>NC_064914.1:6076193-6376193 GCF_929443795.1 Astur gentilis
ACGTCTGCGGAGAGGTGCAACGCCGGCCTGAACACCGGCAGAGCCGGCCCGCCGGGAAGCCCCTCCGACGCGCCCTAAACGCCTCATCGGATCAGCAAGGGAAGGCAAACGAGGCAGGAGCGGAGGCCCCACGGCCACGGGTCCTGGGACAACGACGGCCGCTCGCACTCGCCGCCACCCGGAGGAGGGCGGACGGCAGGCGCGGGGGCCCTGCGTGCGAGTGAGAGGGCAACGTCTGCGGAGAGGTGCAACGCCGGCCTGAACACCGGCAGAGCCGGCCCGCCGGGAAGCCCCTCCGACGCGCCCTAAACGCCTCATCGGATCAGCAAGGGAAGGCAAACGAGGCAGGAGCGGAGGCCCCACGGCCACGGGTCCTGGGACAGCGACGGCCGCTCGCACCCGCCGCCACCCGGAGGAGGGCGGACGGCAGGCGCGGGGGCCCTGCGTGCGAGTGAGAGGGCAACGTCTGCGGAGAGGTGCAACGCCGGCCTGAACACCGGCAGAGCCGGCCCGCCGGGAAGCCCCTCCGACGCGCCCTAAACGCCTCATCGATCAGTAAGGGAAGGGAGACGGGGAAGGAGCGGAGGCCCCACGGCCACGAGTCCTGGGACAACGACGGCCGCTCGCACCCGCCGCCACCCGGAGGAGGGCGGACGGCAGGCGCGGGGGCCCTGCGTGCGAGTGAGAGGGCAACGTCTGCGGAGAGGTGCAACGCCGGCCTGAACACCGGCAGAGCCGGCCCGCCGGGAAGCCCCTCCGACGCGCCCTAAACGCCTCATCGATCAGTAAGGGAAGGGAGACGGGGAAGGAGCGGAGGCCCCACGGCCACGAGTCCTGGGACAACGACGGCCGCTCGCACCCGCCGCCACCCGGAGGAGGGCGGACGGCAGGCGCGGGGGCTCTGCGTGCGAGTGAGAGGGCAACGTCTGCGGAGAGGTGCAACGCCGGCCTGAACACCGGCAGAGCCGGCCCGCCGGGAAGCCCCTCCGACGCGCCCTAAACGCCTCATCGATCAGTAAGGGAAGGGAGACGGGGAAGGAGCGGAGGCCCCACGGCCACGCACGCACAATGTCCCCACGGCGACGGCCCACCATGCATGGCCTCCGTGGCTGCCACCCGGCCCCAGCCCACAGGAGGAGGGCGGCCGCCCTGCAGCAGCACTGGCCCGCGTCAGCACCGCTACGTGCCGGCGGGTCTGCCGTTCACTGCCCCGGCGCAAGAGACGCAAGAGGAGTCGCTGGGCTGTCCGGCGGTGCCGGCAGCACATCAGGAGGAGGCAGCACAGGGGCAGAGGTGCTGGTTGCAGTGCCGGTGTCGATGCTGGTGGTGGTGGTGGCGGTGGCAGTGTTGTTGTCTGCCGCACGGCCGAGGGGTCCCAGCCCTTGGTCCCCCCGGCCGGGGGTGGGAGCAGTGATGGGCTCAGCATCGCTTCACCCCCAGGTATGGAAGCCAGGACCCTCGACGACCGCAGGAGGAAGAGCAGGGTCCTGTGATCCTCGCCACAGCTGGACCTGGGGGACACCCATGGGTGTGTGGTGGGTTGACCCTGGCTTGACGCCAGGTACCCATCAAAGCCGTTCTATCACTCCCCCTCCTCAACTGGACAGGGGAGAGAAAATATAGCAAAGAGCTTGTGGGTCGAGATAAGGACAGGAGAAATCACTCACCAATTACCGTCACAGGCAAAACAGACTCAGCTTGGGGAAATTTAACTCAATTTATTACAAATCAAGCAGAGTAGGGTAATGAGAAATAAAACCAAATCTCAGAACACCTTCCCTCCACCCCTCCCTTCTTCCCGGGCACAACTTCACTCCCGGATTCTCTCCCGGCCCCGCAAGTGGCACAGGGGGATGGGGAATGGGCTTTACGTTCAGCTCATCACACGTTATTTTCTGCCGCTTCATCCTCCTCAGGGGGAGGGCTCAACACACTCTCCCCCTGCTCCCGCATGGGGTCCCTCCCATGGGAGACAGTCCTCCAGGAACTTCTCCAATGTGGGTCCTTCGCACGGGCTGCAGTTCTTCACAAACTGCTCTAGCGTGGGTCCTTTCCACGGTGTGCAGTCCTTCAGCAGCACACTTCTCCAGCGTGGGTCTCCCACGGGGTCACAAGCCCTGCCAGAAAACCTGCTCCGTAGGCTCCTCTCCACAGATCTGCAGGTCCTGCCAGGAGCCTGCTCCAGTGCGGGGTTCCCATGGTGATGGACTGGGACGCGAAGATGAACTGGGACGTGGAAGTGGCCTGGGGACGCGGAGACGGAGTGGGACGTGGAGATGCGTTGCGGAGGATCCACAGGGGGAATCACGCACAGACCAATGTGATCAAGTGAAGTCCATGTACTACAACTTTTAGCACAGTTATATACCTTATGTGCTTGTGCACGCGCCTTATACAATACTCTAATTGGTCCAATACCCCGGTTCACGCGACACTATCTTATCCTCTATTGGCTGTGCAAGCTTCTTCACGAGGTGTCCAGCAGTTACTTATCTCATTCGTCGGCATCCAGGAGTTGCTTGTCAGGCTCTTCTTATCTTCCTTCTTCCCAGTGTACAAGGGCACAGCGTCCTTGTCTGCTCCAGCACTTTGTAAACTTATGCTTCGTTCCCACCTAACGGCTGGATTGCTCACATGCCCTTGCCCAGCCAAGAAATCCTCAACAGAGATGTACTGGGGCACGGAGATGGACTGGGCTGTGGAGATGGACTGAGACTTGGAAGTGGCCTGGGGACGTGGAGATGGACTGGGGCACGGAGGTGGACTGGGACGTGGAGATGGACTGGGACGTGGAGATGCGTTGGGACGTGGAGATGGACGGGGACATGGAGACGGCGATCAGACCCAGCACTGGAGCCGGCAGGCTGGGACGTCTCCAGCCCTGGAGATGCGTGCTGGTCCTGGACAGGCGTACGCACGGGACATCCCCCCGCCCCCTCCCCCCCATTCGACGCAGATACCCACCCACGGGACACACACAACCCCCAACCCCATCTGACGCGGATGCCCACCCACGGGACACACTCCCCCCCCACCCCATTCGACACAGATGTCCACCCACGGGACTCACGCACACCCCCACAGCATCCGACGCGGATGCCCACCCACGGGACACGACGGTGGGGGTCGCGCAGCCGGCGCACAGGGAAACCAGGGAGACGCACAGCTCATGCTATCATTCCAGCTTTATTGGTTTCCGAAAAGGCACACGTCCGGCTCTTTGTCCCACACGGAAGGTGGCAGCCCTGAAAGCTGTTGCTGGTACTCACCGTCCCCCTGCAGCCTATTCACAGGCACAACACGATGTGGGACATGGGCTTGTCCAGAGGAGGAACATCTCATGGCTCTTGTCCTCGGCAGGGCCTGTTTCCAGAAAGGCATATGTCCGGCTCTTTATCCCACACGGAAGGTGGCAGCCCTGAAAGCTGTTGCTGGTCTTCACCATCCCCCTTCAGCCTATTCACAGGCACAACAGGATTCAGGACCCGGGCTTGCCCAGAGGAGGAACATCTCATGTCTCTCGTCCTCAGCAGAGCCTGTTTCAGAAAAGGCACACGTCCTGTTCCTTTTCGCACAAGGAAGGTGGCAGCCCTGAAAGCTGTTGCTGGTCTTCACCGTCCCCCTGCAGCCTATTCACAGGCACAACAGGATTTGGGAGCCGGGCTTGCGCAGAGGAGGAACATCTCATGGCTCCTGTCCTCGGCAGGGCCTGTTTCCAGAAAGGCACACGTCCGGCTCCTTGTCCCACACGGAAGGTGGCAGCCCTGAAAGCTGTTGCTAGTCTTCACCATCCCCCTGCAGCCTATTCACAGGCACAGCAGGATTTGGGACCCGGTCTTGCCCAGAGGAGGAACATCTCATGTCTCTCGTCCTCGGCACGGCATGTTTCCGAAAAGACACACGTCCGGCTCATTGTCCCACACGGAACGTGGAAGCCCTGAAAGCTGTTGCTGGTCTTCACGGTCCCCCTGCAGCCTATTCACAGGCACAACAGGATCCGGGACCCCGGCTTGCCCAGAGGAGGAACATCTCATGGCTCACGTCCTCGTCAGAGCCTGTTTCCGAGAAGGCACACGTCCGGCTCATTGTCCCACATGGAAGGTGGCAGCTGTGAAAGCTGTTGCTGGTCTTCACCGTGCCCCTGCAGCCTATTCACAGGCACAACAGGATTTGGGACCCGGGCTTGCCTAGAGGTGGAACATCTCATGGCTCTCGTCCTCAGCAGAGCCTCTTTCCGAAAAGTCACACGTCCGTCTCCTTGTCCCACAAGAAAGGGGCTAGCCATGAAAGCTGTTGCTGGTCTTCACCGTCCCCCTGCAGCCTATTCACAGGCACAACAGGATTAGGGACCCGGGCTTGCCCAGAGGAGGAACATCTCATGGTTCACGTCCTCGTCAGAGCCTGTTTCCGAAAAGGCACACGTCCGGCTCCTTGTCCCACACGGAAGTTGCCAGCCCGGAAAGCTGTTGCTGGTCTTCACCGTCCCCCTGCAGCCTATTCACAGGCACAACAGGATTCAGGACCCGGGCTTACCCAGAGGATGAACATCTCATGGCTCTCGTCCTCGGCAGAGCCTGATTCCGAAAAGGCACACGTCCGGCTCCTTGTCCCACATGGAAGGGGCTAGCCCGGAAAACTGTTGCTGGTCTTCACCGTCCCCCTGCAGACTATTTACAGGCACAACAGGATTCAGGACCCGGGCTTGCCCAGAGGAGGACCATCTCATGGCTCTCGTCCTCGGCAGAGCCTATTTCCAGAAAGGCACACGTCCGGCTCCTTGTCCCAAACGGAAGGTGGCAGCCCTGAAAGCTGTTGCTGGTCTTCACCGTCCCCCTGCAGCATATTCACAGGCACAACAGGATTCAGGACCCGGGCTTGCCCAGAGGAGGAACATCTCATCGCTCTCGTCCTCGGCAGAGCCTGTTTCCGAACAGGCACACGTCCGGCTCCATGTCCCACACGGAAAGTGGCAGCCCTGAAAGATGTTGCTGGTCTTCACCGTCCCCCTGCAGCCTATTCACAGGCACAACAGGATCTGGGACCCAGGCTTGCCCAGAGGAGGAATATATCATGGCTCTCCTCCTCGGCAGAGCCCCATTCCGAAAAGGCACACGTCTCGCTCCTTGTCCCACACGGAAGGTGCCAGCCCTTAAAGCTGTTGCTGGTCTTCACTGTCCCCCTGCAGCCTACTCACAGGCACAACAGGATTTGGGACCCGGGCTTGTCCAGAGGAGGAACATCTCATGGCTCTCGTCCTCGGCAGGGCCTTTTTCCAGAAAGGCACACGTCCGGCTCCTTGTCCCACACGGAAGGCGGCAGCCCTGAAAGCTGTTGCTGGTCTTCACCATCCCCCTGCAGCCTATTCACAGGCACAACAGGATCTGGGACCCGGGCTTGCTCAGAGGAGGAACATCTCATGTCTCTCATCCTCGGCAGGGCCTGTTTCCGAAAAGGCACACGTCAGTCTCCTTGTCCCACACAGAAGGTGGAAGCCCTGAAAGCTGTTGCTGGTCTTCACCGTCCCCCTGCAGCCTATCTACAGGCACAACAGGATTAGGGACCCGGGCATGCCCAGAAAAGGAACATCTCATGGCTCTTGTCCGCGGCAGGGCCTGTTTCCGGAAAGGCACATGTCCGGCTCCTTGTCTCACACGGAAGGTGGAAGCCCTGAAAACTGTTGCTGGTCTTCATGGTCCCCCTGCAGCCTATTCACCGGCACAACACGATGTGGGACACGGGCTTGTCCAGAGGAGGAACATCTCATGTCTCTCGTCCTCGGCAGGGCCTATTTCCAGAAAGGCACATGTCCAGATCTTTGTCCCACACGGAAGGTGGCAGCCCTGAAAGCTGTTGCTGGTCTTCACCATCCCCCTGCAGCCTATTCACAGGCACAACAGGATCTGGGATCCGGTCTTGCCCAGAGGAATAACATCTAATGTCTCTCGTTCTCGGCAGGGCCTGTTTCCGAAAAGACACACGTCCGGCTCCTTGTCTCACACGGAAGGTGGAAGCCCTGAAAACTGTAGCTGGTCTTCACCATCCCCCTGCAGCCTATTCACAGGAACAACAGGATTTGGACCCTGGCTTGCCATAAGAGGAACATCTCATGGCTCTTGTCCTCGGCAGGGCCTGTTTCCGGAAAGGCACATGTCCGCCTCATTGACCCACACGGAAGGTGGCAGCCCTGAAAGCTGTTGCTGGTCTTCACCGTCCCCCTGCAGCCTATTCACAGGCACAACAGGATTTGGGACCGGGGCTTACCCAGAGGAGGAACATATCATGGCTCACGTCCTCGGCAGATCCTGTTTCCGAGAAGGAACACGTCCGGCTCATTGTCCCACATGGAAGGTGGCAGCCCTGAAAGCTGTTTCTGGTCTTCATGTCTCACTGCAGCCTATTCACAGGCACAACAGGATTCAGGACCCGGACTTGCCTAGAGGAGGAACATGTCATGGCTCTAGTCCTCATCATAGCCTGATTCCGAAAAGGCAAATGTCCGACAACTTCTCGCACAAGGAAGGTGGCAGCCCTGAAAGCTGTTGCTGGTCTTCACCGTCCCCCTGCAGCCTATTCACAGGCACAACAGGATCTGGGACCCAGGCTTGCCCAGAGGAGGAATATATCATGGCTCTCGTCCTCGGCAGAGCCCCATTCCGTAAGGCACACGTCTCGCTCCTTGTCCCACAAGGAAGGTGCCAGCCCTTAAAGCTGTTGCTGGTCTTCACAGTCCCCCTGCAGCCTATTCACAGGCACAACAGGATTTGGGACCCGGGCTTGCCCAGAGGAGGAACATCTCATGGCTCTCATCCTCGCCAGAGCCTGATTCCTAAAAGGCACACATCCGGCTCCTTGTCCCACACGGAAGGTGGCAGCCCTGAAAGCTGTTGCTGGTCTTCACTGTCCCCCTGCAGCCTACTCACAGGCACAACAGGATTTGAGACACGGGCTTGTCCAGAGGAGGAACATCTCATGGCTCTCGTCCTCGGCAGGGCCTTTTTCCAGAAAGGCACACGTCCGGCTCCTTGTCCCACACGGAAGGTGGCAGCTGTGAAAGCTGTTGCTGGTCTTCACTGTCCCCCTGCAGCCTACTCACAGGCACAACAGGATTTGAGACACGGGCTTGTCCAGAGGAGGAACATCTCATGGCTCTCGTCCTCGGCAGGGCCTGTTTCCGAAAAGGCACACGTCAGTCTCCTTGTCCCACACGGAAGGTGGAAGCCCTGAAAGCTGTTGCTGGTCTTCACCGTCCCCCTGCAGCCTATCTACAGGCACAACAGGATTAGGGACCCGGGCATAACCAGAAGAGGAACATCTCATGGCTCTTGTCCGCGGCAGGGCCTGTTTCCGGAAAGGCACACGTCCGGCTCCTTGTCTCACACGGAAGATGGAAGCCCTGAAAACTGTTGCTGGTCTTCACCGTCCCCCTGCAGCCTATTCACAGGAACAACAGGATTTGGACCCTGGCTTGCCATAAGAGGAACATCTCATGGCTCTTGTCCTCGGCAGGGCCTGTTTCCGGAAAGGCACACGTCCGCCTCATTGACCCACACGGAAGGTGGCAGCCCTGAAAGCTGTTGCTTTTCTTCACCGTCCCCCTGCAGCCTATTCACAGGCACAACAGGATTTGGGACCCGGGCTTGCCCAGAGGAGGAACATATCATGGCTCACGTCCTCGGCAGACCCTGTTTCCGAGAAGGCACACGTCCGGCTCATTGTCCCACATGGAAGGTGGCAGCCCTGAAAGCTGTTTCTGGTCTTCATGTCCCACTGCAGCCTATTCACAGGCACAACAGGATTCAGGACCCAGACTTGCCCAGAGGAGGAATATGTCATGGATCTAGTCCTCAGCATAGCCTGATTCCGAAAAGGCAAATGTCCGACAACTTGTCGCACAAGGAAGGTGGCAGCCCTGAAAGCTGTTGCTGGTCTTCACCGTCCCCCTGCAGCCTATTCACAGGCACAACAGGATTTGGGACCCGGGCTTGCCCAGAGGAGGAACATCTCATGGCTCTTGTCCTTGGCAGGGCCTGTTTCCAGAAAGGCACACATCCGGCTCCTTGTCCCACATGGAAGGTGGCAGCCCTGAAAGCTGTTGCTGGTCTTCACCATCCCCCTGCAGCCTATTCACAGGCACAGCAGGATCTGGGACCCGGTCTTGCCCAGAGGAGGAACATCTCATGTCTCTCGTCCTCAGCAGGGCCTTTTTCCGAAAAGACACACGTCCGGCTCCTTGTCCCACACGGAACGTGCAAGCCCTGAAAGCTGTTGCTGGTCTTCACGGTCCCCCTGCGGCCTATTCACAGGCACAACAGGATTTGGGACCCGGGCTTGCCCAGAGGAGGAACATCTCATGGCTCACGTCCTCGGCAGAGCCTGTTTCCGAGAAGGCACACGTCCGGCTCATTGTCCCACATGGAAGGTGGCAGCTGTGAAAGCTGTTGCTGGTCTTCACCGTCCCCCTGCAGCCTATTCACAGGCACAGCAGGATCTGGGACCCGGGCTTGCCCAGAGGTGGAACATCTCATGGCTCTCGTGCTCGGCAGAGCCTCTTTTCGAAAAGTCACACGTCCGTCTCCTTGTCCCACAAGAAAGGGGCCAGCCCTGAAAGCTGTTGCTGGTCTTCACCGTCCCCCTGCAGCCTATTCACAGGTACAACAGGATTTGGGACCCGGGCTTGCCCAGAGGAGGAACATCTCATGGCTCACGTCCTCGGCAGGGCCTGTTTCCGAAAAGGCACACGTCCGTCTCCTTGTCCCACAAGAAAGGGGCCAGCCCTGAAAGCTGTTGCTGGTCTTCACCGTCCCCCTGCAGCCTATTCACAGGTACACCAGGATTTGGGACCCGGGCTTGCCCAGAGGAGGAACATCTCATGGCTCTCGTCCTCCGCATGGCCTGTTTCCGAAAAGGCACACGTCCGACACATTGTCGCACAAGGAAGGTGGCAGCCCTGAAAGCTGTTGCTGGTCTTCACCGTCCCCCTGGAGCCTATTCACAGGAACAACAGGATCTGGGACCCAGGCTTGCCCAGAGGAGGAATATATCATGGCTCTCGTCCTCGGCAGAGCCCCATTCCGTAAGGCACACGTCTCGCTCCTTGTCCCACAAGGAAGGTGCCAGCCCTTAAAGCTGTTGCTGTTCTTCACCGTCCCCCTGCAGCCTATTCACAGGCACAACAGGATTTGGGACCCGGGCTTGCCCAGAGGAGGAACATCTCATGGCTCTCATCCTCGCCAGAGCCTGATTCCTAAAAGGCACACATCCGGCTCCTTGTCCCACACGGATGGTGCCAGCCCGGAAAGCTGTTGCTGGTCTTCACTGTCCCCCTGCAGCCTCCTCACAGGCACAACAGGATTTGAGACACGGGCTTGTCCAGAGGAGGAACATCTCATGGCTCTCGTCCTCGGCAGGGCCTTTTTCCAGAAAGGCACACGTCCGGCTCCTTGACCCACACGGAAGGTGGCAGCTGTGAAAGCTGTTGCTGGTCTTCACCATCCCCCTGCAGCCTATTCACAGGCACAAGAGGATCTGGGACCCGGGCTTGCTCAGAGGAGGAACATCTCATGTCTCTCGTCCTCGGCAGGGCCTGTTTCCGAAAAGGCACACGTCAGTCTCCTTGTCCCACACGGAAGGTGGAAGCCCTGAAAGCTGTTGCTGGTCTTCACCGTCCCCCTGCAGCCTATCTACAGGCACAACAGGATTAGGGACCCGGGCATGCCCAGAAGAGGAACATCTCATGGCTCTTGTCCGCGGCAGGGCCTGTTTCCGGAAAGGCACACGTCCGGCTCCTTGTCTCACACGGAAGGTGGAAGCCCTGAAAACTGTTGCTGGTCTTCATGGTCCCCCTGCAGCCTATTCACAGGCACAACACGATGTGGGACACGGGCTTGTCCAGAGGAGGAACATCTCATGGCTCTCGTCCTCGGCAGGGCCTGTTTCCAGAAAGGCACACGTCCGGCTCCTTGTCCCACACGGAAGGTGGCAGCTGTGAAAGCTGTTGCTGGTCTTCACCATCCCCCTGCAGCCTATTCACAGGCACAACAGGATCTGGGACCCGGGCTTGCTCAGAGGAGGAACATCTCATGTCTCTCGTCCTCGGCAGGGCCTGTTTCCGAAAAGGCACACGTCAGTCTCCTTGTCCCACACGGAAGGTGGAAGCCCTGAAAGCTGTTGCTGGTCTTCACCGTCCCCCTGCAGCCTATCTACAGGCACAACAGGATTAGGGACCCGGGCATGCCCAGAAGAGGAACATCTCATGGCTCTTGTCCGCGGCAGGGCCTGTTTCCGGAAAGGCACACGTCCGGCTCCTTGTCTCACACGGAAGGTGGAAGCCCTGAAAACTGTTGCTGGTCTTCACCGTCCCCCTGCAGCCTATTCACAGGAACAACAGGATTTGGACCCTGGCTTGCCATAAGAGGAACATCTCATGGCTCTTGTCCTCGGCAGGGCCTGTTTCCGGAAAGGCACACGTCCGCCTCATTGACCCACACGGAAGGTGGCAGCCCTGAAAGCTGTTGCTGTTCTTCACCGTCCCCCTGCAGCCTATTCACAGGCACAACAGGATTTGGGACCCGGGCTTGCCCAGAGGAGGAACATATCATGGCTCACGTCCTCGGCAGACCCTGTTTCCGAGAAGGCACACGTCCGGCTCATTGTCCCACATGGAAGGTGGCAGCCCTGAAAGCTGTTTCTGGTCTTCATGTCCCACTGCAGCCTATTCACAGGCACAACAGGATTCAGGACCCAGACTTGCCCAGAGGAGGAATATGTCATGGATCTAGTCCTCAGCATAGCCTGATTCCGAAAAGGCAAATGTCCGACAACTTGTCGCACAAGGAAGGTGGCAGCCCTGAAAGCTGTTGCTGGTCTTCACCGTCCCCCTGCAGCCTATTCACAGGCACAACAGGATTTGGGACCCGGGCTTGCCCAGAGGAGGAACATCTCATGGCTCTTGTCCTCGGCAGGGCCTGTTTCCAGAAAGGCACACATCCGGCTCCTTGTCCCACATGGAAGGTGGCAGCCCTGAAAGCTGTTGCTGGTCTTCACCATCCCCCTGCAGCCTATTCACAGGCACAGCAGGATCTGGGACCCGGTCTTGCCCAGAGGAGGAACATCTCATGTCTCTCGTCCTCAGCAGGGCCTTTTTCCGAAAAGACACACGTCCGGCTCCTTGTCCCACACGGAACGTGCAAGCCCTGAAAGCTGTTGCTGGTCTTCACGGTCCCCCTGCGGCCTATTCACAGGCACAACAGGATTTGGGACCCGGGCTTGCCCAGAGGAGGAACATCTCATGGCTCACGTCCTCGGCAGAGCCTGTTTCCGAGAAGGCACACGTCCGGCTCATTGTCCCACATGGAAGGTGGCAGCTGTGAAAGCTGTTGCTGGTCTTCACCGTCCCCCTGCAGCCTATTCACAGGCACAGCAGGATCTGGGACCCGGGCTTGCCCAGAGGTGGAACATCTCATGGCTCTCGTGCTCGGCAGAGCCTCTTTTCGAAAAGTCACACGTCCGTCTCCTTGTCCCACAAGAAAGGGGCCAGCCCTGAAAGCTGTTGCTGGTCTTCACCGTCCCCCTGCAGCCTATTCACAGGTACAACAGGATTTGGGACCCGGGCTTGCCCAGAGGAGGAACATCTCATGGCTCACGTCCTCGGCAGGGCCTGTTTCCGAAAAGGCACACGTCCGTCTCCTTGTCCCACAAGAAAGGGGCCAGCCCTGAAAGCTGTTGCTGGTCTTCACCGTCCCCCTGCAGCCTATTCACAGGTACACCAGGATTTGGGACCCGGGCTTGCCCAGAGGAGGAACATCTCATGGCTCTCGTCCTCCGCATGGCCTGTTTCCGAAAAGGCACACGTCCGACACATTGTCGCACAAGGAAGGTGGCAGCCCTGAAAGCTGTTGCTGGTCTTCACCGTCCCCCTGCAGCCTATTCACAGGCACAACAGGATCTGGGACCCAGGCTTGCCCAGAGGAGGAATATATCATGGCTCTCGTCCTCGGCAGAGCCCCATTCCGTAAGGCACACGTCTCGCTCCTTGTCCCACAAGGAAGGTGCCAGCCCTTAAAGCTGTTGCTGGTCTTCACAGTCCCCCTGCAGCCTATTCACAGGCACAACAGGATTTGGGACCCGGGCTTGCCCAGAGGAGGAACATCTCATGGCTCTCATCCTCGCCAGAGCCTGATTCCTAAAAGGCACACATCCGGCTCCTTGTCCCACACGGATGGTGCCAGCCCGGAAAGCTGTTGCTGGACTTCACTGTCCCCCTGCAGCCTACTCACAGGCACAACAGGATTTGAGACACGGGCTTGTCCAGAGGAGGAACATCTCATGGCTCTCGTCCTCGGCAGGGCCTTTTTCCAGAAAGGCACACGTCCGGCTCCTTGTCCCACACGGAAGGTGGCAGCTGTGAAAGCTGTTGCTGGTCTTCACCATCCCCCTGCAGCCTATTCACAGGCACAACAGGATCTGGGACCCGGGCTTGCTCAGAGGAGGAACATCTCATGTCTCTCGTCCTCGGCAGGGCCTGTTTCCGAAAAGGCACACGTCAGTCTCCTTGTCCCACACGGAAGGTGGAAGCCCTGAAAGCTGTTGCTGGTCTTCACCGTCCCCCTGCAGCCTATCTACAGGCACAACAGGATTAGGGACCCGGGCATGCCCAGAAGAGGAACATCTCATGGCTCTTGTCCGCGGCAGGGCCTGTTTCCGGAAAGGCACACGTCCGGCTCCTTGTCTCACACGGAAGGTGGAAGCCCTGAAAACTGTTGCTGGTCTTCATGGTCCCCCTGCAGCCTATTCACAGGCACAACACGATGTGGGACACGGGCTTGTCCAGAGGAGGAACATCTCATGGCTCTCGTCCTCGGCAGGGCCTGTTTCCAGAAAGGCACATGTCCGGCTCTTTGTCCCACACGGAAGGTGGCAGCCCTGAAAGCTGTTGCTGGTCTTCACCATCCCCCTGCAGCCTATTCACAGGCACAACAGGATCTGGGATCCGGTCTTGCCCAGAGGAGGAACATCTCATGTCTCTCGTCCTCGGCAGGGCCTGTTTCCGAAAAAACACACGTCCGGCTCCTTGTCTCACACGGAAGGTGGAAGCCCTGAAAACTGTTGCTGGTCTTCACCGTCCCCCTGCAGCCTATTCACAGGAACAACAGGATTTGGACCCTGGCTTGCCATAAGAGGAACATCTCATGGCTCTTGTCCTCGGCAGGGCCTGTTTCCGGAAAGGCACACGTCCGCCTCATTGACCCACACGGAAGGTGGCAGCCCTGAAAGCTGTTGCTGTTCTTCACCGTCCCCCTGCAGCCTATTCACAGGCACAACAGGATTTGGGACCCGGGCTTGCCCAGAGGAGGAACATATCATGGCTCACGTCCTCGGCAGACCCTGTTTCCGAGAAGGCACACGTCCGGCTCATTGTCCCACATGGAAGGTGGCAGCCCTGAAAGCTGTTTCTGGTCTTCATGTCCCACTGCAGCCTATTCACAGGCACAACAGGATTCAGGACCCAGACTTGCCCAGAGGAGGAATATGTCATGGATCTAGTCCTCAGCATAGCCTGATTCCGAAAAGGCAAATGTCCGACAACTTGTCGCACAAGGAAGGTGGCAGCCCTGAAAGCTGTTGCTGGTCTTCACCGTCCCCCTGCAGCCTATTCACAGGCACAACAGGATTTGGGACCCGGGCTTGCCCAGAGGAGGAACATCTCATGGCTCTTGTCCTCGGCAGGGCCTGTTTCCAGAAAGGCACACATCCGGCTCCTTGTCCCACATGGAAGGTGGCAGCCCTGAAAGCTGTTGCTGGTCTTCACCATCCCCCTGCAGCCTATTCACAGGCACAGCAGGATCTGGGACCCGGTCTTGCCCAGAGGAGGAACATCTCATGTCTCTCGTCCTCAGCAGGGCCTTTTTCCGAAAAGACACACGTCCGGCTCCTTGTCCCACACGGAACGTGGAAGCCCTGAAAGCTGTTGCTGGTCTTCACGGTCCCCCTGCGGCCTATTCACAGGCACAACAGGATTTGGGACCCGGGCTTGCCCAGAGGAGGAACATCTCATGGCTCACGTCCTCGGCAGAGCCTGTTTCCGAGAAGGCACACGTCCGGCTCATTGTCCCAAACTGAAGGTGGCAGCTGTGAAAGCTGTTGCTGGTCTTCACCGTCCCCCTGCAGCCTATTCACAGGCACAGCAGGATCTGGGACCCGGGCTTGCCCAGAGGTGGAACATCTCATGGCTCTCGTGCTCGGCAGAGCCTCTTTTCGAAAAGTCACACGTCCGTCTCCTTGTCCCACAAGAAAGGGGCCAGCCCTGAAAGCTGTTGCTGGTCTTCACCGTCCCCCTGCAGCCTATTCACAGGCACAACAGGATCTGGGACCCGGGCTTGCTCAGAGGAGGAACATCTCATGTCTCTCGTCCTCGGCAGGGCCTGTTTCCGAAAAGGCACACGTCAGTCTCCTTGTCCCACACGGAAGGTGGAAGCCCTGAAAGCTGTTGCTGGTCTTCACCGTCCCCCTGCAGCCTATCTACAGGCACAACAGGATTAGGGACCCGGGCATGCCCAGAAGAGGAACATCTCATGGCTCTTGTCCGCGGCAGGGCCTGTTTCCGGAAAGGCACACGTCCGGCTCCTTGTCTCACACGGAAGGTGGAAGCCCTGAAAACTGTTGCTGGTCTTCACCGTCCCCCTGCAGCCTATTCACAGGAACAACAGGATTTGGACCCTGGCTTGCCATAAGAGGAACATCTCATGGCTCTTGTCCTCGGCAGGGCCTGTTTCCGGAAAGGCACACGTCCGCCTCATTGACCCACACGGAAGGTGGCAGCCCTGAAAGCTGTTGCTGTTCTTCACCGTCCCCCTGCAGCCTATTCACAGGCACAACAGGATTTGGGACCCGGGCTTGCCCAGAGGAGGAACATATCATGGCTCACGTCCTCGGCAGTGCCTGTTTCCGTGAAGGCACACGTCCGGCTCATTGTCCCACATGGAAGGTGGCAGCCCTGAAAGCTGTTTCTGGTCTTCATGTCCCACTGCAGCCTATTCACAGGCACAACAGGATTCAGGACCCAGACTTGCCCAGAGGAGGAATATGTCATGGATCTAGTCCTCAGCATAGCCTGATTCCGAAAAGGCAAATGTCCGACAACTTGTCGCACAAGGAAGGTGGCAGCCCTGAAAGCTGTTGCTGGTCTTCACCGTCCCCCTGCAGCCTATTCACAGGCACAACAGGATTTGGGACCCGGGCTTGCCCAGAGGAGGAACATCTCATGGCTCTTGTCCTCGGCAGGGCCTGTTTCCAGAAAGGCACACATCCGGCTCCTTGTCCCACATGGAAGGTGGCAGCCCTGAAAGCTGTTGCTGGTCTTCACCATCCCCCTGCAGCCTATTCACAGGCACAGCAGGATCTGGGACCCGGTCTTGCCCAGAGGAGGAACATCTCATGTCTCTCGTCCTCAGCAGGGCCTTTTTCCGAAAAGACACACGTCCGGCTCCTTGTCCCACACGGAACGTGCAAGCCCTGAAAGCTGTTGCTGGTCTTCACGGTCCCCCTGCGGCCTATTCACAGGCACAACAGGATTTGGGACCCGGGCTTGCCCAGAGGAGGAACATCTCATGGCTCACGTCCTCGGCAGAGCCTGTTTCCGAGAAGGCACACGTCCGGCTCATTGTCCCACATGGAAGGTGGCAGCTGTGAAAGCTGTTGCTGGTCTTCACCGTCCCCCTGCAGCCTATTCACAGGCACAGCAGGATCTGGGACCCGGGCTTGCCCAGAGGTGGAACATCTCATGGCTCTCGTGCTCGGCAGAGCCACTTTTCGAAAAGTCACACGTCCGTCTCCTTGTCCCACAAGAAAGGGGCCAGCCCTGAAAGCTGTTGCTGGTCTTCACCGTCCCCCTGCAGCCTATTCACAGGTACAACAGGATTTGGGACCCGGGCTTGCCCAGAGGAGGAACATCTCATGGCTCACGTCCTCGGCAGGGCCTGTTTCCGAAAAGGCACACGTCCGTCTCCTTGTCCCACAAGAAAGGGGCCAGCCCTGAAAGCTGTTGCTGGTCTTCACCGTCCCCCTGCAGCCTATTCACAGGTACACCAGGATTTGGGACCCGGGCTTGCCCAGAGGAGGAACATCTCATGGCTCTCGTCCTCCGCATGGCCTGTTTCCGAAAAGGCACACGTCCGACACATTGTCGCACAAGGAAGGTGGCAGCCCTGAAAGCTGTTGCTGGTCTTCACCGTCCCCCTGCAGCCTATTCACAGGCACAACAGGATCTGGGACCCAGGCTTGCCCAGAGGAGGAATATATCATGGCTCTCGTCCTCGGCAGAGCCCCATTCCGTAAGGCACACGTCTCGCTCCTTGTCCCACAAGGAAGGTGCCAGCCCTTAAAGCTGTTGCTGGTCTTCACAGTCCCCCTGCAGCCTATTCACAGGCACAACAGGATTTGGGACCCGGGCTTGCCCAGAGGAGGAACATCTCATGGCTCTCATCCTCGCCAGAGCCTGATTCCTAAAAGGCACACATCCGGCTCCTTGTCCCACACGGATGGTGCCAGCCCGGAAAGCTGTTGCTGGACTTCACTGTCCCCCTGCAGCCTACTCACAGGCACAACAGGATTTGAGACACGGGCTTGTCCAGAGGAGGAACATCTCATGGCTCTCGTCCTCGGCAGGGCCTTTTTCCAGAAAGGCACACGTCCGGCTCCTTGTCCCACACGGAAGGTGGCAGCTGTGAAAGCTGTTGCTGGTCTTCACCATCCCCCTGCAGCCTATTCACAGGCACAACAGGATCTGGGACCCGGGCTTGCTCAGAGGAGGAACATCTCATGTCTCTCGTCCTCGGCAGGGCCTGTTTCCGAAAAGGCACACGTCAGTCTCCTTGTCCCACACGGAAGGTGGAAGCCCTGAAAGCTGTTGCTGGTCTTCACCGTCCCCCTGCAGCCTATCTACAGGCACAACAGGATTAGGGACCCGGGCATGCCCAGAAGAGGAACATCTCATGGCTCTTGTCCGCGGCAGGGCCTGTTTCCGGAAAGGCACACGTCCGGCTCCTTGTCTCACACGGAAGGTGGAAGCCCTGAAAACTGTTGCTGGTCTTCATGGTCCCCCTGCAGCCTATTCACAGGCACAACACGATGTGGGACACGGGCTTGTCCAGAGGAGGAACATCTCATGGCTCTCGTCCTCGGCAGGGCCTGTTTCCAGAAAGGCACATGTCCGGCTCTTTGTCCCACACGGAAGGTGGCAGCCCTGAAAGCTGTTGCTGGTCTTCACCATCCCCCTGCAGCCTATTCACAGGCACAACAGGATCTGGGATCGGGTCTTGCCCAGAGGAGGAACATCTCATGTCTCTCGTCCTCGGCAGGGCCTGTTTCCGAAAAAACACACGTCCGGCTCCTTGTCTCACACGGAAGGTGGAAGCCCTGAAAACTGTTGCTGGTCTTCACCGTCCCCCTGCAGCCTATTCACAGGAACAACAGGATTTGGACCCTGGCTTGCCATAAGAGGAACATCTCATGGCTCTTGTCCTCGGCAGGGCCTGTTTCCGGAAAGGCACACGTCCGCCTCATTGACCCACACGGAAGGTGGCAGCCCTGAAAGCTGTTGCTGTTCTTCACCGTCCCCCTGCAGCCTATTCACAGGCACAACAGGATTTGGGACCCGGGCTTGCCCAGAGGAGGAACATATCATGGCTCACGTCCTCGGCAGACCCTGTTTCCGAGAAGGCACACGTCCGGCTCATTGTCCCACATGGAAGGTGGCAGCCCTGAAAGCTGTTTCTGGTCTTCATGTCCCACTGCAGCCTATTCACAGGCACAACAGGATTCAGGACCCAGACTTGCCCAGAGGAGGAATATGTCATGGATCTAGTCCTCAGCATAGCCTGATTCCGAAAAGGCAAATGTCCGACAACTTGTCGCACAAGGAAGGTGGCAGCCCTGAAAGCTGTTGCTGGTCTTCACCGTCCCCCTGCAGCCTATTCACAGGCACAACAGGATTTGGGACCCGGGCTTGCCCAGAGGAGGAACATCTCATGGCTCTTGTCCTCGGCAGGGCCTGTTTCCAGAAAGGCACACATCCGGCTCCTTGTCCCACATGGAAGGTGGCAGCCCTGAAAGCTGTTGCTGGTCTTCACCATCCCCCTGCAGCCTATTCACAGGCACAGCAGGATCTGGGACCCGGTCTTGCCCAGAGGAGGAACATCTCATGTCTCTCGTCCTCAGCAGGGCCTTTTTCCGAAAAGACACACGTCCGGCTCCTTGTCCCACACGGAACGTGCAAGCCCTGAAAGCTGTTGCTGGTCTTCACGGTCCCCCTGCGGCCTATTCACAGGCACAACAGGATTTGGGACCCGGGCTTGCCCAGAGGAGGAACATCTCATGGCTCACGTCCTCGGCAGAGCCTGTTTCCGAGAAGGCACACGTCCGGCTCATTGTCCCAAACTGAAGGTGGCAGCTGTGAAAGCTGTTGCTGGTCTTCACCGTCCCCCTGCAGCCTATTCACAGGCACAGCAGGATCTGGGACCCGGGCTTGCCCAGAGGTGGAACATCTCATGGCTCTCGTGCTCGGCAGAGCCTCTTTTCGAAAAGTCACACGTCCGTCTCCTTGTCCCACAAGAAAGGGGCCAGCCCTGAAAGCTGTTGCTGGTCTTCACCGTCCCCCTGCAGCCTATTCACAGGCACAACAGGATTTGGGACCCGGGCTTGCTCAGAGGAGGAACATCTCATGTCTCTCGTCCTCGGCAGGGCCTGTTTCCGAAAAGGCACACGTCAGTCTCCTTGTCCCACACGGAAGGTGGAAGCCCTGAAAGCTGTTGCTGGTCTTCACCGTCCCCCTGCAGCCTATCTACAGGCACAACAGGATTAGGGACCCGGGCATGCCCAGAAGAGGAACATCTCATGGCTCTTGTCCGCGGCAGGGCCTGTTTCCGGAAAGGCACACGTCCGGCTCCTTGTCTCACACGGAAGGTGGAAGCCCTGAAAACTGTTGCTGGTCTTCACCGTCCCCCTGCAGCCTATTCACAGGAACAACAGGATTTGGACCCTGGCTTGCCATAAGAGGAACATCTCATGGCTCTTGTCCTCGGCAGGGCCTGTTTCCGGAAAGGCACACGTCCGCCTCATTGACCCACACGGAAGGTGGCAGCCCTGAAAGCTGTTGCTGTTCTTCACCGTCCCCCTGCAGCCTATTCACAGGCACAACAGGATTTGGGACCCGGGCTTGCCCAGAGGAGGAACATATCATGGCTCACGTCCTCGGCAGACCCTGTTTCCGAGAAGGCACACGTCCGGCTCATTGTCCCACATGGAAGGTGGCAGCCCTGAAAGCTGTTTCTGGTCTTCATGTCCCACTGCAGCCTATTCACAGGCACAACAGGATTCAGGACCCAGACTTGCCCAGAGGAGGAATATGTCATGGATCTAGTCCTCAGCATAGCCTGATTCCGAAAAGGCAAATGTCCGACAACTTGTCGCACAAGGAAGGTGGCAGCCCTGAAAGCTGTTGCTGGTCTTCACCGTCCCCCTGCAGCCTATTCACAGGCACAACAGGATTTGGGACCCGGGCTTGCCCAGAGGAGGAACATCTCATGGCTCTTGTCCTCGGCAGGGCCTGTTTCCAGAAAGGCACACATCCGGCTCCTTGTCCCACATGGAAGGTGGCAGCCCTGAAAGCTGTTGCTGGTCTTCACCATCCCCCTGCAGCCTATTCACAGGCACAGCAGGATCTGGGACCCGGTCTTGCCCAGAGGAGGAACATCTCATGTCTCTCGTCCTCAGCAGGGCCTTTTTCCGAAAAGACACACGTCCGGCTCCTTGTCCCACACGGAACGTGCAAGCCCTGAAAGCTGTTGCTGGTCTTCACGGTCCCCCTGCGGCCTATTCACAGGCACAACAGGATTTGGGACCCGGGCTTGCCCAGAGGAGGAACATCTCATGGCTCACGTCCTCGGCAGAGCCTGTTTCCGAGAAGGCACACGTCCGGCTCATTGTCCCACATGGAAGGTGGCAGCTGTGAAAGCTGTTGCTGGTCTTCACCGTCCCCCTGCAGCCTATTCACAGGCACAGCAGGATCTGGGACCCGGGCTTGCCCAGAGGTGGAACATCTCATGGCTCTCGTGCTCGGCAGAGCCACTTTTCGAAAAGTCACACGTCCGTCTCCTTGTCCCACAAGAAAGGGGCCAGCCCTGAAAGCTGTTGCTGGTCTTCACCGTCCCCCTGCAGCCTATTCACAGGTACAACAGGATTTGGGACCCGGGCTTGCCCAGAGGAGGAACATCTCATGGCTCACGTCCTCGGCAGGGCCTGTTTCCGAAAAGGCACACGTCCGTCTCCTTGTCCCACAAGAAAGGGGCCAGCCCTGAAAGCTGTTGCTGGTCTTCACCGTCCCCCTGCAGCCTATTCACAGGTACACCAGGATTTGGGACCCGGGCTTGCCCAGAGGAGGAACATCTCATGGCTCTCGTCCTCCGCATGGCCTGTTTCCGAAAAGGCACACGTCCGACACATTGTCGCACAAGGAAGGTGGCAGCCCTGAAAGCTGTTGCTGGTCTTCACCGTCCCCCTGCAGCCTATTCACAGGCACAACAGGATCTGGGACCCAGGCTTGCCCAGAGGAGGAATATATCATGGCTCTCGTCCTCGGCAGAGCCCCATTCCGTAAGGCACACGTCTCGCTCCTTGTCCCACAAGGAAGGTGCCAGCCCTTAAAGCTGTTGCTGGTCTTCACAGTCCCCCTGCAGCCTATTCACAGGCACAACAGGATTTGGGACCCGGGCTTGCCCAGAGGAGGAACATCTCATGGCTCTCATCCTCGCCAGAGCCTGATTCCTAAAAGGCACACATCCGGCTCCTTGTCCCACACGGATGGTGCCAGCCCGGAAAGCTGTTGCTGGTCTTCACTGTCCCCCTGCAGCCTACTCACAGGCACAACAGGATTTGAGACACGGGCTTGTCCAGAGGAGGAACATCTCATGGCTCTCGTCCTCGGCAGGGCCTTTTTCCAGAAAGGCACACGTCCGGCTCCTTGTCCCACACGGAAGGTGGCAGCTGTGAAAGCTGTTGCTGGTCTTCACCATCCCCCTGCAGCCTATTCACAGGCACAACAGGATCTGGGACCCGGGCTTGCTCAGAGGAGGAACATCTCATGTCTCTCGTCCTCGGCAGGGCCTGTTTCCGAAAAGGCACACGTCAGTCTCCTTGTCCCACACGGAAGGTGGAAGCCCTGAAAGCTGTTGCTGGTCTTCACCGTCCCCCTGCAGCCTATCTACAGGCACAACAGGATTAGGGACCCGGGCATGCCCAGAAGAGGAACATCTCATGGCTCTTGTCCGCGGCAGGGCCTGTTTCCGGAAAGGCACACGTCCGGCTCCTTGTCTCACACGGAAGGTGGAAGCCCTGAAAACTGTTGCTGGTCTTCATGGTCCCCCTGCAGCCTATTCACAGGCACAACACGATGTGGGACACGGGCTTGTCCAGAGGAGGAACATCTCATGGCTCTCGTCCTCGGCAGGGCCTGTTTCCAGAAAGGCACATGTCCGGCTCTTTGTCCCACACGGAAGGTGGCAGCCCTGAAAGCTGTTGCTGGTCTTCACCATCCCCCTGCAGCCTATTCACAGGCACAACAGGATCTGGGATCGGGTCTTGCCCAGAGGAGGAACATCTCATGTCTCTCGTCCTCGGCAGGGCCTGTTTCCGAAAAAACACACGTCCGGCTCCTTGTCTCACACGGAAGGTGGAAGCCCTGAAAACTGTTGCTGGTCTTCACCGTCCCCCTGCAGCCTATTCACAGGAACAACAGGATTTGGACCCTGGCTTGCCATAAGAGGAACATCTCATGGCTCTTGTCCTCGGCAGGGCCTGTTTCCGGAAAGGCACACGTCCGCCTCATTGACCCACACGGAAGGTGGCAGCCCTGAAAGCTGTTGCTGTTCTTCACCGTCCCCCTGCAGCCTATTCACAGGCACAACAGGATTTGGGACCCGGGCTTGCCCAGAGGAGGAACATATCATGGCTCACGTCCTCGGCAGACCCTGTTTCCGAGAAGGCACACGTCCGGCTCATTGTCCCACATGGAAGGTGGCAGCCCTGAAAGCTGTTTCTGGTCTTCATGTCCCACTGCAGCCTATTCACAGGCACAACAGGATTCAGGACCCAGACTTGCCCAGAGGAGGAATATGTCATGGATCTAGTCCTCAGCATAGCCTGATTCCGAAAAGGCAAATGTCCGACAACTTGTCGCACAAGGAAGGTGGCAGCCCTGAAAGCTGTTGCTGGTCTTCACCGTCCCCCTGCAGCCTATTCACAGGCACAACAGGATTTGGGACCCGGGCTTGCCCAGAGGAGGAACATCTCATGGCTCTTGTCCTCGGCAGGGCCTGTTTCCAGAAAGGCACACATCCGGCTCCTTGTCCCACATGGAAGGTGGCAGCCCTGAAAGCTGTTGCTGGTCTTCACCATCCCCCTGCAGCCTATTCACAGGCACAGCAGGATCTGGGACCCGGTCTTGCCCAGAGGAGGAACATCTCATGTCTCTCGTCCTCAGCAGGGCCTTTTTCCGAAAAGACACACGTCCGGCTCCTTGTCCCACACGGAACGTGCAAGCCCTGAAAGCTGTTGCTGGTCTTCACGGTCCCCCTGCGGCCTATTCACAGGCACAACAGGATTTGGGACCCGGGCTTGCCCAGAGGAGGAACATCTCATGGCTCACGTCCTCGGCAGAGCCTGTTTCCGAGAAGGCACACGTCCGGCTCATTGTCCCACATGGAAGGTGGCAGCTGTGAAAGCTGTTGCTGGTCTTCACCGTCCCCCTGCAGCCTATTCACAGGCACAGCAGGATCTGGGACCCGGGCTTGCCCAGAGGTGGAACATCTCATGGCTCTCGTGCTCGGCAGAGCCTCTTTTCGAAAAGTCACACGTCCGTCTCCTTGTCCCACAAGAAAGGGGCCAGCCCTGAAAGCTGTTGCTGGTCTTCACCGTCCCCCTGCAGCCTATTCACAGGTACAACAGGATTTGGGACCCGGGCTTGCCCAGAGGAGGAACATCTCATGCCTCTCGTCCTCGGCAGGGCCTGTTTCCGAAAAGGCACACGTCCGTCTCCTTGTCCCACAAGAAAGGGGCCAGCCCTGAAAGCTGTTGCTGGTCTTCACCGTCCCCCTGCAGCCTATTCACAGGTACACCAGGATTTGGGACCCGGGCTTGCCCAGAGGAGGAACATCTCATGGCTCTCGTCCTCCGCATGGCCTGTTTCCGAAAAGGCACACGTCCGACACATTGTCGCACAAGGAAGGTGGCAGCCCTGAAAGCTGTTGCTGGTCTTCACCGTCCCCCTGCAGCCTATTCACAGGCACAACAGGATTCAGGACCCGGGCTTGCCCAGAGGAGGAACATCTCATGGCTCTCGTCCTCGGCAGGGCCAGTTTCCGAAAAGGCACACGTCCGGCTCCTTCTCCCACAAGGAAGGTGGCAGCCCGGAAAGCTGTTGCTGGTCTTCACCGTCCCCCTGCAGCCTATTCACAGGCACAACAGGATTCAGGACCCGGGCTTGCCCAGAGGAGGAACATCTCATGGCTCTCGTCCTCGGCTGGGCCAGTTTCCGAAAAGGCACACGTCCGGCTCCTTCTCCCACAAGGAAGGTGGCAGCCCGGAAAGCTGTTGCTGGTCTTCACCGTCCCCCTGCAGCCTATTCACAGGCACAACAGGATCTGAGACCTGGGCTTGCCCAGAGGAGGAACATCTCATGGCTCTCTTCGTCAGCAGAGCCTGTTTCCGCAAAGGAACACGTCCGGCTCATTGTCCCAAACTGAAGGTGGCAGCCCTGCAAGCTGTTGCTGGTCTTCACCGTCCCCCTGCAGCCTATTCACAGGCACAACAGGATTTGGACCCGGGCTTGCCCAGAGGAGGAACATCTCATGGCTCTCGTCCTCGGCAGGGCCTGTTTCCAGAAAGGCACACGTCCGGCTCCTTGTCCCACACAGAAGGTGGCAGCCCTGAAAGCTGTTGCTGGTCTTCAACGTCCCCCTGCAGCCTATTCACAGGCACAACAGGATTTGGACCCGGGCTTGCCCAGAGGAGGAACATCTCATGGCTCTTGTCCTCGGCAGGGCCTGTTTCCGAGAACGCACATGTCCGGCTCCTTGTCCCACACGGAAGGTGGCAGCCCGGAAAGCTGTTGCTGGTCTTCACCGTCCCCCTGCAGCCTATTCACAGGCACAACAGGATCTGAGACCTGGGCTTGCCCAGAGGAGGAACATCTCATCGCTCTCGTCCTCCGCAGGGCCTGTTTCCAGAAAGGCACACATCCGGCTCCTTGTCCCACACAGAAGGTGGCAGCCTTGTAAGCTGTTGCTGGTCTTCACCGTCCCCCTGCAGCCTATTCACAGGTACAACAGGATCTCGGACCCGGGCTTGCCCATAGGAGGAACATCTCATCGCTCTCGTCCTCGGCAGGACCTGTTTCCGAAAAGGCACACGTCCGGCTCCTTGTCCCACACGGAAGGTGGCAGCCCTGAAAGCTGTTGCTGATCTTCACCATCCCCCTGCAGCCTATTCACAGGCACAACAGGATCTGGGACCCGGGCTTGCCCAGAGGAGGAACATCTCATGGCTCTTGTCCTCGGCAGGTCCTGTTTCCAGAAAGGCACACGTCCGGCTCCTTGTCCCACATGGAAGGTGGCAGCCCTGAAAGCTGTTGCTGGTCTTCACCATCCCCCTGCAGCCTATTCACAGGCACAGCAGGATCTGGGACCCGGTCTTGCCCAGAGGAGGAACATCTCATGTCTCTCGTCCTCGGCAGGGCCTTTTTCCGAAAAGACACACGTCCGGCTCCTTGTCCCACACGGAACGTGGAAGCCCTGAAAGCTGTTGCTGGTCTTCACGGTCCCCCTGCGGCCTATTCACAGGCACAACAGGATTTGGGACCCGGGCTTGCCCAGAGGAGGAACATCTCATGGCTCACGTCCTCGGCAGAGCCTTTTTCCGAGAAGGCACACGTCCGGCTCATTGTCCCACATGGAAGGTGGCAGCTGTGAAAGCTGTTGCTGGTCTTCACCGTCCCCCTGCAGCCTATTCACAGGCACAACAGGATTTGGGACACGGGCTTGCCTAGAGGTGGAACATCTCATGGCTCACGTCCTCGGCAGAGCCTCTTTTCGAAAAGTCACACGTCCGTCTCCTTGTCCCACAAGAAAGGGGCCAGCCCTGAAAGCTGTTGCTGGTCTTCACCGTCCCCCTGCAGCCTATTCACAGGCACAACAGGATCTGGGACCCGGGCTTGCCCAGAGGAGGAACATCTCATGGCTCTCGTCCTCGGCAGGGCCTGTTTCCGAGAACGCACATGTCCGGCTCATTGTCCCACACGGAAGGTGGCAGCCCTGAAAGCTGTTGCTGGTCTTCACGGTCCCCCTGCGGCCTATTCACAGGCACAACAGGATTTGGGACCCGGGCTTGCCCAGAGGAGGAACATCTCATGGCTCTCGTCCTCGGCAGAGCCTGTTTCCGAAAAGGCACACGTCCGGCTCCTTGTCCCACACGGAAGGTGGAAGCCCTGAAAGCTGTTGCTGGTCTTCACCGTCCCCCTGCAGCCTATTCACAGGCACAGCAGGATCTGGGACCCGGGCTTGCCCAGAGGTGGAACATCTCATGGCTCTCGTGCTCGGCAGAGCCTCTTTTCGAAAAGTCACACGTCCGTCTCCTTGTCCCACAAGAAAGGGGCCAGCCCTGAAAGCTGTTGCTGGTCTTCACCGTCCCCCTGCAGCCTATTCACAGGTACAACAGGATTTGGGACCCGGGCTTGCCCAGAGGAGGAACATCTCATGCCTCTCGTCCTCGGCAGGGCCTGTTTCCGAAAAGGCACACGTCCGTCTCCTTGTCCCACAAGAAAGGGGCTAGCCCTGAAAGCTGTTGCTGGTCTTCACCGTCCCCCTGCAGCCTATTCACAGGTACACCAGGATTTGGGACCCGGGCTTGCCCAGAGGAGGAACATCTCATGCCTCTCGTCCTCGGCAGGGCCTGTTTCCGAAAAGGCACACGTCCGACACATTGTCGCACAAGGAAGGTGGCAGCCCTGAAAGCTGTTGCTGGTCTTCACCGTCCCCCTGCAGCCTATTCACAGGCACAACAGGATTCAGGACCCGGGCTTGCCCAGAGGAGGAACATCTCATGGCTCTCGTCCTCGGCAGGGCCAGTTTCCGAAAAGGCACACGTCCGGCTCCCTCTCCCACAAGGAAGGTGGCAGCCCGGAAAGCTGTTGCTGGTCTTCACCGTCCCCCTGCAGCCTATTCACAGGCACAACAGGATTCAGGACCCGGGCTTGCCCAGAGGAGGAACATCTCATGGCTCTCGTCCTCGGCAGGGCCAGTTTCCGAAAAGGCACACGTCCGGCTCCTTCTCCCACAAGGAAGGTGGCAGCCCGGAAAGCTGTTGCTGGTCTTCACCGTCCCCCTGCAGCCTATTCACAGGCACAACAGGATCTGAGACCTGGGCTTGCCCAGAGGAGGAACATCTCATGGCTCTCTTCGTCAGCAGAGCCTGTTTCCGCAAAGGAACACGTCCGGCTCATTGTCCCAAACTGAAGGTGGCAGCCCTGCAAGCTGTTGCTGGTCTTCACCGTCCCCCTGCAGCCTATTCACAGGCACAACAGGATTTGGACCCGGGCTTGCCCAGAGGAGGAACATCTCATGGCTCTCGTCCTCGGCAGGGCCTGTTTCCGGAAAGGCACACGTCCGGCTCCTTGTCCCACACAGAAGGTGGCAGCCCTGAAAGCTGTTGCTGGTCTTCACCGTCCCCCTGCAGCCTATTCACAGGTACAACAGGATCTCGGACCCGGGCTTGCCCATAGGAGGAACATCTCATCGCTCTCGTCCTCGGCAGGACCTGTTTCCGAAAAGGCACACGTCCGGCTCCTTGTCCCACACGGAAGGTGGCAGCCCTGAAAGCTGTTGCTGATCTTCACCGTCCCCCTGCAGCCTATTCACAGGCACAACAGGATCTGGGACCTGGGCTTGCCCAGAGGAGGAACATCTCATGGCTCTCTTCGTTAGCAGAGCCTGTTTCCGCAAAGGAACACGTCCGGCTCCTTGTCCCACAAGGAAGGTGGCAGCCCTGAAAGCTGTTGCTGGACTTCACCGTCCCCCTGCAGCCTATTCACAGGCACAACAGGATTCAGGACCCGGGCTTGCCCAGAGGAGGAACATCTCATCGCTCTCGTCCTCGGCAGGACCTGTTTCCGAAAAGGCACACGTCCGGCTCCTTGTCCCACACGGAAGGTGGCAGCCAGGAAAGATGTTGCTGGTCTTCACCGTCCCCCTGCAGCCTATTCACAGCCACAACAGGATCTGGGACCTGGGGTTGCCCAGAGGAGGAACATCTCATGGCTCTCTTCGTCAGCAGAGCCTTTTTCCGCAAAGGAACATGTCCGGCTCATTGTCCCAAACTGAAGGTAGCAGCCCTGAAAGCTGTTGCTGGTCTTCACCGTCCCCCTGCAGCCTATTCACAGGCACAACAGGATTTGGACCCGGGCTTGCCCAGAGGAGGATCATCTCATGGCTCTCATCCTCGCCAGAGCCTGATTCCGAAAAGGCATACGTCAGTCTCCTTGTCCCACACGGAAGGTGGAAGCCCTGAAAGGTGTTGCTGGTCTTCACCGTCCCCCTGCAGCCTATCTACAGGCACAACAGGATTAGGGACCCGGGCATGCCCAGACGAGGAACATCTCATGGCTCTTGTCCGCGGCAGGGCCTGTTTCCGGAAAGGCACATGTCCGGCTCTTTGTCCCACACGGAAGGTGGCAGCCCTGAAAGCTGTTGCTGGTCTTCACCATCCCCCTGCAGCCTATTCACAGGCACAACAGGATCTGGGATCCGGTCTTGCCCAGAGGAGGAACATCTCATGTCTCTCGTCCTCGGCAGGGCCTGTTTCCGAAAATACACACGTTCGGCTCCTTGTCTCACACGGAAGGTGGAAGCCCTGAAAACTGTTGCTGGTCTTCACCGTCCCCCTGCTGCCTATTCACAGGAACAACAGGATTTGGACCCTGGCTTGCCATAAGAGGAACATCTCATGGCTCTTGTCCTCGGCAGGGCCTGTTTCCGGAAAGGCACACGTCCGCCTCATTGACCCACACGGAAGGTGGCAGCCCTGAAAGCTGTTGCTGGTCTTCACCGTCCCCATGCAGCCTATTCACAGGCACAACAGGATTTGGGACCCGGGCTTGCCCAGAGGAGGAACATATCATGGCTCACGTCCTCGGCAGACCCTGTTTCCGAGAAGGCACACGTCCGGCTCATTGTCCCACATGCAAGGTGGCAGCCCTGAAAGCTGTTTCTGGTCTTCATGTCCCACTGTAGCCTATTCACAGGCACAACAGGATTCAGGACCCGGACTTGCCCAGAGGAGGAACATGTCATGGCTCTAGTCCTCAGCATAGCCTGATTCCGAAAAGGCAAATGTCCGACAACTTGTCGCACAAGGAAGGTGGCAGCCCTGAAAGCTGTTGCTGGTCTTCACCGTCCCCCTGCAGCCTATTCACAGGCACAACAGGATCTCGGACCCGGGCTTGCCCAGAGGAGGAACATCTCATGGCTCTCGTCCTCGGCAGGGCCAGTTTCCTAGAACGCACATGTCCGGCTCCTTGTCCCACATGGAAGGTGGCAGCCCTGAAAGCTGTTGCTGATCTTCACCGTCCCCCTGCAGCCTATTCACAGGCACAACAGGATTTGGGACCCGGGCTTGCTCAGAGGAGGAACATCTCATGGCTCTTGTCCTCGGCAGGTCCTGTTTCCAGAAAGGCACACGTCCGGCTCCTTGTCCCACATGGAAGGTGGCAGCCCTGAAAGCTGTTGCTGGTCTTCACCATCCCCCTGCAGCCTATTCACAGGCACAGCAGGATCTGGGACCCGGTCTTGCCCAGAGGAGGAACATCTCATGGCTCTCGTCCTCGGCAGGGCCTTTTTCCGAAAAGACACACGTCCGGCTCTTTGTCCCACACGGAACGTGCAAGCCCTGAAAGCTGTTGCTGGTCTTCATGGTCCCCCTGCGGCCTATTCACAGGCACAACAGGATTTGGGACCCGGGCTTGCCCAGAGGAGGAACATCTCATGGCTCACGTCCTCGACAGAGCCTTTTTCCGAGAAGGCACACGTCCGGCTCATTGTCCCACATGGAAGGTGGCAGCTGTGAAAGCTGTTGCTGGTCTTCACCGTCCCCCTGCAGCCTATTCACAGGCACAACAGGATTTGGGACCCGGGCTTGCCTAGAGGTGGAACATCTCATGGCTCTCGTCCTCTGCAGAGCCTCTTTTCGAAAAGTCACACGTCCGTCTCCTTGTCCCACAAGAAAGGGGCCAGCCCTGAAAGCTGTTGCTGGTCTTCACCGTCCCCCTGCAGCCTATTCACAGGCACAACAGGATTTGGGACCCGGGCTTGCCCAGAGGGGGAACATCTCATGCTTCTCGTCCTCGGCAGGGCCTGTTTCCGAAAAGGCACACGTCCGACACCTTGTCGCACAAGGAAGTTGGCAGCCCTGAAAGCTGTTGCTGGTCTTCACCGTCCCCCTGCAGCCTATTCACAGGCACAACAGGATTCAGGACCCGGGCTTGCCCAGAGGAGGAACATCTCATGGCTCTCGTCCTCGGCAGGGCCAGTTTCCGAAAAGGCACACGTCCGGCTCCTTGTCCCACAAGGAAGGTGGCAGCCCGGAAAGCTGTTGCTGGTCTTCACCGTCCCCCTGCAGCCTATTCACAGGCACAACAGGATCTGAGACCTGGGCTTGCCCAGAGGAGGAACATCTCATGGCTCTTTTCGTCAGCAGAGCCTGTTTCTGCAAAGGAACACGTCCGGCTCATTGTCCCAAACTGAAGGTGGCAGCCCTGAAAGCTGTTGCTGGTCTTCACCGTCCCCCTGCAGCCTATTCACAGGCACAACAGTATTTGGACCCGGGCTTGCCCAGAGGAGGAACATCTCATGTCTCTCGTCCTCGGCAGGGCCTGTTTCCGAAAAGGCACACGTCCGGCTCCTTGTCCCACACAGAAGGTGGCAGCCCTGAAAGCTGTTGCTGGTCTTCACCGTCCCCCTGCAGCCTATTCACAGGCACAACAGTATCTGGGACCCGGGCTTGCCCAGAGGAGGAACATCTCATGGCTCTCGTCCTCGGCAGGGCCTGTTTCCGAGAACGCACATGTCCGGCTCATTGTCCCACACGGAAGGTGGCAGCGCGGAAAGATTTTGCTGGTCTTCACAATCCCCCTGCAGCCTATTCACAGGCACAACAGGATTCAGGACCCGGGCTTGCCCAGAGGAGGAACATCTCATGGCTCTCGTCCTCGGCAGAGCCTGTTTCCGAAAAGGCACACGTCCGGCTCCTTGTCCCACACGGAAGGTGGAAGCCATGAAAGATGTTGCTGGTCTTCACCGTCCCCCTGCAGCCTATTCACAGGCACAACAGGATTCAGGAGCCGGCCTTGACTACAGGAGGAACATCTCATGGCTCTCGTCCTCGGCAGGGCCTGTTTCCGCAAAGGCACACGTCCGGCTCCTTGTCCCACACGGAAGGTGGCAGCCCGGAAAGCTGTTGCTGGTCTTCACCGTCCCCCTGCAGCCTATTCACAGGTACAACAGGATCTGGGACCTGGGCTTGCCCAGAGGAGGAACATCTCATGGCTCTCTTCGTCAGCAGAGCCTGTTTCCGAAAAGGAACACGTCCGGCTCATTGTCCCAAACTGAAGGTGGCAGCCCTGAAAGCTGTTGCTGGTCTTCACCGTCCCCCTGCAGCCTATTCACAGGCACAACAGGATTTGGACCCGGGCTTGCCCAGAGGAGGAACATCTCATGGCTCTCGTCCTCGGCAGGGCCTGTTTCCAGAAAGGCACACGTCCGGCTCCTTGTCCCACAAGGAAGGTGGCAGCCCGGAAAGCTGTTGCTGGTCTTCACCGTCCCCCTGCAGCCTATTCACAGGCACAACAGGATCTGGGACCTGGGCTTGCCCAGAGGAGGAACATCTCATGGCTCTCTTCGTCAGCAGAGCCTGTTTCCGCAAAGGAACACATCCGGCTCATTGTCCCACACAGAAGGTGGCAGCCCTGAAAGCTGTTGCTGGACTTCACCGTCCCCCTGCAGCCTATTCACAGGTACAACAGGATCTCGGACCCGGGCTTGCCCAGAGGAGGAACATCTCATCGCTCTCGTCCTCGGCAGGACCTGTTTCCGAAAAGGCAAACGTCCGGCTCATTGTCCCACACGGAAGGTGGCAGCCTTGAAAGCTGTTGCTGGTCTTCACCGTCCCCCTGCAGCCTATTCACAGGCACAACAGGATTTGGACCCGGGCTTGCCCAGAGGAGGAACATCTCATGGCTCTCGTCCTCGGCAGGGTCTGTTTCCAGAAAGGAACACTTCCGGCTCATTGTCCCACACGGAAGGTGGCAGCCCGGAAAGCTGTTGCTGGTCTTCACCGTCCCCCTGGATCCTATTCACAGGCACAACAGGATTTGAGACACGGGCTTGTCCAGAGGAGGAACATCTCATGGCTCTCTTCGTCAGCAGAGCCTGTTTCCGCAAAGGAACATGTCCGGCTCATTGTCCCAAACTGAAGGTAGCAGCCTTGAGAGCTTTTGCTGGTCTTCACCGTCCCCCTGCAGCCTATTCACAGGCACAACAGGATTTGGACCCGGGCTTGCCCAGAGGAGGAACATCTCATGGCTCTCATCCTCGCCAGAGCCTGATTCCGAAAAGGCACACATCCGGCTCCTTGTCCCACACGGATGGTGCCAGCCCGGAAAGCTGTTGCTGGTCTTCACCGTCCCCCTGCAGCCTACTCACAGGCACAGCAGGATTTGAGACACGGGCTTGTCCAGAGGAGGAACATCTCATGGCTCTCGTCCTCGGCAGGGCCTTTTTCCAGAAAGGCACACGTCCGGCTCCTTGTCCCACACGGAAGGTGGCAGCCCTGAAAGCTGTTGCTGGTCTTCACCATCCCCCTGCAGCCTATTCACAGGCACAGCAGGATCTGGGACACGGGCTTGCTCAGAGGAGGAACATCTCATGTCTCTCGTCCTCGGCAGGGCCTGTTTCCGAAAAGGCACACGTCAGTCTCCTTGTCACAAACGGAAGGTGGAAGCCCTGAAAGGTGTTGCTGGTCTTCACCGTCCCCCTGCAGCCTATCTACAGGCACAACAGGATTAGGGACCCGGGCATGCCCAGAAGAGGAACATCTCATGGCTCTTGTCCGCGGCAGGGCCTGTTTCCGGAAAGGCACACGTCCGGCTCCTTGTCTCACACGGAAGGTGGAAGCCCTGAAAACTGTTGCTGGTCTTCATGGTCCCCCTGCAGCCTATTCACAGGCACAACACCATGTGGGACACGGGCTTGTCCAGAGGAGGAACATCTCATGGCTCTCGTCCTTGGCAGGGCCTGTTTCCAGAAAGGCACATGTCCGGCTCTTTGTCCCACACGGAAGGTGGCAGCCCTGAAAGCTGTTGCTGGTCTTCACCATCCCCCTGCAGCCTATTCACAGGCACAACAGGATCTGGGATCCGGTCTTGCCCAGAGGAGGAACATCTCATGTCTCTCGTCCTCGGCAGGGCCTGTTTCCGAAAAGACACACGTTCGGCTCCTTGTCTCACACGGAAGGTGGAAGCCCTGAAAACTGTTGCTGGTCTTCACCGTCCCCCTGCAGCCTATTCACAGGAACAACAGGATTTGGACCCTGGCTTGCCATAATAGGAACATCTCATGGCTCTTGTTCTCGGCAGGGCCTGTTTCCGGAAAGGCACACGTCCGCCTCATTGACCCACACGGAAGGTGGCAGCCCTGAAAGCTGTTGCTGGTCTTCACCGTCCCCCTGCAGCCTATTCACAGGCACAACAGGATTTGGGACCCGGGCTTGCCCAGAGGAGGAACATATCATGGCTCACGTCCTCGGCAGACCCTGTTTCCGAGAAGGCACACGTCCGGCTCATTGTCCCACATGGAAGGTGGCAGCCCTGAAAGCTGTTTCTGGTCTTCATGTCCCACTGCAGCCTATTCACAGGCACAACAGGATTCAGGACCCGGACTTGCCCAGAGGAGGAACATGTCATGGCTCTAGTCCTCAGCATAGCCTGATTCCGAAAAGGCAAATGTCCGACAACTTGTCGCACAAGGAAGGTGGCAGCCCTGAAAGCTGTTGCTGGTCTTCACCGTCCCCCTGCAGCCTATTCACAGGCACAACAGGATCTCGGACCCGGGCTTGCCCAGAGGAGGAACATCTCATGGCTCTCGTCCTCGGCAGGGCCAGTTTCCTAGAACGCACACGTCCGGCTCCTTGTCCCACATGGAAGGTGGCAGCTGTGAAAGCTGTTGCTGGTCTTCACCGTCCCCCTGCAGCCTATTCACAGGCACAACAGGATTTGGGACCCGGGCTTGCCCAGAGCAGGAACATCTCATGGCTCTTGCCCTCGGCAGGTCCTGTTTCCAGAAAGGCACACGTCCGGCTCCTTGTCCCACATGGAAGGTGGCAGCTGTGAAAGCTGTTGCTGGTCTTCACCATCCCCCTGCAGCCTATTCACAGGCACAACAGGATTCAGGACCCGGGCTTGCACAGAGGAGGAACATCTCATGGCTCTCGTCCTCAGCAGAGCCTGTTTCCGAAAAGGCACACGTCCAACTCCTTATCCCACACGGAAGGTGGCAGCCCTGAAAGCTGTTGCTGGTCTTCACCGTCCCCCTGCTGCCTATTCACAGGCACAAGAGGATTTGGGACCCGGGCTTGCCCAGACGAGGAACATCTCATGGCTCTCGTCCACAGCATAGCCTGATTCCAAAAATGCAACTGTCCGACACCTTGTTGCACAAGGATGTTGGCAGCCCTGAAAGCTGTTGCTGGTCTTCACCGTCCCCCTGTTGCCTATTCACAGGCACAAGAGGATTCAGGACCCGGGCTTGCCCAGAGGAGGAACATCTCATGGCTCTCGTCCTCGGCAGGGCCTGTTTCCGGAAAGGCACACGTCAGGCTCCTTGTCCCACACTGAAGGTGGCAGCTCTGAAAGCTGTTGCTGGTCTTCACCGTCCCCCTGCAGCCTATTCACAGGCACAACAGGATTTGGACCCGGGCTTGCCCAGAGGAGGAACATCTCATGGATCTCGTCCTCGGCAGGGCCTGTTTCCAGAAAGGCACATGTCCGGCTCTTTGTCCCACACGGAAGGTGGCAGCCCTGAAAGCTGTTGCTGGTCTTCACCATCCCCCTGCAGCCTATTCACAGGCACAACAGGATCTGGGATCCGGTCTTGCCCAGAGGAGGAACATCTCATGTCTCTCGTCCTCGGCAGGGCCTGTTTCCGAAAAGACACACGTTCGGCTCCTTGTCTCACACGGAAGGTGGAAGCCCTGAAAACTGTTGCTGGTCTTCACCGTCCCCCTGCAGCCTATTCACAGGAACAACAGGATTTGGACCCTGGCTTGCCATAATAGGAACATCTCATGGCTCTTGTTCTCGGCAGGGCCTGTTTCCGGAAAGGCACACGTCCGCCTCATTGACCCACACGGAAGGTGGCAGCCCTGAAAGCTGTTGCTGGTCTTCACCGTCCCCCTGCAGCCTATTCACAGGCACAACAGGATTTGGGACCCGGGCTTGCCCAGATGAGGAACATATCATGGCTCACGTCCTCGGCAGACCCTGTTTCCGAGAAGGCACACGTCCGGCTCATTGTCCCACATGGAAGGTGGCAGCACTGAAAGCTGTTTCTGGTCTTCATGTCCCACTGCAGCCTATTCACAGGCACAACAGGATTCAGGACCCGGACTTGCCCAGAGGAGGAACATGTCATGGCTCTAGTCCTCAGCATAGCCTGATTCCGAAAAGGCAAATGTCCGACAACTTGTCGCACAAGGAAGGTGGCAGCCCGGAAAGCTGTTGCTGGTCTTCACCGTCCCCCTGCAGCCTATTCACAGGCACAACAGGATCTCGGACCCGGGCTTGCCCAGAGGAGGAACATCTCATGGCTCTCGTCCTCGGCAGGGCCAGTTTCCTAGAACGCACACGTCCGGCTCCTTGTCCCACATGGAAGGTGGCAGCTGTGAAAGCTGTTGCTGGTCTTCACCGTCCCCCTGCAGCCTATTCACAGGCACAACAGGATTTGGGACCCGGGCTTGCCCAGAGCAGGAACATCTCATGGCTCTTGCCCTCGGCAGGTCCTGTTTCCAGAAAGGCACACGTCCGGCTCCTTGTCCCACATGGAAGGTGGCAGCTGTGAAAGCTGTTGCTGGTCTTCACCATCCCCCTGCAACCTATTCACAGGCACAACAGGATTCAGGACCCGGGCTTGCACAGAGGAGGAACATCTCATGGCTCTTGTCCTCAGCAGAGCCTGTTTCCGAAAAGGCACACGTCCAACTCCTTATCCCACACGGAAGGTGGCAGCCCTGAAAGCTGTTGCTGGTCTTCACCGTCCCCCTGCTGCCTATTCACAGGCACAAGAGGATTTGGGACCCGGGCTTGCCCAGACGAGGAACATCTCATGGCTCTCGTCCACAGCATAGCCTGATTCCAAAAATGCAACTGTCCGACACCTTGTTGCACAAGGATGTTGGCAGCCCTGAAAGCTGTTGCTGGTCTTCACCGTCCCCCTGCTGCCTATTCACAGGCACAAGAGGATTCAGGACCCGGGCTTGCCCAGAGGAGGAACATCTCATGGCTCTCGTCCTCGGCAGGGCCTGTTTCCGGAAAGGCACACGTCAGGATCCTTGTCCCACACTGAAGGTGGCAGCTCTGAAAGCTGTTGCTGGTCTTCACCGTCCCCCTGCAGCCTATTCACAGGCACAACAGGATTTGGACCCGGGCTTGCCCAGAGGAGGAACATCTCATGGCTCTCGTCCTCGGCAGGGCCTGTTTCCAGAAAGGCACATGTCCGGCTCTTTGTCTCACATGGATGGTGGCAGCCCTGAAAGCTGTTGCTGGTCTTCACTGTCCCCCTGCAGCCTATTCTCATGCACAACAGGATTCAGGACCCTGGCTTGCCCAGAAGAGGAACATATCATGGCTCACGTCCTCGGCAGAGCCTGTTTCCGAGAAGGCACACGTCCGGCTCGTTGTCCCACATGGAAGGTGGCAGCTGTGAAAGCTGTTGCTGGTCTTCACCATCCTGCTGCAGCCTATTCACAGGCACAACAGGATTCAGGACCCGGGCTTGCGCAGAGGAGGAACATCTCATGGCTCTCGTGCTCGGCAGAGCCTCTTTTCGAAAAGTCACACGTCCGTCTCCTTGTCCCACAAGAAAGGGGCCAGCCCTGAAAGCTGTTGCTGGTCTTCACCGTCCCCCTGCAGCCTATTCACAGGTACAACAGGATTTGGGACCCGGGCTTGCCCAGAGGAGGAACATCTCATGCCTCTCGTCCTCGGCAGGGCCTGTTTCCGAAAAGGCACACGTCCGTCTCCTTGTCCCACAAGAAAGGGGCTAGCCCTGAAAGCTGTTGCTGGTCTTCACCGTCCCCCTGCAGCCTATTCACAGGTACACCAGGATTTGGGACCCGGGCTTGCCCAGAGGAGGAACATCTCATGCCTCTCGTCCTCGGCAGGGCCTGTTTCCGAAAAGGCACACGTCCGACACATTGTCGCACAAGGAAGGTGGCAGCCCTGAAAGCTGTTGCTGGTCTTCACCGTCCCCCTGCAGCCTATTCACAGGCACAACAGGATTCAGGACCCGGGCTTGCCCAGAGGAGGAACATCTCTTGGCTCTCGTCCTCGGCAGGGCCAGTTTCCGAAAAGGCACACGTCCGGCTCCTTCTCCCACAAGGAAGGTGGCAGCCCGGAAAGCTGTTGCTGGTCTTCACCGTCCCCCTGCAGCCTATTCACAGGCACAACAGGATCTGAGACCTGGGCTTGCCCAGAGGAGGAACATCTCATGGCTCTCTTCGTCAGCAGAGCCTGTTTCCGCAAAGGAACACGTCCGGCTCATTGTCCCAAACTGAAGGTGGCAGCCCTGCAAGCTGTTGCTGGTCTTCACCGTCCCCCTGCAGCCTATTCACAGGCACAACAGGATTTGGACCCGGGCTTGCCCAGAGGAGGAACATCTCATGGCTCTCGTCCTCGGCAGGGCCTGTTTCCAGAAAGGCACACGTCCGGCTCCTTGTCCCACACAGAAGGTGGCAGCCCTGAAAGCTGTTGCTGGTCTTCAACGTCCACCTGCAGCCTATTCACAGGCACAACAGGATTTGGACCCGGGCTTGCCCAGAGGAGGAACATCTCATGGCTCTTGTCCTCGGCAGGGCCTGTTTCCGAGAACGCACATGTCCGGCTCATTGTCCCACACGGAAGGTGGCAGCCCGGAAAGATTTTGCTGGTCTTCACAATCCCCCTGCAGCCTATTCACAGGCACAACAGGATTCAGGACACAAGCTTGACTAGAGGAGGAACATCTCATGGCTCTCGTCCTCCGCAGGGGCTGTTTCCAGAAAGGCACACATCCGGCTCCTTGTCCCACACAGAAGGTGGCAGCCTTGTAAGCTGTTGCTGGTCTTCACCGTCCCCCTGCAGCCTATTCACAGGTACAACAGGATCTGGGACCCGGTCTTGCCCAGAGGAGGAACATCTCATGGCTCTCGTCCTCGGCAGGGCCTGTTTCCAGAAAGGCACACGTCCGGCTCCTTGTCCCACAAGGAAGGTGGCAGCCCTGAAAGCTGTTGCTGATCTTCACCGTCCCCCTGCAGCCTATTCACAGGCACAACAGGATCTGGGACCCGGGCTTGCCCAGAGGAGGAACATCTCATGGCTCTTGTCGTCGGCAGGTCCTGTTTCCAGAAAGGCACACGTCCGGCTCCTTGTCCCACATGGAAGGTGGCAGCCCTGAAAGCTGTTGCTGGTCTTCACCATCCCCCTGCAGCCTATTCACAGGCACAGCAGGATCTGGGACCCGGTATTGCCCAGAGGAGGAACATCTCATGTCTCTCGTCCTCGGCAGGGCCTTTTTCCGAAAAGACACACGTCCGGCTCCTTGTCCCACACGGAACGTGGAAGCCCTGAAAGCTGTTGCTGGTCTTCACGGTCCCCCTGCGGCCTATTCACAGGCACAACAGGATTTGGGACCCGAGCTTGCCCAGAGGAGGAACATCTCATGGCTCACGTCCTCGGCAGAGCCTTTTTCCGAGAAGGCACACGTCCGGCTCATTGTCCCACATGGAAGGTGGCAGCTGTGAAAGCTGTTGCTGGTCTTCACGGTCCCCCTGCGGCCTATTCACAGGCACAACAGGATTTGGGACCCGGGCTTGCCTAGAGGTGGAACATCTCATGGCTCACGTCCTCGGCAGAGCCTCTTTTCGAAAAGTCACACGTCCGTCTCCTTGTCCCACAAGAAAGGGGCCAGCCCTGAAAGCTGTTGCTGGTCTTCACCGTCCCCCTGCAGCCTATTCACAGGCACAACAGGATCTGGGACCCGGGCTTGCCCAGAGGAGGAACATCTCATGGCTCTCGTCCTCGGCAGGGCCTGTTTCCGAGAACGCACATGTCCGGCTCATTGTCCCACACGGAAGGTGGCAGCCCTGAAAGCTGTTGCTGGTCTTCACGGTCCCCCTGCGGCCTATTCACAGGCACAACAGGATTTGGGACCCGGGCTTGCCCAGAGGAGGAACATCTCATGGCTCTCGTCCTCGGCAGAGCCTGTTTCCGAAAAGGCACACGTCCGGCTCCTTGTCCCACACGGAAGGTGGAAGCCCTGAAAGATGTTGCTGGTCTTCACCGTCCCCCTGCAGCCTATTCACAGGCACAACAGGATTCAGGAGCCGGCCTTGACTAGAGGAGGAACATCTCATGGCTCTCGTCCTCCGCAGGGCCTGTTTCCTGAAAGGCACACGTCCGGCTCCTTGTCCCACACAGAAGGTGGCAGCCTTGTAAGCTGTTGCTGGTCTTCACCGTCCCCCTGCAGCCTATTCACAGGTACAACAGGATCTCGGACCCGGGCTTGCCCATAGGAGGAACATCTCATCGCTCTCTTCCTCGGCAGGACCTGTTTCCGAAAAGGCACACGTCCGGCTCCTTGTCCCACACGGAAGGTTGCAGCCCTGAAAGCTGTTGCTGGTCTTCACCGTCCCCCTGCAGCCTATTCACAGGCACAACAGGATTTGGACCCGGGCTTGCCCAGAGGAGGAACATCTCATGGCTCTCGTCCTCGGCAGGGCCTGTTTCCAGAAAGGCACACGTCCGGCTCCTTGTCCCACAAGGAAGGTGGCAGCCCGGAAAGCTGTTGCTGGTCTTCACCGTCCCCCTGCAGCCTATTCACAGGCACAACAGGATCTGGGACCTGGGCTTGCCCAGAGGAGGAACATCTCATGGCTCTCTTCGTCAGCAGAGCCTGTTTCCGCAAAGGAACACGTCCGGCTCCTTGTCCCACAAGGAAGGTGGCAGCCCTGAAAGCTGTTGCTGGACTTCACCGTCCCCCTGCAGCCTATTCACAGGCACAACAGGATTCAGGACCCGGGTTTGCCCAGAGGAGGAACATCTCATCGCTCTCGTCCTCGGCAGGACCTGTTTCCGAAAAGGCACACGTCCGGCTCCTTGTCCCACACGGAAGGTGGCAGCCAGGAAAGATGTTGCTGGTCTTCACCGTCCCCCTGCAGCCTATTCACAGCCACAACAGGATCTGGGACCTGGGGTTGCCCAGAGGAGGAACATCTCATGGCTCTCTTCGTCAGCAGAGCCTGTTTCCGCAAAGGAACATGTCCGGCTCATTGTCCCAAACTGAAGGTAGCAGCCCTGAAAGCTGTTGCTGGTCTTCACCGTCCCCCTGCAGCCTATTCACAGGCACAACAGGATTTGGACCCGGGCTTGCCCAGAGGAGGATCATCTCATGGCTCTCATCCTCGCCAGAGCCTGATTCCGAAAAGGCATACGTCAGTCTCCTTGTCCCACACGGAAGGTGGAAGCCCTGAAAGGTGTTGCTGGTCTTCACCGTCCCCCTGCAGCCTATCTACAGGCACAACAGGATTAGGGACCCGGGCATGCCCAGAAGAGGAACATCTCATGGCTCTTGTCCGCGGCAGGGCCTGTTTCCGGAAAGGCACATGTCCGGCTCTTTGTCCCACACGGAAGGTGGCAGCCCTGAAAGCTGTTGCTGGTCTTCACCATCCCCCTGCAGCCTATTCACAGGCACAACAGGATCTGGGATCCGGTCTTGCCCAGAGGAGGAACATCTCATGTCTCTCGTCCTCGGCAGGGCCTGTTTCCGAAAATACACACGTTCGGCTCCTTGTCTCACACGGAAGGTGGAAGCCCTGAAAACTGTTGCTGGTCTTCACCGTCCCCCTGCTGCCTATTCACAGGAACAACAGGATTTGGACCCTGGCTTGCCATAAGAGGAACATCTCATGGCTCTTGTCCTCGGCAGGGCCTGTTTCCGGAAAGGCACACGTCCGCCTCATTGACCCACACGGAAGGTGGCAGCCCTGAAAGCTGTTGCTGGTCTTCACCGTCCCCCTGCAGCCTATTCACAGGCACAACAGGATTTGGGACCCGGGCTTGCCCAGAGGAGGAACATATCATGGCTCACGTCCTCGGCAGACCCTGTTTCCGAGAAGGCACACGTCCGGCTCATTGTCCCACATGCAAGGTGGCAGCCCTGAAAGCTGTTTCTGGTCTTCATGTCCCACTGTAGCCTATTCACAGGCACAACAGGATTCAGGACCCGGACTTGCCCAGAGGAGGAACATGTCATGGCTCTAGTCCTCAGCATAGCCTGATTCCGAAAAGGCAAATGTCCGACAACTTGTCGCACAAGGAAGGTGGCAGCCCGGAAAGCTGTTGCTGGTCTTCACCGTCCCCCTGCAGCCTATTCACAGGCACAACAGGATCTCGGACCCGGGCTTGCCCAGAGGAGGAACATCTCATGGCTCTCGTCCTCGGCAGGGCCAGTTTCCTAGAACGCACATGTCCGGCTCCTTGTCCCACATGGAAGGTGGCAGCCCTGAAAGCTGTTGCTGATCTTCACCGTCCCCCTGCAGCCTATTCACAGGCACAACAGGATTTGGGACCCGGGCTTGCTCAGAGGAGGAACATCTCATGGCTCTTGTCCTCGGCAGGTCCTGTTTCCAGAAAGGCACACGTCCGGCTCCTTGTCCCACATGGAAGGTGGCAGCCCTGAAAGCTGTTGCTGGTCTTCACCATCCCCCTGCAGCCTATTCACAGGCACAGCAGGATCTGGGACCCGGTCTTGCCCAGAGGAGGAACATCTCATGGCTCTCGTCCTCGGCAGGGCCTTTTTCCGAAAAGACACACGTCCGGCTCTTTGTCCCACACGGAACGTGGAAGCCCTGAAAGCTGTTGCTGGTCTTCACGGTCCCCCTGCTGCCTATTCACAGGCACAACAGGATTTGGGACCCGGGCTTGCCTAGAGGTGGAACATCTCATGGCTCTCGTCCTCGACAGAGCCTTTTTCCGAGAAGGCACACGTCCGGCTCATTGTCCCACATGGAAGGTGGCAGCTGTGAAAGCTGTTGCTGGTCTTCACCGTCCCCCTGCAGCCTATTCACAGGCACAACAGGATTTGGGACCCGGGCTTGCCAAGAGGTGGAACATCTCATGGCTCTCGTCCTCTGCAGAGCCTCTTTTCGAAAAGTCACACGTCCGTCTCCTTGTCCCACAAGAAAGGGGCCAGCCCTGAAAGCTGTTGCTGGTCTTCACCGTCCCCCTGCAGCCTATTCACAGGCACAACAGGATTTGGGACCCGGGCTTGCCCAGAGGGGGAACATCTCATGCTTCTCGTCCTCGGCAGGGCCTGTTTCCGAAAAGGCACACGTCCGACACCTTGTCGCACAAGGAAGGTGGCAGCCCTGAAAGCTGTTGCTGGTCTTCACCGTCCCCCTGCAGCCTATTCACAGGCACAACAGGATTCAGGACCCGGGCTTGCCCAGACGAGGAACATCTCATGGCTCTCGTCCTCGGCAGGGCCAGTTTCCGAAAAGGCACACGTCCGGCTCCTTGTCCCACAAGGAAGGTGGCAGCCCGGAAAGCTGTTGCTGATCTTCACGGTCCCCCTGCGGCCTATTCACAGGCACAACAGGATTTGGGACCCGGGCTTGCCCAGAGGAGGAACATCTCATGGCTCTCGTCCTCGGCAGAGCCTGTTTCCGAAAAGGCACACGTCCGGCTCCTTGTCCCACACGGAAGGTGGAAGCCCTGAAAGATGTTGCTGGTCTTCACCGTCCCCCTGCAGCCTATTCACAGGCACAACAGGATTCAGGAGCCGGCCTTGACTAGAGGAGGAACATCTCATGGCTCTCGTCCTCCGCAGGGCCTGTTTCCTGAAAGGCACACGTCCGGCTCCTTGTCCCACACAGAAGGTGGCAGCCTTGTAAGCTGTTGCTGGTCTTCACCGTCCCCCTGCAGCCTATTCACAGGTACAACAGGATCTCGGACCCGGGCTTGCCCATAGGAGGAACATCTCATCGCTCTCTTCCTCGGCAGGACCTGTTTCCGAAAAGGCACACGTCCGGCTCCTTGTCCCACACGGAAGGTGGCAGCCCTGAAAGCTGTTGCTGGTCTTCACCGTCCCCCTGCAGCCTATTCACAGGCACAACAGGATTTGGACCCGGGCTTGCCCAGAGGAGGAACATCTCATGGCTCTCGTCCTCGGCAGGGCCTGTTTCCAGAAAGGCACACGTCCGGCTCCTTGTCCCACAAGGAAGGTGGCAGCCCGGAAAGCTGTTGCTGGTCTTCACCGTCCCCCTGCAGCCTATTCACAGGCACAACAGGATCTGGGACCTGGGCTTGCCCAGAGGAGGAACATCTCATGGCTCTCTTCGTCAGCAGAGCCTGTTTCCGCAAAGGAACACGTCCGGCTCCTTGTCCCACAAGGAAGGTGGCAGCCCTGAAAGCTGTTGCTGGACTTCACCGTCCCCCTGCAGCCTATTCACAGGCACAACAGGATTCAGGACCCGGGCTTGCCCAGAGGAGGAACATCTCATCGCTCTCGTCCTCGGCAGGACCTGTTTCCGAAAAGGCACACGTCCGGCTCCTTGTCCCACACGGAAGGTGGCAGCCAGGAAAGATGTTGCTGGTCTTCACCGTCCCCCTGCAGCCTATTCACAGCCACAACAGGATCTGGGACCTGGGGTTGCCCAGAGGAGGAACATCTCATGGCTCTCTTCGTCAGCAGAGCCTGTTTCCGCAAAGGAACATGTCCGGCTCATTGTCCCAAACTGAAGGTAGCAGCCCTGAAAGCTGTTGCTGGTCTTCACCGTCCCCCTGCAGCCTATTCACAGGCACAACAGGATTTGGACCCGGGCTTGCCCAGAGGAGGATCATCTCATGGCTCTCATCCTCGCCAGAGCCTGATTCCGAAAAGGCATACGTCAGTCTCCTTGTCCCACACGGAAGGTGGAAGCCCTGAAAGGTGTTGCTGGTCTTCACCGTCCCCCTGCAGCCTATCTACAGGCACAACAGGATTAGGGACCCGGGCATGCCCAGAAGAGGAACATCTCATGGCTCTTGTCCGCGGCAGGGCCTGTTTCCGGAAAGGCACATGTCCGGCTCTTTGTCCCACACGGAAGGTGGCAGCCCTGAAAGCTGTTGCTGGTCTTCACCATCCCCCTGCAGCCTATTCACAGGCACAACAGGATCTGGGATCCGGTCTTGCCCAGAGGAGGAACATCTCATGTCTCTCGTCCTCGGCAGGGCCTGTTTCCGAAAATACACACGTTCGGCTCCTTGTCTCACACGGAAGGTGGAAGCCCTGAAAACTGTTGCTGGTCTTCACCGTCCCCCTGCTGCCTATTCACAGGAACAACAGGATTTGGACCCTGGCTTGCCATAAGAGGAACATCTCATGGCTCTTGTCCTCGGCAGGGCCAGTTTCCGGAAAGGCACACGTCCGCCTCATTGACCCACACGGAAGGTGGCAGCCCTGAAAGCTGTTGCTGGTCTTCACCGTCCCCCTGCAGCCTATTCACAGGCACAACAGGATTTGGGACCCGGGCTTGCCCAGAGGAGGAACATATCATGGCTCACGTCCTCGGCAGACCCTGTTTCCGAGAAGGCACACGTCCGGCTCATTGTCCCACATGGAAGGTGGCAGCTGTGAAAGCTGTTTCTGGTCTTCATGTCCCACTGTAGCCTATTCACAGGCACAACAGGATTCAGGACCCGGACTTGCCCAGAGGAGGAACATGTCATGGCTCTAGTCCTCAGCATAGCCTGATTCCGAAAAGGCAAATGTCCGACAACTTGTCGCACAAGGAAGGTGGCAGCCCGGAAAGCTGTTGCTGGTCTTCACCGTCCCCCTGCAGCCTATTCACAGGCACAACAGGATCTCGGACCCGGGCTTGCCCAGAGGAGGAACATCTCATGGCTCTCGTCCTCGGCAGGGCCAGTTTCCTAGAACGCTCATGTCCGGCTCCTTGTCCCACATGGAAGGTGGCAGCCCTGAAAGCTGTTGCTGATCTTCACCGTCCCCCTGCAGCCTATTCACAGGCACAACAGGATTTGGGACCCGGGCTTGCCCAGAGGAGGAACATCTCATGGCTCTTGTCCTCGGCAGGGCCTGTTTCCAGAAAGGCACACGTCCGGCTCCTTGTCCCACAAGGAAGGTGGCAGCCCTGAAAGCTGTTGCTGGTCTTCACCATCCCCCTGCAGCCTATTCACAGGCACAGCAGGATCTGGGACCCGGTCTTGCCCAGAGGAGGAACATCTCATGGCTCTCGTCCTCGGCAGGGCCAGTTTCCGAAAAGACACACGTCCGGCTCTTTGTCCCACACGGAACGTGGAAGCCCTGAAAGCTGTTGCTGGTCTTCACCGTCCCCCTGCAGCCTATTCACAGGCACAACAGGATTCAGGACCCGGGCTTGCCCAGAGGAGGAACATCTCTTGGCTCTCGTCCTCGGCAGGGCCAGTTTCCGAAAAGGCACACGTCCGGCTCCTTCTCCCACAAGGAAGGTGGCAGCCCGGAAAGCTGTTGCTGGTCTTCACCGTCCCCCTGCAGCCTATTCACAGGCACAACAGGATCTGAGACCTGGGCTTGCCCAGAGGAGGAACATCTCATGGCTCTCTTCGTCAGCAGAGCCTGTTTCCGCAAAGGAACACGTCCGGCTCATTGTCCCAAACTGAAGGTGGCAGCCCTGCAAGCTGTTGCTGGTCTTCACCGTCCCCCTGCAGCCTATTCACAGGCACAACAGGATTTGGACCCGGGCTTGCCCAGAGGAGGAACATCTCATGGCTCTCGTCCTCGGCAGGGCCTGTTTCCAGAAAGGCACACGTCCGGCTCCTTGTCCCACACAGAAGGTGGCAGCCCTGAAAGCTGTTGCTGGTCTTCAACGTCCACCTGCAGCCTATTCACAGGCACAACAGGATTTGGACCCGGGCTTGCCCAGAGGAGGAACATCTCATGGCTCTTGTCCTCGGCAGGGCCTGTTTCCGAGAACGCACATATCCGGCTCATTGTCCCACACGGAAGGTGGCAGCCCGGAAAGATTTTGCTGGTCTTCACAATCCCCCTGCAGCCTATTCACAGGCACAACAGGATTCAGGACACAAGCTTGACTAGAGGAGGAACATCTCATGGCTCTCGTCCTCCGCAGGGGCTGTTTCCAGAAAGGCACACATCCGGCTCCTTGTCCCACACAGAAGGTGGCAGCCTTGTAAGCTGTTGCTGGTCTTCACCGTCCCCCTGCAGCCTATTCACAGGTACAACAGGATCTCGGACCCGGGCTTGCCCATAGGAGGAACATCTCATCGCTCTCGTCCTCGGCAGGACCTGTTTCCGAAAAGGCACACGTCCGGCTCCTTGTCCCACACGGAAGGTGGCAGCCCTGAAAGCTGTTGCTGATCTTCACCGTCCCCCTGCAGCCTATTCACAGGCACAACAGGATCTGGGACCCGGGCTTGCCCAGAGGAGGAACATCTCATGGCTCTTGTCGTCGGCAGGTCCTGTTTCCAGAAAGGCACACGTCCGGCTCCTTGTCCCACATGGAAGGTGGCAGCCCTGAAAGCTGTTGCTGGTCTTCACCATCCCCCTGCAGCCTATTCACAGGCACAGCAGGATCTGGGACCCGGTATTGCCCAGAGGAGGAACATCTCATGTCTCTCGTCCTCGGCAGGGCCTTTTTCCGAAAAGACACACGTCCGGCTCCTTGTCCCACACAGAACGTGGAAGCCCTGAAAGCTGTTGCTGGTCTTCACGGTCCCCCTGCGGCCTATTCACAGGCACAACAGGATTTGGGACCCGAGCTTGCCCAGAGGAGGAACATCTCATGGCTCACGTCCTCGGCAGAGCCTTTTTCCGAGAAGGCACACGTCCGGCTCATTGTCCCACATGGAAGGTGGCAGCTGTGAAAGCTGTTGCTGGTCTTCACGGTCCCCCTGCGGCCTATTCACAGGCACAACAGGATTTGGGACCCGGGCTTGCCTAGAGGTGGAACATCTCATGGCTCACGTCCTCGGCAGAGCCTCTTTTCGAAAAGTCACACGTCCGTCTCCTTGTCCCACAAGAAAGGGGCCAGCCCTGAAAGCTGTTGCTGGTCTTCACCGTCCCCCTGCAGCCTATTCACAGGCACAACAGGATCTGGGACCCGGGCTTGCCCAGAGGAGGAACATCTCATGGCTCTCGTCCTCGGCAGGGCCTGTTTCCGAGAACGCACATGTCCGGCTCATTGTCCCACACGGAAGGTGGCAGCCCTGAAAGCTGTTGCTGGTCTTCACGGTCCCCCTGCGGCCTATTCACAGGCACAACAGGATTTGGGACCCGGGCTTGCCCAGAGGAGGAACATCTCATGGCTCTCGTCCTCGGCAGAGCCTGTTTCCGAAAAGGCACACGTCCGGCTCCTTGTCCCACACGGAAGGTGGAAGCCCTGAAAGATGTTGCTGGTCTTCACCGTCCCCCTGCAGCCTATTCACAGGCACAACAGGATTCAGGAGCCGGCCTTGACTAGAGGAGGAACATCTCATGGCTCTCGTCCTCCGCAGGGCCTGTTTCCTGAAAGGCACACGTCCGGCTCCTTGTCCCACACAGAAGGTGGCAGCCTTGTAAGCTGTTGCTGGTCTTCACCGTCCCCCTGCAGCCTATTCACAGGTACAACAGGATCTCGGACCCGGGCTTGCCCATAGGAGGAACATCTCATCGCTCTCTTCCTCGGCAGGACCTGTTTCCGAAAAGGCACACGTCCGGCTCCTTGTCCCACACGGAAGGTGGCAGCCCTGAAAGCTGTTGCTGGTCTTCACCGTCCCCCTGCAGCCTATTCACAGGCACAACAGGATTTGGACCCGGGCTTGCCCAGAGGAGGAACATCTCATGGCTCTCGTCCTCGGCAGGGCCTGTTTCCAGAAAGGCACACGTCCGGCTCCTTGTCCCACAAGGAAGGTGGCAGCCCGGAAAGCTGTTGCTGGTCTTCACCGTCCCCCTGCAGCCTATTCACAGGCACAACAGGATCTGGGACCTGGGCTTGCCCAGAGGAGGAACATCTCATGGCTCTCTTCGTCAGCAGAGCCTGTTTCCGCAAAGGAACACGTCCGGCTCCTTGTCCCACAAGGAAGGTGGCAGCCCTGAAAGCTGTTGCTGGACTTCACCGTCCCCCTGCAGCCTATTCACAGGCACAACAGGATTCAGGACCCGGGTTTGCCCAGAGGAGGAACATCTCATCGCTCTCGTCCTCGGCAGGACCTGTTTCCGAAAAGGCACACGTCCGGCTCCTTGTCCCACACGGAAGGTGGCAGCCAGGAAAGATGTTGCTGGTCTTCACCGTCCCCCTGCAGCCTATTCACAGCCACAACAGGATCTGGGACCTGGGGTTGCCCAGAGGAGGAACATCTTATGGCTCTCTTCGTCAGCAGAGCCTGTTTCCGCAAAGGAACATGTCCGGCTCATTGTCCCAAACTGAAGGTAGCAGCCCTGAAAGCTGTTGCTGGTCTTCACCGTCCCCCTGCAGCCTATTCACAGGCACAACAGGATTTGGACCCGGGCTTGCCCAGAGGAGGATCATCTCATGGCTCTCATCCTCGCCAGAGCCTGATTCCGAAAAGGCATACGTCAGTCTCCTTGTCCCACACGGAAGGTGGAAGCCCTGAAAGGTGTTGCTGGTCTTCACCGTCCCCCTGCAGCCTATCTACAGGCACAACAGGATTAGGGACCCGGGCATGCCCAGAAGAGGAACATCTCATGGCTCTTGTCCGCGGCAGGGCCTGTTTCCGGAAAGGCACATGTCCGGCTCTTTGTCCCACACGGAAGGTGGCAGCCCTGAAAGCTGTTGCTGGTCTTCACCATCCCCCTGCAGCCTATTCACAGGCACAACAGGATCTGGGATCCGGTCTTGCCCAGAGGAGGAACATCTCATGTCTCTCGTCCACAGCATAGCCTGATTCCAAAAATGCAACTGTCCGACACCTTGTTGCACAAGGATGTTGGCAGCCCTGAAAGCTGTTGCTGGTCTTCACCGTCCCCCTGCTGCCTATTCACAGGCACAAGAGGATTCAGGACCCGGGCTTGCCCAGAGGAGGAACATCTCATGGCTCTCGTCCTCGGCAGGGCCTGTTTCCGGAAAGGCACACGTCAGGATCCTTGTCCCACACTGAAGGTGGCAGCTCTGAAAGCTGTTGCTGGTCTTCACCGTCCCCCTGCAGCCTATTCACAGGCACAAGAGGATTCAGGACCCGGGCTTGCCCAGAGGAGGAACATCTCATGGCTCTCGTCCTCGGCAGGGCCTGTTTCCGGAAAGGCACACGTCAGGATCCTTGTCCCACACTGAAGGTGGCAGCTCTGAAAGCTGTTGCTGGTCTTCACCGTCCCCCTGCAGCCTATTCACAGGCACAACAGGATTTGGACCCGGGCTTGCCCAGAGGAGGAACATCTCATGGCTCTCGTCCTCGGCAGGGCCTGTTTCCAGAAAGGCACATGTCCGGCTCTTTGTCTCACATGGATGGTGGCAGCCCTGAAAGCTGTTGCTGGTCTTCACTGTCCCCCTGCAGCCTATTCTCATGCACAACAGGATTCAGGACCCTGGCTTGCCCAGAAGAGGAACATATCATGGCTCACGTCCTCGGCAGAGCCTGTTTCCGAGAAGGCACACGTCCGGCTCGTTGTCCCACATGGAAGGTGGCAGCTGTGAAAGCTGTTGCTGGTCTTCACCATCCTGCTGCAGCCTATTCACAGGCACAACAGGATTCAGGACCCGGGCTTGCGCAGAGGAGGAACATCTCATGGCTCTCGTGCTCGGCAGAGCCTCTTTTCGAAAAGTCACACGTCCGTCTCCTTGTCCCACAAGAAAGGGGCCAGCCCTGAAAGCTGTTGCTGGTCTTCACCGTCCCCCTGCAGCCTATTCACAGGTACAACAGGATTTGGGACCCGGGCTTGCCCAGAGGAGGAACATCTCATGCCTCTCGTCCTCGGCAGGGCCTGTTTCCGAAAAGGCACACGTCCGTCTCCTTGTCCCACAAGAAAGGGGCTAGCCCTGAAAGCTGTTGCTGGTCTTCACCGTCCCCCTGCAGCCTATTCACAGGTACACCAGGATTTGGGACCCGGGCTTGCCCAGAGGAGGAACATCTCATGCCTCTCGTCCTCGGCAGGGCCTGTTTCCGAAAAGGCACACGTCCGACACATTGTCGCACAAGGAAGGTGGCAGCCCTGAAAGCTGTTGCTGGTCTTCACCGTCCCCCTGCAGCCTATTCACAGGCACAACAGGATTCAGGACCCGGGCTTGCCCAGAGGAGGAACATCTCTTGGCTCTCGTCCTCGGCAGGGCCAGTTTCCGAAAAGGCACACGTCCGGCTCCTTCTCCCACAAGGAAGGTGGCAGCCCGGAAAGCTGTTGCTGGTCTTCACCGTCCCCCTGCAGCCTATTCACAGGCACAACAGGATCTGAGACCTGGGCTTGCCCAGAGGAGGAACATCTCATGGCTCTCTTCGTCAGCAGAGCCTGTTTCCGCAAAGGAACACGTCCGGCTCATTGTCCCAAACTGAAGGTGGCAGCCCTGCAAGCTGTTGCTGGTCTTCACCGTCCCCCTGCAGCCTATTCACAGGCACAACAGGATTTGGACCCGGGCTTGCCCAGAGGAGGAACATCTCATGGCTCTCGTCCTCGGCAGGGCCTGTTTCCAGAAAGGCACACGTCCGGCTCCTTGTCCCACACAGAAGGTGGCAGCCCTGAAAGCTGTTGCTGGTCTTCAACGTCCACCTGCAGCCTATTCACAGGCACAACAGGATCTGGGACCCGGGCTTGCCCAGAGGAGGAACATCTCATGGCTCTTGTCCTCGGCAGGGCCTGTTTCCGAGAACGCACATGTCCGGCTCATTGTCCCACACGGAAGGTGGCAGCCCGGAAAGATTTTGCTGGTCTTCACAATCCCCCTGCAGCCTATTCACAGGCACAACAGGATTCAGGACACAAGCTTGACTAGAGGAGGAACATCTCATGGCTCTCGTCCTCCGCAGGGGCTGTTTCCAGAAAGGCACACATCCGGCTCCTTGTCCCACACAGAAGGTGGCAGCCTTGTAAGCTGTTGCTGGTCTTCACCGTCCCCCTGCAGCCTATTCACAGGTACAACAGGATCTCGGACCCGGGCTTGCCCATAGGAGGAACATCTCATCGCTCTCGTCCTCGGCAGGACCTGTTTCCGAAAAGGCACACGTCCGGCTCCTTGTCCCACACGGATGGTGCCAGCCCTGAAAGCTGTTGCTGGTCTTCACCGTCCCCCTGCAGCCTATTCACAGGCACAACAGGATCTGGGACCCGGGCTTGCCCAGAGGAGGAACATCTCATGGCTCTTGTCGTCGGCAGGTCCTGTTTCCAGAAAGGCACACGTCCGGCTCCTTGTCCCACATGGAAGGTGGCAGCCCTGAAAGCTGTTGCTGGTCTTCACCATCCCCCTGCAGCCTATTCACAGGCACAGCAGGATCTGGGACCCGGTATTGCCCAGAGGAGGAACATCTCATGTCTCTCGTCCTCGGCAGGGCCTTTTTCCGAAAAGACACACGTCCGGCTCCTTGTCCCACACGGAACGTGGAAGCCCTGAAAGCTGTTGCTGGTCTTCACGGTCCCCCTGCGGCCTATTCACAGGCACAACAGGATTTGGGACCCGAGCTTGCCCAGAGGAGGAACATCTCATGGCTCACGTCCTCGGCAGAGCCTTTTTCCGAGAAGGCACACGTCCGGCTCATTGTCCCACATGGAAGGTGGCAGCTGTGAAAGCTGTTGCTGGTCTTCACGGTCCCCCTGCGGCCTATTCACAGGCACAACAGGATTTGGGACCCGGGCTTGCCTAGAGGTGGAACATCTCATGGCTCACGTCCTCGGCAGAGCCTCTTTTCGAAAAGTCACACGTCCGTCTCCTTGTCCCACAAGAAAGGGGCCAGCCTTGAAAGCTGTTGCTGGTCTTCACCGTCCCCCTGCAGCCTATTCACAGGCACAACAGGATCTGGGACCCGGGCTTGCCCAGAGGAGGAACATCTCATGGCTCTCGTCCTCGGCAGGGCCTGTTTCCGAGAACGCACATGTCCGGCTCATTGTCCCACACGGAAGGTGGCAGCCCTGAAAGCTGTTGCTGGTCTTCACGGTCCCCCTGCGGCCTATTCACAGGCACAACAGGATTTGGGACCCGGGCTTGCCCAGAGGAGGAACATCTCATGGCTCTCGTCCTCGGCAGAGCCTGTTTCCGAAAAGGCACACGTCCGGCTCCTTGTCCCACACGGAAGGTGGAAGCCCTGAAAGATGTTGCTGGTCTTCACCGTCCCCCTGCAGCCTATTCACAGGCACAACAGGATTCAGGAGCCGGCCTTGACTAGAGGAGGAACATCTCATGGCTCTCGTCCTCCGCAGGGCCTGTTTCCTGAAAGGCACACGTCCGGCTCCTTGTCCCACACAGAAGGTGGCAGCCTTGTAAGCTGTTGCTGGTCTTCACCGTCCCCCTGCAGCCTATTCACAGGTACAACAGGATCTCGGACCCGGGCTTGCCCATAGGAGGAACATCTCATCGCTCTCTTCCTCGGCAGGACCTGTTTCCGAAAAGGCACACGTCCGGCTCCTTGTCCCACACGGAAGGTGGCAGCCCTGAAAGCTGTTGCTGGTCTTCACCGTCCCCCTGCAGCCTATTCACAGGCACAACAGGATTTGGACCCGGGCTTGCCCAGAGGAGGAACATCTCATGGCTCTCGTCCTCAGCAGGGCCTGTTTCCAGAAAGGCACACGTCCGGCTCCTTGTCCCACAAGGAAGGTGGCAGCCCGGAAAGCTGTTGCTGGTCTTCACCGTCCCCCTGCAGCCTATTCACAGGCACAACAGGATCTGGGACCTGGGCTTGCCCAGAGGAGGAACATCTCATGGCTCTCTTCGTCAGCAGAGCCTGTTTCCGCAAAGGAACACGTCCGGCTCCTTGTCCCACAAGGAAGGTGGCAGCCCTGAAAGCTGTTGCTGGACTTCACCGTCCCCCTGCAGCCTATTCACAGGCACAACAGGATTCAGGACCCGGGTTTGCCCAGAGGAGGAACATCTCATCGCTCTCGTCCTCGGCAGGACCTGTTTCCGAAAAGGCACACGTCCGGCTCCTTGTCCCACACGGAAGGTGGCAGCCAGGAAAGATGTTGCTGGTCTTCACCGTCCCCCTGCAGCCTATTCACAGCCACAACAGGATCTGGGACCTGGGGTTGCCCAGAGGAGGAACATCTCATGGCTCTCTTCGTCAGCAGAGCCTGTTTCCGCAAAGGAACATGTCCGGCTCATTGTCCCAAACTGAAGGTAGCAGCCCTGAAAGCTGTTGCTGGTCTTCACCGTCCCCCTGCAGCCTATTCACAGGCACAACAGGATTTGGACCCGGGCTTGCCCAGAGGAGGATCATCTCATGGCTCTCATCCTCGCCAGAGCCTGATTCCGAAAAGGCATACGTCAGTCTCCTTGTCCCACACGGAAGGTGGAAGCCCTGAAAGGTGTTGCTGGTCTTCACCGTCCCCCTGCAGCCTATCTACAGGCACAACAGGATTAGGGACCCGGGCATGCCCAGAAGAGGAACATCTCATGGCTCTTGTCCGCGGCAGGGCCTGTTTCCGGAAAGGCACATGTCCGGCTCTTTGTCCCACACGGAAGGTGGCAGCCCTGAAAGCTGTTGCTGGTCTTCACCATCCCCCTGCAGCCTATTCACAGGCACAACAGGATCTGGGATCCGGTCTTGCCCAGAGGAGGAACATCTCATGTCTCTCGTCCTCGGCAGGGCCTGTTTCCGAAAATACACACGTTCGGCTCCTTGTCTCACACGGAAGGTGGAAGCCCTGAAAACTGTTGCTGGTCTTCACCGTCCCCCTGCTGCCTATTCACAGGAACAACAGGATTTGGACCCTGGCTTGCCATAAGAGGAACATCTCATGGCTCTTGTCCTCGGCAGGGCCTGTTTCCGGAAAGGCACACGTCCGCCTCATTGACCCACACGGAAGGTGGCAGCCCTGAAAGCTGTTGCTGGTCTTCACCGTCCCCCTGCAGCCTATTCACAGGCACAACAGGATTTGGGACCCGGGCTTGCCCAGAGGAGGAACATATCATGGCTCACGTCCTCGGCAGACCCTGTTTCCGAGAAGGCACACGTCCGGCTCATTGTCCCACATGCAAGGTGGCAGCCCTGAAAGCTGTTTCTGGTCTTCATGTCCCACTGTAGCCTATTCACAGGCACAACAGGATTCAGGACCCGGACTTGCCCAGAGGAGGAACATGTCATGGCTCTAGTCCTCAGCATAGCCTGATTCCGAAAAGGCAAATGTCCGACAACTTGTCGCACAAGGAAGGTGGCAGCCCGGAAAGCTGTTGCTGGTCTTCACCGTCCCCCTGCAGCCTATTCACAGGCACAACAGGATCTCGGACCCGGGCTTGCCCAGAGGAGGAACATCTCATGGCTCTCGTCCTCGGCAGGGCCAGTTTCCTAGAACGCACATGTCCGGCTCCTTGTCCCACATGGAAGGTGGCAGCCCTGAAAGCTGTTGCTGATCTTCACCGTCCCCCTGCAGCCTATTCACAGGCACAACAGGATTTGGGACCCGGGCTTGCTCAGAGGAGGAACATCTCATGGCTCTTGTCCTCGGCAGGTCCTGTTTCCAGAAAGGCACACGTCCGGCTCCTTGTCCCACATGGAAGGTGGCAGCCCTGAAAGCTGTTGCTGGTCTTCACCATCCCCCTGCAGCCTATTCACAGGCACAGCAGGATCTGGGACCCGGTCTTGCCCAGAGGAGGAACATCTCATGGCTCTCGTCCTCGGCAGGGCCTTTTTCCGAAAAGACACACGTCCGGCTCTTTGTCCCACACGGAACGTGGAAGCCCTGAAAGCTGTTGCTGGTCTTCACGGTCCCCCTGCGGCCTATTCACAGGCACAACAGGATTTGGGACCCGGGCTTGCCCAGAGGAGGAACATCTCATGGCTCACGTCCTCGACAGAGCCTTTTTCCGAGAAGGCACACGTCCGGCTCATTGTCCCACATGGAAGGTGGCAGCTGTGAAAGCTGTTGCTGGTCTTCACCGTCCCCCTGCAGCCTATTCACAGGCACAACAGGATTTGGGACCCGGGCTTGCCTAGAGGTGGAACATCTCATGGCTCTCGTCCTCTGCAGAGCCTCTTTTCGAAAAGTCACACGTCCGTCTCCTTGTCCCACAAGAAAGGGGCCAGCCCTGAAAGCTGTTGCTGGTCTTCACCGTCCCCCCTGCAGCCTATTCACAGGCACAACAGGATTTGGGACCCGGGCTTGCCCAGAGGGGGAACATCTCATGCCTCTCGTCCTCGGCAGGGCCTGTTTCCGAAAAGGCACACGTCCGACACCTTGTCGCACAAGGAAGGTGGCAGCCCTGAAAGCTGTTGCTGGTCTTCACCGTCCCCCTGCAGCCTATTCACAGGCACAACAGGATTCAGGACCCGGGCTTGCCCAGACGAGGAACATCTCATGGCTCTCGTCCTCGGCAGGGCCAGTTTCCGAAAAGGCACACGTCCGGCTCCTTGTCCCACAAGGAAGGTGGCAGCCCGGAAAGCTGTTGCTGATCTTCACGGTCCCCCTGCGGCCTATTCACAGGCACAACAGGATTTGGGACCCGGGCTTGCCCAGAGGAGGAACATCTCATGGCTCTCGTCCTCGGCAGAGCCTGTTTCCGAAAAGGCACACGTCCGGCTCCTTGTCCCACACGGAAGGTGGAAGCCCTGAAAGCTGTTGCTGGTCTTCACCGTCCCCCTGCAGCCTATTCACAGGCACAACAGGATTCAGGAGCCGGCCTTGACTAGAGGAGGAACATCTCATGGCTCTCGTCCTCCGCAGGGCCTGTTTCCTGAAAGGCACACGTCCGGCTCCTTGTCCCACACAGAAGGTGGCAGCCTTGTAAGCTGTTGCTGGTCTTCACCGTCCCCCTGCAGCCTATTCACAGGTACAACAGGATCTCGGACCCGGGCTTGCCCATAGGAGGAACATCTCATCGCTCTCTTCCTCGGCAGGACCTGTTTCCGAAAAGGCACACGTCCGGCTCCTTGTCCCACACGGAAGGTGGCAGCCCTGAAAGCTGTTGCTGGTCTTCACCGTCCCCCTGCAGCCTATTCACAGGCACAACAGGATTTGGACCCGGGCTTGCCCAGAGGAGGAACATCTCATGGCTCTCGTCCTCGGCAGGGCCTGTTTCCAGAAAGGCACACGTCCGGCTCCTTGTCCCACAAGGAAGGTGGCAGCCCGGAAAGCTGTTGCTGGTCTTCACCGTCCCCCTGCAGCCTATTCACAGGCACAACAGGATCTGGGACCTGGGCTTGCCCAGAGGAGGAACATCTCATGGCTCTCTTCGTCAGCAGAGCCTGTTTCCGCAAAGGAACACGTCCGGCTCCTTGTCCCACAAGGAAGGTGGCAGCCCTGAAAGCTGTTGCTGGACTTCACCGTCCCCCTGCAGCCTATTCACAGGCACAACAGGATTCAGGACCCGGGCTTGCCCAGAGGAGGAACATCTCATCGCTCTCGTCCTCGGCTGGACCTGTTTCCGAAAAGGCACACGTCCGGCTCCTTGTCCCACACGGAAGGTGGCAGCCAGGAAAGATGTTGCTGGTCTTCACCGTCCCCCTGCAGCCTATTCACAGCCACAACAGGATCTGGGACCTGGGGTTGCCCAGAGGAGGAACATCTCATGGCTCTCTTCGTCAGCAGAGCCTGTTTCCGCAAAGGAACATGTCCGGCTCATTGTCCCAAACTGAAGGTAGCAGCCCTGAAAGCTGTTGCTGGTCTTCACCGTCCCCCTGCAGCCTATTCACAGGCACAACAGGATTTGGACCCGGGCTTGCCCAGAGGAGGATCATCTCATGGCTCTCATCCTCGCCAGAGCCTGATTCCGAAAAGGCATACGTCAGTCTCCTTGTCCCACACGGAAGGTGGAAGCCCTGAAAGGTGTTGCTGGTCTTCACCGTCCCCCTGCAGCCTATCTACAGGCACAACAGGATTAGGGACCCGGGCATGCCCAGAAGAGGAACATCTCATGGCTCTTGTCCGCGGCAGGGCCTGTTTCCGGAAAGGCACATGTCCGGCTCTTTGTCCCACACGGAAGGTGGCAGCCCTGAAAGCTGTTGCTGGTCTTCACCATCCCCCTGCAGCCTATTCACAGGCACAACAGGATCTGGGATCCGGTCTTGCCCAGAGGAGGAACATCTCATGTCTCTCGTCCTCGGCAGGGCCTGTTTCCGAAAATACACACGTTCGGCTCCTTGTCTCACACGGAAGGTGGAAGCCCTGAAAACTGTTGCTGGTCTTCACCGTCCCCCTGCTGCCTATTCACAGGAACAACAGGATTTGGACCCTGGCTTGCCATAAGAGGAACATCTCATGGCTCTTGTCCTCGGCAGGGCCTGTTTCCGGAAAGGCACACGTCCGCCTCATTGACCCACACGGAAGGTGGCAGCCCTGAAAGCTGTTGCTGGTCTTCACCGTCCCCCTGCAGCCTATTCACAGGCACAACAGGATTTGGGACCCGGGCTTGCCCAGAGGAGGAACATATCATGGCTCACGTCCTCGGCAGACCCTGTTTCCGAGAAGGCACACGTCCGGCTCATTGTCCCACATGGAAGGTGGCAGCTGTGAAAGCTGTTTCTGGTCTTCATGTCCCACTGTAGCCTATTCACAGGCACAACAGGATTCAGGACCCGGACTTGCCCAGAGGAGGAACATGTCATGGCTCTAGTCCTCAGCATAGCCTGATTCCGAAAAGGCAAATGTCCGACAACTTGTCGCACAAGGAAGGTGGCAGCCCGGAAAGCTGTTGCTGGTCTTCACCGTCCCCCTGCAGCCTATTCACAGGCACAACAGGATCTCGGACCCGGGCTTGCCCAGAGGAGGAACATCTCATGGCTCTCGTCCTCGGCAGGGCCAGTTTCCTAGAACGCTCATGTCCGGCTCCTTGTCCCACATGGAAGGTGGCAGCCCTGAAAGCTGTTGCTGATCTTCACCGTCCCCCTGCAGCCTATTCACAGGCACAACAGGATTTGGGACCCGGGCTTGCTCAGAGGAGGAACATCTCATGGCTCTTGTCCTCGGCAGGTCCTGTTTCCAGAAAGGCACACGTCCGGCTCCTTGTCCCACAAGGAAGGTGGCAGCCCTGAAAGCTGTTGCTGGTCTTCACCATCCCCCTGCAGCCTATTCACAGGCACAGCAGGATCTGGGACCCGGTCTTGCCCAGAGGAGGAACATCTCATGGCTCTCGTCCTCGGCAGGGCCAGTTTCCGAAAAGACACACGTCCGGCTCTTTGTCCCACACGGAACGTGGAAGCCCTGAAAGCTGTTGCTGGTCTTCACCGTCCCCCTGCAGCCTATTCACAGGCACAACAGGATTCAGGACCCGGGCTTGCCCAGAGGAGGAACATCTCTTGGCTCTCGTCCTCGGCAGGGCCAGTTTCCGAAAAGGCACACGTCCGGCTCCTTCTCCCACAAGGAAGGTGGCAGCCCGGAAAGCTGTTGCTGGTCTTCACCGTCCCCCTGCAGCCTATTCACAGGCACAACAGGATCTGAGACCTGGGCTTGCCCAGAGGAGGAACATCTCATGGCTCTCTTCGTCAGCAGAGCCTGTTTCCGCAAAGGAACACGTCCGGCTCATTGTCCCAAACTGAAGGTGGCAGCCCTGCAAGCTGTTGCTGGTCTTCACCGTCCCCCTGCAGCCTATTCACAGGCACAACAGGATTTGGACCCGGGCTTGCCCAGAGGAGGAACATCTCATGGCTCTCGTCCTCGGCAGGGCCTGTTTCCAGAAAGGCACACGTCCGGCTCCTTGTCCCACACAGAAGGTGGCAGCCCTGAAAGCTGTTGCTGGTCTTCAACGTCCACCTGCAGCCTATTCACAGGCACAACAGGATTTGGACCCGGGCTTGCCCAGAGGAGGAACATCTCATGGCTCTTGTCCTCGGCAGGGCCTGTTTCCGAGAACGCACATATCCGGCTCATTGTCCCACACGGAAGGTGGCAGCCCGGAAAGATTTTGCTGGTCTTCACAATCCCCCTGCAGCCTATTCACAGGCACAACAGGATTCAGGACACAAGCTTGACTAGAGGAGGAACATCTCATGGCTCTCGTCCTCCGCAGGGGCTGTTTCCAGAAAGGCACACATCCGGCTCCTTGTCCCACACAGAAGGTGGCAGCCTTGTAAGCTGTTGCTGGTCTTCACCGTCCCCCTGCAGCCTATTCACAGGTACAACAGGATCTCGGACCCGGGCTTGCCCATAGGAGGAACATCTCATCGCTCTCGTCCTCGGCAGGACCTGTTTCCGAAAAGGCACACGTCCGGCTCCTTGTCCCACACGGAAGGTGGCAGCCCTGAAAGCTGTTGCTGATCTTCACCGTCCCCCTGCAGCCTATTCACAGGCACAACAGGATCTGGGACCCGGGCTTGCCCAGAGGAGGAACATCTCATGGCTCTTGTCGTCGGCAGGTCCTGTTTCCAGAAAGGCACACGTCCGGCTCCTTGTCCCACATGGAAGGTGGCAGCCCTGAAAGCTGTTGCTGGTCTTCACCATCCCCCTGCAGCCTATTCACAGGCACAGCAGGATCTGGGACCCGGTCTTGCCCAGAGGAGGAACATCTCATGTCTCTCGTCCTCGGCAGGGCTTTTTTCCGAAAAGACACACGTCCGGCTCCTTGTCCCACACAGAACGTGGAAGCCCTGAAAGCTGTTGCTGGTCTTCACGGTCCCCCTGCGGCCTATTCACAGGCACAACAGGATTTGGGACCCGAGCTTGCCCAGAGGAGGAACATCTCATGGCTCACGTCCTCGGCAGAGCCTTTTTCCGAGAAGGCACACGTCCGGCTCATTGTCCCACATGGAAGGTGGCAGCTGTGAAAGCTGTTGCTGGTCTTCACGGTCCCCCTGCGGCCTATTCACAGGCACAACAGGATTTGGGACCCGGGCTTGCCTAGAGGTGGAACATCTCATGGCTCACGTCCTCGGCAGAGCCTCTTTTCGAAAAGTCACACGTCCGTCTCCTTGTCCCACAAGAAAGGGGCCAGCCCTGAAAGCTGTTGCTGGTCTTCACCGTCCCCCTGCAGCCTATTCACAGGCACAACAGGATCTGGGACCCGGGCTTGCCCAGAGGAGGAACATCTCATGGCTCTCGTCCTCGGCAGGGCCTGTTTCCGAGAACGCACATGTCCGGCTCATTGTCCGACACGGAAGGTGGCAGCCCTGAAAGCTGTTGCTGGTCTTCACGGTCCCCCTGCGGCCTATTCACAGGCACAACAGGATTTGGGACCCGGGCTTGCCCAGAGGAGGAACATCTCATGGCTCTCGTCCTCGGCAGAGCCTGTTTCCGAAAAGGCACACGTCCGGCTCCTTGTCCCACACGGAAGGTGGAAGCCCTGAAAGATGTTGCTGGTCTTCACCGTCCCCCTGCAGCCTATTCACAGGCACAACAGGATTCAGGAGCCGGCCTTGACTAGAGGAGGAACATCTCATGGCTCTCGTCCTCCGCAGGGCCTGTTTCCTGAAAGGCACACGTCCGGCTCCTTGTCCCACACAGAAGGTGGCAGCCTTGTAAGCTGTTGCTGGTCTTCACCGTCCCCCTGCAGCCTATTCACAGGTACAACAGGATCTCGGACCCGGGCTTGCCCATAGGAGGAACATCTCATCGCTCTCTTCCTCGGCAGGACCTGTTTCCGAAAAGGCACACGTCCGGCTCCTTGTCCCACACGGAAGGTGGCAGCCCTGAAAGCTGTTGCTGGTCTTCACCGTCCCCCTGCAGCCTATTCACAGGCACAACAGGATTTGGACCCGGGCTTGCCCAGAGGAGGAACATCTCATGGCTCTCGTCCTCGGCAGGGCCTGTTTCCAGAAAGGCACACGTCCGGCTCCTTGTCCCACAAGGAAGGTGGCAGCCCGGAAAGCTGTTGCTGGTCTTCACCGTCCCCCTGCAGCCTATTCACAGGCACAACAGGATCTGGGACCTGGGCTTGCCCAGAGGAGGAACATCTCATGGCTCTCTTCGTCAGCAGAGCCTGTTTCCGCAAAGGAACACGTCCGGCTCCTTGTCCCACAAGGAAGGTGGCAGCCCTGAAAGCTGTTGCTGGACTTCACCGTCCCCCTGCAGCCTATTCACAGGCACAACAGGATTCAGGACCCGGGTTTGCCCAGAGGAGGAACATCTCATCGCTCTCGTCCTCGGCAGGACCTGTTTCCGAAAAGGCACACGTCCGGCTCCTTGTCCCACACGGAAGGTGTCAGCCAGGAAAGATGTTGCTGGTCTTCACCGTCCCCCTGCAGCCTATTCACAGCCACAACAGGATCTGGGACCTGGGGTTGCCCAGAGGAGGAACATCTTATGGCTCTCTTCGTCAGCAGAGCCTGTTTCCGCAAAGGAACATGTCCGGCTCATTGTCCCAAACTGAAGGTAGCAGCCCTGAAAGCTGTTGCTGGTCTTCACCGTCCCCCTGCAGCCTATTCACAGGCACAACAGGATTTGGACCCGGGCTTGCCCAGAGGAGGATCATCTCATGGCTCTCATCCTCGCCAGAGCCTGATTCCGAAAAGGCATACGTCAGTCTCCTTGTCCCACACGGAAGGTGGAAGCCCTGAAAGGTGTTGCTGGTCTTCACCGTCCCCCTGCAGCCTATCTACAGGCACAACAGGATTAGGGACCCGGGCATGCCCAGAAGAGGAACATCTCATGGCTCTTGTCCGCGGCAGGGCCTGTTTCCGGAAAGGCACATGTCCGGCTCTTTGTCCCACACGGAAGGTGGCAGCCCTGAAAGCTGTTGCTGGTCTTCACCATCCCCCTGCAGCCTATTCACAGGCACAACAGGATCTGGGATCCGGTCTTGCCCAGAGGAGGAACATCTCATGTCTCTCGTCCTCGGCAGGGCCTGTTTCCGAAAATACACACGTTCGGCTCCTTGTCTCACACGGAAGGTGGAAGCCCTGAAAACTGTTGCTGGTCTTCACCGTCCCCCTGCTGCCTATTCACAGGAACAACAGGATTTGGACCCTGGCTTGCCATAAGAGGAACATCTCATGGCTCTTGTCCTCGGCAGGGCCTGTTTCCGGAAAGGCACACGTCCGCCTCATTGACCCACACGGAAGGTGGCAGCCCTGAAAGCTGTTGCTGGTCTTCACCGTCCCCCTGCAGCCTATTCACAGGCACAACAGGATTTGGGACCCGGGCTTGCCCAGAGGAGGAACATATCATGGCTCACGTCCTCGGCAGACCCTGTTTCCGAGAAGGCACACGTCCGGCTCATTGTCCCACATGCAAGGTGGCAGCCCTGAAAGCTGTTTCTGGTCTTCATGTCCCACTGTAGCCTATTCACAGGCACAACAGGATTCAGGACCCGGACTTGCCCAGAGGAGGAACATGTCATGGCTCTAGTCCTCAGCATAGCCTGATTCCGAAAAGGCAAATGTCCGACAACTTGTCGCACAAGGAAGGTGGCAGCCCGGAAAGCTGTTGCTGGTCTTCACCGTCCCCCTGCAGCCTATTCACAGGCACAACAGGATCTGGGACCCGGGCTTGCCCAGAGGAGGAACATCTCATGGCTCTCGTCCTCGGCAGGGCCAGTTTCCTAGAACGCACATGTCCGGCTCCTTGTCCCACATGGAAGGTGGCAGCCCTGAAAGCTGTTGCTGATCTTCACCGTCCCCCTGCAGCCTATTCACAGGCACAACAGGATTTGGGACCCGGGCTTGCTCAGAGGAGGAACATCTCATGGCTCTTGTCCTCGGCAGGTCCTGTTTCCAGAAAGGCACACGTCCGGCTCCTTGTCCCACATGGAAGGTGGCAGCCCTGAAAGCTGTTGCTGGTCTTCACCATCCCCCTGCAGCCTATTCACAGGCACAGCAGGATCTGGGACCCGGTCTTGCCCAGAGGAGGAACATCTCATGGCTCTCGTCCTCGGCAGGGCCTTTTTCCGAAAAGACACACGTCCGGCTCTTTGTCCCACATGGAAGGTGGAAGCCCTGAAAGCTGTTGCTGGTCTTCACGGTCCCCCTGCGGCCTATTCACAGGCACAACATGATTTGGGACCCGGGCTTGCCCAGAGGAGGAACATCTCATGGCTCACGTCCTCGACAGAGCCTTTTTCCGAGAAGGCACACGTCCGGCTCATTGTCCCACATGGAAGGTGGCAGCTGTGAAAGCTGTTGCTGGTCTTCACCGTCCCCCTGCAGCCTATTCACAGGCACAACAGGATTTGGGACCCGGGCTTGCCTAGAGGTGGAACATCTCATGGCTCTCGTCCTCTGCAGAGCCTCTTTTCGAAAAGTCACACGTCCGTCTCCTTGTCCCACAAGAAAGGGGCCAGCCCTGAAAGCTGTTGCTGGTCTTCACCGTCCCCCTGCAGCCTATTCACAGGCACAACAGGATTTGGGACCCGGGCTTGCCCAGAGGGGGAACATCTCATGCTTCTCGTCCTCGGCAGGGCCTGTTTCCGAAAAGGCACACGTCCGACACCTTGTCGCACAAGGAAGGTGGCAGCCCTGAAAGCTGTTGCTGGTCTTCACCGTCCCCCTGCAGCCTATTCACAGGCACAACAGGATTCAGGACCCGGGCTTGCCCAGACGAGGAACATCTCATGGCTCTCGTCCTCGGCAGGGCCAGTTTCCGAAAAGGCACACGTCCGGCTCCTTGTCCCACAAGGAAGGTGGCAGCCCGGAAAGCTGTTGCTGATCTTCACGGTCCCCCTGCGGCCTATTCACAGGCACAACAGGATTTGGGACCCGGGCTTGCCCAGAGGAGGAACATCTCATGGCTCTCGTCCTCGGCAGAGCCTGTTTCCGAAAAGGCACACGTCCGGCTCCTTGTCCCACACGGAAGGTGGAAGCCCTGAAAGATGTTGCTGGTCTTCACCGTCCCCCTGCAGCCTATTCACAGGCACAACAGGATTCAGGAGCCGGCCTTGACTAGAGGAGGAACATCTCATGGCTCTCGTCCTCCGCAGGGCCTGTTTCCTGAAAGGCACACGTCCGGCTCCTTGTCCCACACAGAAGGTGGCAGCCTTGTAAGCTGTTGCTGGTCTTCACCGTCCCCCTGCAGCCTATTCACAGGTACAACAGGATCTCGGACCCGGGCTTGCCCATAGGAGGAACATCTCATCGCTCTCTTCCTCGGCAGGACCTGTTTCCGAAAAGGCACACGTCCGGCTCCTTGTCCCACACGGAAGGTGGCAGCCCTGAAAGCTGTTGCTGGTCTTCACCGTCCCCCTGCAGCCTATTCACAGGCACAACAGGATTTGGACCCGGGCTTGCCCAGAGGAGGAACATCTCATGGCTCTCGTCCTCGGCAGGGCCTGTTTCCAGAAAGGCACACGTCCGGCTCCTTGTCCCACAAGGAAGGTGGCAGCCCGGAAAGCTGTTGCTGGTCTTCACCGTCCCCCTGCAGCCTATTCACAGGCACAACAGGATCTGGGACCTGGGCTTGCCCAGAGGAGGAACATCTCATGGCTCTCTTCGTCAGAAGAGCCTGTTTCCGCAAAGGAACACGTCCGGCTCCTTGTCCCACAAGGAAGGTGGCAGCCCTGAAAGCTGTTGCTGGACTTCACCGTCCCCCTGCAGCCTATTCACAGGCACAACAGGATTCAGGACCCGGGCTTGCCCAGAGGAGGAACATCTCATCGCTCTCGTCCTCGGCAGGACCTGTTTCCGAAAAGGCACACGTCCGGCTCCTTGTCCCACACGGAAGGTGGCAGCCAGGAAAGATGTTGCTGGTCTTCACCGTCCCCCTGCAGCCTATTCACAGCCACAACAGGATCTGGGACCTGGGGTTGCCCAGAGGAGGAACATCTCATGGCTCTCTTCGTCAGCAGAGCCTGTTTCCGCAAAGGAACATGTCCGGCTCATTGTCCCACACTGAAGGTAGCAGCCCTGAAAGCTGTTGCTGGTCTTCACCGTCCCCCTGCAGCCTATTCACAGGCACAACAGGATTTGGACCCGGGCTTGCCCAGAGGAGGATCATCTCATGGCTCTCATCCTCGCCAGAGCCTGATTCCGAAAAGGCATACGTCAGTCTCCTTGTCCCACACGGAAGGTGGAAGCCCTGAAAGGTGTTGCTGGTCTTCACCGTCCCCCTGCAGCCTATCTACAGGCACAACAGGATTAGGGACCCGGGCATGCCCAGAAGAGGAACATCTCATGGCTCTTGTCCGCGGCAGGGCCTGTTTCCGGAAAGGCACATGTCCGGCTCTTTGTCCCACACGGAAGGTGGCAGCCCTGAAAGCTGTTGCTGGTCTTCACCCTCCCCCTGCAGCCTATTCACAGGCACAACAGGATCTGGGATCCGGTCTTGCCCAGAGGAGGAACATCTCATGTCTCTCGTCCTCGGCAGGGCCTGTTTCCGAAAATACACACGTTCGGCTCCTTGTCTCACACGGAAGGTGGAAGCCCTGAAAACTGTTGCTGGTCTTCACCGTCCCCCTGCTGCCTATTCACAGGAACAACAGGATTTGGACCCTGGCTTGCCATAAGAGGAACATCTCATGGCTCTTGTCCTCGGCAGGGCCTGTTTCCGGAAAGGCACACGTCCGCCTCATTGACCCACACGGAAGGTGGCAGCCCTGAAAGCTGTTGCTGGTCTTCACCGTCCCCCTGCAGCCTATTCACAGGCACAACAGGATTTGGGACCCGGGCTTGCCCAGAGGAGGAACATATCATGGCTCACGTCCTCGGCAGACCCTGTTTCCGAGAAGGCACACGTCCGGCTCATTGTCCCACATGGAAGGTGGCAGCTGTGAAAGCTGTTTCTGGTCTTCATGTCCCACTGTAGCCTATTCACAGGCACAACAGGATTCAGGACCCGGACTTGCCCAGAGGAGGAACATGTCATGGCTCTAGTCCTCAGCATAGCCTGATTCCGAAAAGGCAAATGTCCGACAACTTGTCGCACAAGGAAGGTGGCAGCCCGGAAAGCTGTTGCTGGTCTTCACCGTCCCCCTGCAGCCTATTCACAGGCACAACAGGATCTCGGACCCGGGCTTGCCCAGAGGAGGAACATCTCATGGCTCTCGTCCTCGGCAGGGCCAGTTTCCTAGAACGCTCATGTCCGGCTCCTTGTCCCACATGGAAGGTGGCAGCCCTGAAAGCTGTTGCTGATCTTCACCGTCCCCCTGCAGCCTATTCACAGGCACAACAGGATTTGGGACCCGGGCTTGCTCAGAGGAGGAACATCTCATGGCTCTTGTCCTCGGCAGGTCCTGTTTCCAGAAAGGCACACGTCCGGCTCCTTGTCCCACAAGGAAGGTGGCAGCCCTGAAAGCTGTTGCTGGTCTTCACCATCCCCCTGCAGCCTATTCACAGGCACAGCAGGATCTGGGACCCGGTCTTGCCCAGAGGAGGAACATCTCATGGCTCTCGTCCTCGGCAGGGCCAGTTTCCGAAAAGACACACGTCCGGCTCTTTGTCCCACACGGAACGTGGAAGCCCTGAAAGCTGTTGCTGGTCTTCACGGTCCCCCTGCGGCCTATTCACAGGCACAACAGGATTTGGGACCCGGGCTTGCCCAGAGGAGGAACATCTCATGGCTCACGTCCTCGACAGAGCCTTTTTCCGAGAAGGCACACGTCCGGCTCATTGTCCCACATGGAAGGTGGCAGCTGTGAAAGCTGTTGCTGGTCTTCACCGTCCCCCTGCAGCCTATTCACAGGCACAACAGGATTTGGGACCCGGGCTTGCCTAGAGGTGGAACATCTCATGGCTCTCGTCCTCTGCAGAGCCTCTTTTCGAAAAGTCACACGTCCGTCTCCTTGTCCCACAAGAAAGGGGCCAGCCCTGAAAGCTGTTGCTGGTCTTCACCGTCCCCCTGCAGCCTATTCACAGGCACAACAGGATTTGGGACCCGGGCTTGCCCAGAGGGGGAACATCTCATGCTTCTCGTCCTCGGCAGGGCCTGTTTCCGAAAAGGCACACGTCCGACACCTTGTCGCACAAGGAAGGTGGCAGCCCTGAAAGCTGTTGCTGGTCTTCACCGTCCCCCTGCAGCCTATTCACAGGCACAACAGGATTCAGGACCCGGGCTTGCCCAGAGGAGGAACATCTCATGGCTCTCGTCCTCGGCAGGGCCAGTTTCCGAAAAGGCACACGTCCGGCTCCTTGTCCAACAAGGAAGGTGGCAGCCCGGAAAGCTGTTGCTGGTCTTCACCGTCCCCCTGCAGCCTATTCACAGGCACAACAGGATCTGAGACCTGGGCTTGCCCAGAGGAGGAACATCTCATGGCTCTTTTCGTCAGCAGAGCCTGTTTCTGCAAAGGAACACGTCCGGCTCATTGTCCCAAACTGAAGGTGGCAGCCCTGAAAGCTGTTGCTGGTCTTCACCGTCCCCCTGCAGCCTATTCACAGGCACAACAGGATTTGGACCCGGGCTTGCCCAGAGGAGGAACATCTCATGTCTCTCGTCCTCGGCAGGGCCTGTTTCCGAAAAGGCACACGTCCGGCTCCTTGTCCCACACAGAAGGTGGCAGCCCTGAAAGCTGTTGCTGGTCTTCACCGTCCCCCTGCAGCCTATTCACAGGCACAACAGTATCTGGGACCCGGGCTTGCCCAGAGGAGGAACATCTCATGGCTCTCGTCCTCGGCAGGGCCTGTTTCCGAGAACGCACATGTCCGGCTCATTGTCCCACACGGAAGGTGGCAGCGCGGAAAGATTTTGCTGGTCTTCACAATCCCCCTGCAGCCTATTCACAGGCACAACAGGATTCAGGACCCGGGCTTGCCCAGAGGAGGAACATCTCATGGCTCTCGTCCTCGGCAGAGCCTGTTTCCGAAAAGGCACACGTCCGGCTCCTTGTCCCACACGGAAGGTGGAAGCCCTGAAAGATGTTGCTGGTCTTCACCGTCCCCCTGCAGCCTATTCACAGGCACAACAGGATTCAGGAGCCGGCCTTGACTACAGGAGGAACATCTCATGGCTCTCGTCCTCGGCAGGGCCTGTTTCCAGAAACGCACACGTCCGGCTCATTGTCCCACCCAGAAGGTGGCAGCCCTGAAAGCTGTTGCTGGACTTCACCGTCCCCCTGCAGCCTATTCACAGGTACAACAGTATCTCGGACCCGGGCTTGCCCAGAGGAGGAACATCTCATGGCTCTTGCCCTCGGCAGGGCCTGTTTCCGAAAAGGCAAACGTCCGGCTCATTGTCCCACACGGAAGGTGGCAGCCTTGAAAGCTGTTGCTGGTCTTCACCGTCCCCCTGCAGCCTATTCACAGGCACAACAGGATTTGGACCCGGGCTTGCCCAGAGGAGGAACATCTCATGGCTCTCGTCCTCGGCAGGGCCTGTTTCCAGAAAGGAACACGTCCGGCTCATTGTCCCACACGGAAGGTGGCAGCCCGGAAAGCTGTTGCTGGTCTTCACCGTCCCCCTGGATCCTATTCACAGGCACAACAGGATTTGAGACACGGGCTTGTCCAGAGGAGGAACATCTCATGGCTCTCTTCGTCAGCAGAGCCTGTTTCCGCAAAGGAACATGTCCGGCTCATTGTCCCAAACTGAAGGTAGCAGCCCTGAGAGCTTTTGCTGGTCTTCACCGTCCACCTGCAGCCTATTCACAGGCACAACAGGATTTGGACCCGGGCTTGCCCAGAGGAGGAACATCTCATGGCTCTCATCCTCGCCAGAGCCTGATTCCGAAAAGGCACACATCCGGCTCCTTGTCCCACACGGATGGTGCCAGCCCGGAAAGCTGTTGCTGGTCTTCACTGTCCCCCTGCAGCCTACTCACAGGCACAGCAGGATTTGAGACACGGGCTTGTCCAGAGGAGGAACATCTCATGGCTCTCGTCCTCGGCAGGGCCTTTTTCCAGAAAGGCACACGTCCGGCTCCTTGTCCCACACGGAAGGTGGCAGCCCTGAAAGCTGTTGCTGGTCTTCACCATCCCCCTGCAGCCTATTCACAGGCACAGCAGGATCTGGGACACGGGCTTGCTCAGAGGAGGAACATCTCATGTCTCTCGTCCTCGGCAGGGCCTGTTTCCGAAAAGGCACACGTCAGTCTCCTTGTCCCAAACGGAAGGTGGAAGCCCTGAAAGGTGTTGCTGGTCTTCACCGTCCCCCTGCAGCCTATCTACAGGCACAACAGGATTAGGGACCCGGGCTTGCCCAGAAGAGGAACATCTCATGGCTCTTGTCCGCGGCAGGGCCTGTTTCCGGAAAGGCACACGTCCGGCTCCTTGTCTCACACGGAAGGTGGAAGCCCTGAAAACTGTTGCTGGTCTTCATGGTCCCCCTGCAGCCTATTCACAGGCACAACACGATGTGGGACACGGGCTTGTCCAGAGGAGGAACATCTCATGGCTCTCGTCCTCAGCAGGGCCTGTTTACAGAAAGGCACATGTCCGGCTCTTTGTCCCACACGGAAGGTGGCAGCCCTGAAAGCTGTTGCTGGTCTTCACCATCCCCCTGCAGCCTATTCACAGGCACAACAGGATCTGGGATCCGGTCTTGCCCAGAGGAGGAACATCTCATGTCTCTCGTCCTCGGCAGGGCCTGTTTCCGAAAAGACACACGTTCGGCTCCTTGTCTCACACGGAAGGTGGAAGCCCTGAAAACTGTTGCTGGTCTTCACCGTCCCCCTGCAGCCTATTCACAGGAACAACAGGATTTGGACCCTGGCTTGCCATAATAGGAACATCTCATGGCTCTTGTTCTCGGCAGGGCCTGTTTCCGGAAAGGCACACGTCCGCCTCATTGACCCACACGGAAGGTGGCAGCCCTGAAAGCTGTTGCTGGTCTTCACCGTCCCCCTGCAGCCTATTCACAGGCACAACAGGATTTGGGACCCGGGCTTGCCCAGAGGAGGAACATATCATGGCTCACGTCCTCGGCAGACCCTGTTTCCGAGAAGGCACACGTCCGGCTCATTGTCCCACATGGAAGGTGGCAGCCCTGAAAGCTGTTTCTGGTCTTCATGTCCCACTGCAGCCTATTCACAGGCACAACAGGATTCAGGACCCGGACTTGCCCAGAGGAGGAACATGTCATGGCTCTAGTCCTCAGCATAGCCTGATTCCTAAAAGGCAAATGTCCGACAACTTGTCGCACAAGGAAGGTGGCAGCCCTGAAAGCTGTTGCTGGTCTTCACCGTCCCCCTGCAGCCTATTCACAGGCACAACAGGATCTGGGACCCGGGCTTGCCCAGAGGAGGAACATCTCATGGCTCTCGTCCTCGGCAGGGCCTGTTTCCGAGAACGCACATGTCCGGCTCATTGTCCCACACGGAAGGTGGCAGCCCTGAAAGCTGTTGCTGGTCTTCACGGTCCCCCTGCGGCCTATTCACAGGCACAACAGGATTTGGGACCCGGGCTTGCCCAGAGGAGGAACATCTCATGGCTCTCGTCCTCGGCAGAGCCTGTTTCCGAAAAGGCACACGTCCGGCTCCTTGTCCCACACGGAAGGTGGAAGCCCTGAAAGATGTTGCTGGTCTTCACCGTCCCCCTGCAGCCTATTCACAGGCACAACAGGATTCAGGAGCCGGCCTTGACTAGAGGAGGAACATCTCATGGCTCTCGTCCTCCGCAGGGCCTGTTTCCTGAAAGGCACACGTCCGGCTCCTTGTCCCACACAGAAGGTGGCAGCCTTGTAAGCTGTTGCTGGTCTTCACCGTCCCCCTGCAGCCTATTCACAGGTACAACAGGATCTCGGACCCGGGCTTGCCCATAGGAGGAACATCTCATCGCTCTCTTCCTCGGCAGGACCTGTTTCCGAAAAGGCACACGTCCGGCTCCTTGTCCCACACGGAAGGTGGCAGCCCTGAAAGCTGTTGCTGGTCTTCACCGTCCCCCTGCAGCCTATTCACAGGCACAACAGGATTTGGACCCGGGCTTGCCCAGAGGAGGAACATCTCATGGCTCTCGTCCTCGGCAGGGCCTGTTTCCAGAAAGGCACACGTCCGGCTCCTTGTCCCACAAGGAAGGTGGCAGCCCGGAAAGCTGTTGCTGGTCTTCACCGTCCCCCTGCAGCCTATTCACAGGCACAACAGGATCTGGGACCTGGGCTTGCCCAGAGGAGGAACATCTCATGGCTCTCTTCGTCAGCAGAGCCTGTTTCCGCAAAGGAACACGTCCGGCTCCTTGTCCCACAAGGAAGGTGGCAGCCCTGAAAGCTGTTGCTGGACTTCACCGTCCCCCTGCAGCCTATTCACAGGCACAACAGGATTCAGGACCCGGGTTTGCCCAGAGGAGGAACATCTCATCGCTCTCGTCCTCGGCAGGACCTGTTTCCGAAAAGGCACACGTCCGGCTCCTTGTCCCACACGGAAGGTGGCAGCCAGGAAAGATGTTGCTGGTCTTCACCGTCCCCCTGCAGCCTATTCACAGCCACAACAGGATCTGGGACCTGGGGTTGCCCAGAGGAGGAACATCTTATGGCTCTCTTCGTCAGCAGAGCCTGTTTCCGCAAAGGAACATGTCCGGCTCATTGTCCCAAACTGAAGGTAGCAGCCCTGAAAGCTGTTGCTGGTCTTCACCGTCCCCCTGCAGCCTATTCACAGGCACAACAGGATTTGGACCCGGGCTTGCCCAGAGGAGGATCATCTCATGGCTCTCATCCTCGCCAGAGCCTGATTCCGAAAAGGCATACGTCAGTCTCCTTGTCCCACACGGAAGGTGGAAGCCCTGAAAGGTGTTGCTGGTCTTCACCGTCCCCCTGCAGCCTATCTACAGGCACAACAGGATTAGGGACCCGGGCATGCCCAGAAGAGGAACATCTCATGGCTCTTGTCCGCGGCAGGGCCTGTTTCCGGAAAGGCACATGTCCGGCTCTTTGTCCCACACGGAAGGTGGCAGCCCTGAAAGCTGTTGCTGGTCTTCACCATCCCCCTGCAGCCTATTCACAGGCACAACAGGATCTGGGATCCGGTCTTGCCCAGAGGAGGAACATCTCATGTCTCTCGTCCTCGGCAGGGCCTGTTTCCGAAAATACACACGTTCGGCTCCTTGTCTCACACGGAAGGTGGAAGCCCTGAAAACTGTTGCTGGTCTTCACCGTCCCCCTGCTGCCTATTCACAGGAACAACAGGATTTGGACCCTGGCTTGCCATAAGAGGAACATCTCATGGCTCTTGTCCTCGGCAGGGCCTGTTTCCGGAAAGGCACACATCCGCCTCATTGACCCACACGGAAGGTGGCAGCCCTGAAAGCTGTTGCTGGTCTTCACCGTCCCCCTGCAGCCTATTCACAGGCACAACAGGATTTGGGACCCGGGCTTGCCCAGAGGAGGAACATATCATGGCTCACGTCCTCGGCAGACCCTGTTTCCGAGAAGGCACACGTCCGGCTCATTGTCCCACATGCAAGGTGGCAGCCCTGAAAGCTGTTTCTGGTCTTCATGTCCCACTGTAGCCTATTCACAGGCACAACAGGATTCAGGACCCGGACTTGCCCAGAGGAGGAACATGTCATGGCTCTAGTCCTCAGCATAGCCTGATTCCGAAAAGGCAAATGTCCGACAACTTGTCGCACAAGGAAGGTGGCAGCCCGGAAAGCTGTTGCTGGTCTTCACCGTCCCCCTGCAGCCTATTCACAGGCACAACAGGATCTCGGACCCGGGCTTGCCCAGAGGAGGAACATCTCATGGCTCTCGTCCTCGGCAGGGCCAGTTTCCTAGAACGCACATGTCCGGCTCCTTGTCCCACATGGAAGGTGGCAGCCCTGAAAGCTGTTGCTGATCTTCACCGTCCCCCTGCAGCCTATTCACAGGCACAACAGGATTTGGGACCCGGGCTTGCTCAGAGGAGGAACATCTCATGGCTCTTGTCCTCGGCAGGTCCTGTTTCCAGAAAGGCACACGTCCGGCTCCTTGTCCCACATGGAAGGTGGCAGCCCTGAAAGCTGTTGCTGGTCTTCACCATCCCCCTGCAGCCTATTCACAGGCACAGCAGGATCTGGGACCCGGTCTTGCCCAGAGGAGGAACATCTCATGGCTCTCGTCCTCGGCAGGGCCTTTTTCCGAAAAGACACACGTCCGGCTCTTTGTCCCACACGGAACGTGGAAGCCCTGAAAGCTGTTGCTGGTCTTCACGGTCCCCCTGCGGCCTATTCACAGGCACAACAGGATTTGGGACCCGGGCTTGCCCAGAGGAGGAACATCTCATGGCTCACGTCCTCGACAGAGCCTTTTTCCGAGAAGGCACACGTCCGGCTCATTGTCCCACATGGAAGGTGGCAGCTGTGAAAGCTGTTGCTGGTCTTCACCGTCCCCCTGCAGCCTATTCACAGGCACAACAGGATTTGGGACCCGGGCTTGCCTAGAGGTGGAACATCTCATGGCTCTCGTCCTCTGCAGAGCCTCTTTTCGAAAAGTCACACGTCCGTCTCCTTGTCCCACAAGAAAGGGGCCAGCCCTGAAAGCTGTTGCTGGTCTTCACCGTCCCCCTGCAGCCTATTCACAGGCACAACAGGATTTGGGACCCGGGCTTGCCCAGAGGGGGAACATCTCATGCTTCTCGTCCTCGGCAGGGCCTGTTTCCGAAAAGGCACACGTCCGACACCTTGTCGCACAAGGAAGGTGGCAGCCCTGAAAGCTGTTGCTGGTCTTCACCGTCCCCCTGCAGCCTATTCACAGGCACAACAGGATTCAGGACCCGGGCTTGCCCAGACGAGGAACATCTCATGGCTCTCGTCCTCGGCAGGGCCAGTTTCCGAAAAGGCACACGTCCGGCTCCTTGTCCCACAAGGAAGGTGGCAGCCCGGAAAGCTGTTGCTGATCTTCACGGTCCCCCTGCGGCCTATTCACAGGCACAACAGGATTTGGGACCCGGGCTTGCCCAGAGGAGGAACATCTCATGGCTCTCGTCCTCGGCAGAGCCTGTTTCCGAAAAGGCACACGTCCGGCTCCTTGTCCCACACGGAAGGTGGAAGCCCTGAAAGATGTTGCTGGTCTTCACCGTCCCCCTGCAGCCTATTCACAGGCACAACAGGATTCAGGAGCCGGCCTTGACTAGAGGAGGAACATCTCATGGCTCTCGTCCTCCGCAGGGCCTGTTTCCTGAAAGGCACACGTCCGGCTCCTTGTCCCACACAGAAGGTGGCAGCCTTGTAAGCTGTTGCTGGTCTTCACCGTCCCCCTGCAGCCTATTCACAGGTACAACAGGATCTCGGACCCGGGCTTGCCCATAGGAGGAACATCTCATCGCTCTCTTCCTCGGCAGGACCTGTTTCCGAAAAGGCACACGTCCGGCTCCTTGTCCCACACGGAAGGTGGCAGCCCTGAAAGCTGTTGCTGGTCTTCACCGTCCCCCTGCAGCCTATTCACAGGCACAACAGGATTTGGACCCGGGCTTGCCCAGAGGAGGAACATCTCATGGCTCTCGTCCTCGGCAGGGCCTGTTTCCAGAAAGGCACACGTCCGGCTCCTTGTCCCACAAGGAAGGTGGCAGCCCGGAAAGCTGTTGCTGGTCTTCACCGTCCCCCTGCAGCCTATTCACAGGCACAACAGGATCTGGGACCTGGGCTTGCCCAGAGGAGGAACATCTCATGGCTCTCTTCGTCAGCAGAGCCTGTTTCCGCAAAGGAACACGTCCGGCTCCTTGTCCCACAAGGAAGGTGGCAGCCCTGAAAGCTGTTGCTGGACTTCACCGTCCCCCTGCAGCCTATTCACAGGCACAACAGGATTCAGGACCCGGGCTTGCCCAGAGGAGGAACATCTCATCGCTCTCGTCCTCGGCAGGACCTGTTTCCGAAAAGGCACACGTCCGGCTCCTTGTCCCACACGGAAGGTGGCAGCCAGGAAAGATGTTGCTGGTCTTCACCGTCCCCCTGCAGCCTATTCACAGCCACAACAGGATCTGGGACCTGGGGTTGCCCAGAGGAGGAACATCTCATGGCTCTCTTCGTCAGCAGAGCCTGTTTCCGCAAAGGAACATGTCCGGCTCATTGTCCCACACTGAAGGTAGCAGCCCTGAAAGCTGTTGCTGGTCTTCACCGTCCCCCTGCAGCCTATTCACAGGCACAACAGGATTTGGACCCGGGCTTGCCCAGAGGAGGATCATCTCATGGCTCTCATCCTCGCCAGAGCCTGATTCCGAAAAGGCATACGTCAGTCTCCTTGTCCCACACGGAAGGTGGAAGCCCTGAAAGGTGTTGCTGGTCTTCACCGTCCCCCTGCAGCCTATCTACAGGCACAACAGGATTAGGGACCCGGGCATGCCCAGAAGAGGAACATCTCATGGCTCTTGTCCTCGGCAGGGCCTGTTTCCGGAAAGGCACATGTCCGGCTCTTTGTCCCACACGGAAGGTGGCAGCCCTGAAAGCTGTTGCTGGTCTTCACCATCCCCCTGCAGCCTATTCACAGGCACAACAGGATCTGGGATCCGGTCTTGCCCAGAGGAGGAACATCTCATGTCTCTCGTCCTCGGCAGGGCCTGTTTCCGAAAATACACACGTTCGGCTCCTTGTCTCACACGGAAGGTGGAAGCCCTGAAAACTGTTGCTGGTCTTCACCGTCCCCCTGCTGCCTATTCACAGGAACAACAGGATTTGGACCCTGGCTTGCCATAAGAGGAACATCTCATGGCTCTTGTCCTCGGCAGGGCCTGTTTCCGGAAAGGCACACGTCCGCCTCATTGACCCACACGGAAGGTGGCAGCCCTGAAAGCTGTTGCTGGTCTTCACCGTCCCCCTGCAGCCTATTCACAGGCACAACAGGATTTGGGACCCGGGCTTGCCCAGAGGAGGAACATATCATGGCTCACGTCCTCGGCAGACCCTGTTTCCGAGAAGGCACACGTCCGGCTCATTGTCCCACATGGAAGGTGGCAGCTGTGAAAGCTGTTTCTGGTCTTCATGTCCCACTGTAGCCTATTCACAGGCACAACAGGATTCAGGACCCGGACTTGCCCAGAGGAGGAACATGTCATGGCTCTAGTCCTCAGCATAGCCTGATTCCGAAAAGGCAAATGTCCGACAACTTGTCGCACAAGGAAGGTGGCAGCCCGGAAAGCTGTTGCTGGTCTTCACCGTCCCCCTGCAGCCTATTCACAGGCACAACAGGATCTCGGACCCGGGCTTGCCCAGAGGAGGAACATCTCATGGCTCTCGTCCTCGGCAGGGCCAGTTTCCTAGAACGCTCATGTCCGGCTCCTTGTCCCACATGGAAGGTGGCAGCCCTGAAAGCTGTTGCTGATCTTCACCGTCCCCCTGCAGCCTATTCACAGGCACAACAGGATTTGGGACCCGGGCTTGCTCAGAGGAGGAACATCTCATGGCTCTTGTCCTCGGCAGGTCCTGTTTCCAGAAAGGCACACGTCCGGCTCCTTGTCCCACAAGGAAGGTGGCAGCCCTGAAAGCTGTTGCTGGTCTTCACCATCCCCCTGCAGCCTATTCACAGGCACAGCAGGATCTGGGACCCGGTCTTGCCCAGAGGAGGAACATCTCATGGCTCTCGTCCTCGGCAGGGCCAGTTTCCGAAAAGACACACGTCCGGCTCTTTGTCCCACACGGAACGTGGAAGCCCTGAAAGCTGTTGCTGGTCTTCACGGTCCCCCTGCGGCCTATTCACAGGCACAACAGGATTTGGGACCCGGGCTTGCCCAGAGGAGGAACATCTCATGGCTCACGTCCTCGACAGAGCCTTTTTCCGAGAAGGCACACGTCCGGCTCATTGTCCCACATGGAAGGTGGCAGCTGTGAAAGCTGTTGCTGGTCTTCACCGTCCCCCTGCAGCCTATTCACAGGCACAACAGGATTTGGGACCCGGGCTTGCCTAGAGGTGGAACATCTCATGGCTCTCGTCCTCTGCAGAGCCTCTTTTCGAAAAGTCACACGTCCGTCTCCTTGTCCCACAAGAAAGGGGCCAGCCCTGAAAGCTGTTGCTGGTCTTCACCGTCCCCCTGCAGCCTATTCACAGGCACAACAGGATTTGGGACCCGGGCTTGCCCAGAGGGGGAACATCTCATGCTTCTCGTCCTCGGCAGGGCCTGTTTCCGAAAAGGCACTCGTCCGACACCTTGTCGCACAAGGAAGGTGGCAGCCCTGAAAGCTGTTGCTGGTCTTCACCGTCCCCCTGCAGCCTATTCACAGGCACAACAGGATTCAGGACCCGGGCTTGCCCAGAGGAGGAACATCTCATGGCTCTCGTCCTCGGCAGGGCCAGTTTCCGAAAAGGCACACGTCCGGCTCCTTGTCCAACAAGGAAGGTGGCAGCCCGGAAAGCTGTTGCTGGTCTTCACCGTCCCCCTGCAGCCTATTCACAGGCACAACAGGATCTGAGACCTGGGCTTGCCCAGAGGAGGAACATCTCATGGCTCTTTTCGTCAGCAGAGCCTGTTTCTGCAAAGGAACACGTCCGGCTCATTGTCCCAAACTGAAGGTGGCAGCCCTGAAAGCTGTTGCTGGTCTTCACCGTCCCCCTGCAGCCTATTCACAGGCACAACAGGATTTGGACCCGGGCTTGCCCAGAGGAGGAACATCTCATGTCTCTCGTCCTCGGCAGGGCCTGTTTCCGAAAAGGCACACGTCCGGCTCCTTGTCCCACACAGAAGGTGGCAGCCCTGAAAGCTGTTGCTGGTCTTCACCGTCCCCCTGCAGCCTATTCACAGGCACAACAGTATCTGGGACCCGGGCTTGCCCAGAGGAGGAACATCTCATGGCTCTCGTCCTCGGCAGGGCCTGTTTCCGAGAACGCACATGTCCGGCTCATTGTCCCACACGGAAGGTGGCAGCGCGGAAAGATTTTGCTGGTCTTCACAATCCCCCTGCAGCCTATTCACAGGCACAACAGGATTCAGGACCCGGGCTTGCCCAGAGGAGGAACATCTCATGGCTCTCGTCCTCGGCAGAGCCTGTTTCCGAAAAGGCACACGTCCGGCTCCTTGTCCCACACGGAAGGTGGAAGCCCTGAAAGATGTTGCTGGTCTTCACCGTCCCCCTGCAGCCTATTCACAGGCACAACAGGATTCAGGAGCCGGCCTTGACTACAGGAGGAACATCTCATGGCTCTCGTCCTCGGCAGGGCCTGTTTCCAGAAACGCACACGTCCGGCTCATTGTCCCACCCAGAAGGTGGCAGCCCTGAAAGCTGTTGCTGGACTTCACCGTCCCCCTGCAGCCTATTCACAGGCACAACAGGATTTGGACCCGGGCTTGCCCAGAGGAGGAACATCTCATGGCTCTCGTCCTCGGCAGGGCCTGTTTCCAGAAAGGAACACGTCCGGCTCATTGTCCCACACGGAAGGTGGCAGCCCGGAAAGCTGTTGCTGGTCTTCACCGTCCCCCTGGATCCTATTCACAGGCACAACAGGATTTGAGACACGGGCTTGTCCAGAGGAGGAACATCTCATGGCTCTCTTCGTCAGCAGAGCCTGTTTCCGCAAAGGAACATGTCCGGCTCATTGTCCCAAACTGAAGGTAGCAGCCCTGAGAGCTTTTGCTGGTCTTCACCGTCCACCTGCAGCCTATTCACAGGCACAACAGGATTTGGACCCGGGCTTGCCCAGAGGAGGAACATCTCATGGCTCTCATCCTCGCCAGAGCCTGATTCCGAAAAGGCACACATCCGGCTCATTGTCCAACACGGATGGTGCCAGCCCGGAAAGCTGTTGCTGGTCTTCACTGTCCCCCTGCAGCCTACTCACAGGCACAGCAGGATTTGAGACACGGGCTTGTCCAGAGGAGGAACATCTCATGGCTCTCGTCCTCGGCAGGGCCTTTTTCCAGAAAGGCACACGTCCGGCTCCTTGTCCCACACGGAAGGTGGCAGCCCTGAAAGCTGTTGCTGGTCTTCACCATCCCCCTGCAGCCTATTCACAGGCACAGCAGGATCTGGGACACGGGCTTGCTCAGAGGAGGAACATCTCATGTCTCTCGTCCTCGGCAGGGCCTGTTTCCGAAAAGGCACACGTCAGTCTCCTTGTCCCAAACGGAAGGTGGAAGCCCTGAAAGGTGTTGCTGGTCTTCACCGTCCCCCTGCAGCCTATCTACAGGCACAACAGGATTAGGGACCCGGGCATGCCCAGAAGAGGAACATCTCATGGCTCTTGTCCGCGGCAGGGCCTGTTTCCGGAAAGGCACACGTCCGGCTCCTTGTCTCACACGGAAGGTGGAAGCCCTGAAAACTGTTGCTGGTCTTCATGGTCCCCCTGCAGCCTATTCACAGGCACAACACGATGTGGGACACGGGCTTGTCCAGAGGAGGAACATCTCATGGCTCTCGTCCTCAGCAGGGCCTGTTTACAGAAAGGCACATGTCCGGCTCTTTGTCCCACACGGAAGGTGGCAGCCCTGAAAGCTGTTGCTGGTCTTCACCATCCCCCTGCAGCCTATTCACAGGCACAACAGGATCTGGGATCCGGTCTTGCCCAGAGGAGGAACATCTCATGTCTCTCGTCCTCGGCAGGGCCTGTTTCCGAAAAGACACACGTTCGGCTCCTTGTCTCACACGGAAGGTGGAAGCCCTGAAAACTGTTGCTGGTCTTCACCGTCCCCCTGCAGCCTATTCACAGGAACAACAGGATTTGGACCCTGGCTTGCCATAATAGGAACATCTCATGGCTCTTGTTCTCGGCAGGGCCTGTTTCCGGAAAGGCACACGTCCGCCTCATTGACCCACACGGAAGGTGGCAGCCCTGAAAGCTGTTGCTGGTCTTCACCGTCCCCCTGCAGCCTATTCACAGGCACAACAGGATTTGGGACCCGGGCTTGCCCAGAGGAGGAACATATCATGGCTCACGTCCTCGGCAGACCCTGTTTCCGAGAAGGCACACGTCCGGCTCATTGTCCCACATGGAAGGTGGCAGCCCTGAAAGCTGTTTCTGGTCTTCATGTCCCACTGCAGCCTATTCACAGGCACAACAGGATTCAGGACCCGGACTTGCCCAGAGGAGGAACATGTCATGGCTCTAGTCCTCAGCATAGCCTGATTCCTAAAAGGCAAATGTCCGACAACTTGTCGCACAAGGAAGGTGGCAGCCCTGAAAGCTGTTGCTGGTCTTCACCGTCCCCCTGCAGCCTATTCACAGGCACAACAGGATCTCGGACCCGGGCTTGCCCAGAGGAGGAACATCTCATGGCTCTCGTCCTCGGCAGGGCCAGTTTCCTAGAACGCACACGTCCGGCTCCTTGTCCCACATGGAAGGTGGCAGCTGTGAAAGCTGTTGCTGGTCTTCACCGTCCCCCTGCAGCCTATTCACAGGCACAACAGGATTTGGGACCCGGGCTTGCCCAGAGCAGGAACATCTCATGGCTCTTGCCCTCGGCAGGTCCTGTTTCCAGAAAGGCACACGTCCGGCTCCTTGTCCCACATGGAAGGTGGCAGCTGTGAAAGCTGTTGCTGGTCTTCACCATCCCCCTGCAGCCTATTCACAGGCACAACAGGATTCAGGACCCGGGCTTGCACAGAGGAGGAACATCTCATGGCTCTCGTCCTCAGCAGAGCCTGTTTCCGAAAAGGCACACGTCCAACTCCTTATCCCACACGGAAGGTGGCAGCCCTGAAAGCTGTTGCTGGTCTTCACCGTCCCCCTGCTGCCTATTCACAGGCACAAGAGGATTTGGGACCCGGGCTTGCCCAGACGAGGAACATCTCATGGCTCTCGTCCACAGCATAGCCTGATTCCAAAAATGCAACTGTCCGACACCTTGTTGCACAAGGATGTTGGCAGCCCTGAAAGCTGTTGCTGGTCTTCACCGTCCCCCTGCTGCCTATTCACAGGCACAAGAGGATTCAGGACCCGGGCTTGCCCAGAGGAGGAACATCTCATGGCTCTCGTCCTCGGCAGGGCCTGTTTCCGGAAAGGCACACGTCAGGATCCTTGTCCCACACTGAAGGTGGCAGCTCTGAAAGCTGTTGCTGGTCTTCACCGTCCCCCTGCAGCCTATTCACAGGCACAACAGGATTTGGACCCGGGCTTGCCCAGAGGAGGAACATCTCATGGCTCTCGTCCTCGGCAGGGCCTGTTTCCAGAAAGGCACATGTCCGGCTCTTTGTCTCACATGGATGGTGGCAGCCCTGAAAGCTGTTGCTGGTCTTCACTGTCCCCCTGCAGCCTATTCTCATGCACAACAGGATTCAGGACCCTGGCTTGCCCAGAAGAGGAACATATCATGGCTCACGTCCTCGGCAGAGCCTGTTTCCGAGAAGGCACACGTCCGGCTCGTTGTCCCACATGGAAGGTGGCAGCTGTGAAAGCTGTTGCTGGTCTTCACCATCCTGCTGCAGCCTATTCACAGGCACAACAGGATTCAGGACCCGGGCTTGCGCAGAGGAGGAACATCTCATGGCTCTCGTCCTCGGCAGGGCCTGTTTCCAAAAATGCACACGTCCTGTTCCTTTTCGCACATGGAAGTTGGCAGCCCTGAAAGCTGTTGCTGGTCTTCACCGTCCCCCTGGAGCCTATTCACAGGCACAACAGGATCTGGGACGCGGGCTTGCCCAGAAGAGGAACATCTCATGGCTCTCATCCTCAGCATAGCCTGATTCCGAAAAGGCAAATGTCCGACACCTTGTCGCACAAGGAAGGTGGCAGCCCTGAAAGCTGTTGCTGGTCTTCACCGTCCCCCTGCTGCCTATTCACAGGCACAAGAGATTTTGGGATCCGGGCTTGCCCAGACGAGGAACATCTCATGGCTCTCGTCCACAGCATAGCCTGATTCCAAAAAGGCAACTGTCCGACACCTTGTCGCACAAGGAAGTTGGCAGCCCTGAAAGCTGTTGCTGGTCTTCACCGTCCCCCTGCAGCCTATCCACAGGCACAAGAGGATCTCGGACCCGGGCTTGCCCAGAAGAGGAACATCTCATGGCTCTTGTCCTCGGCAGGGCCTGTTTCCAGAAAGGCACACGTCCGGCTCCTTGTCCCACACGGAAGATGGCAGCCCTGAAAGCTGTTGCTGGTCTTCACCCTCCCCCTGCAGCCTATTCACAGGCACAACAGGATCTGGGACCCGGGCTTGCCCAGAGGAGGAACATCTCATCGCTCTCGTCCTCGGCAGGGCCTTTTTCCAGAAAGGCACACGTCCGGCTCATTGTCCCACACGGAAGGTGGCAGCCCTGAAAGCTGTTGCTGGTCTTCACCATCCCCCTGCAGCCTATTCACAGGCACAACAGGATCTGGGACCCGGGCTTGCCCAGAGGAGGAACACCTCATGTCTCTCGTCCTCGGCATGGCCTGTTTCCGAAAAGGCACACGTCAGGCTCATTGTCCCAAACTGAAGGTGGCAGTCCTGAAAGCTGTTGCTGGTCTTCACCGTCCCCCTGCAGCCTATTCACAGGCACAAGAGGATTTGGGACCCGGGCTTGCCCAGAGGAGTAACATCTCATGGCTCTCGTCCTCGGCAGAGACTTTTTCCAAGAAGGCACACATCCGGCTCATTGTCCCACATGGAAGGTGGCAGCTGTGAAAGCTGTTGCTGGTCTTCACCATCCCCCTGCACCCTATTCACAGGCACAACAGGATTCAGGACCCTAGCTTGCCTAGAGCATGAACATCTTATGGCTCTCTTCCTCGGCAGGGCCTGTTTCCGAAAATGCACACGTCCGGCACATTGTCCCACACGGAAGGTGGCAGCCCTGAAAGCTCTTGCTGGTTTTCACCGTCCCACTGCAGCCTATTCACAGGCACAACAGGATCTGGGACCCGGGCTTGCCCAGAGGAGGAACATCTCATGTCTCTCGTCCTCGGCAGGGCCTGTTTCCGAAAATGCACACGTCCTGTTCCTTTTCGCACACGGAAGTTGGCAACCCTGAAAGCTGTTGCTGGTCTTCACCATCCCCCTGCAGCCTATTCACAGGCACAACAGGATCTGGGACGCGGGCTTGCCCAGAAGAGGAACATCTCATGGCTCTTGTCCTTGGCAGGGCCTGTTTCCGGAAAGGCACACGTCCGGCTCATTGTCCCACACGGAAGGTGGCAGCCCTGAAAGCTGTTGCTGGTCTTCACCGTCCCCCTGCAGCCTATTCACAGGTACCACAGGATCTCGGACCCGGGCTTGCCCAGAGGAGGAACATCTCATCGCTCTCGTCCTCGGCAGAGCCTTTTTCCAGAAAGGCACACATCCGGCTCATTGTCCCACACGGAAGGTGGCAGCCCTGAAAGCTGTTGCTGGTCTTCACCATCCCCCTGCAGCCTATTCACAGGCACAACAGGATCTGGGACCCGGGCTTGCCCAGAGGAGGAACACCTCATGTCTCTCGTCCTCGGCATGGCCTGTTTCCGAAAAGGCACACGTCAGGCTCATTGTCCCAAACTGAAGGTGGCAGTCCTGAAAGCTGTTGCTGGTCTTCACCGTCCCCCTGCAGCCTATTCACAGGCACAAGAGGATTTGGGACCCGGGCTTGCCCAGAGGAGTAACATCTCATGTCTCTCGTCCTCGGCAGGGCCTGTTTCCGAAAATGCACACGTCCTGTTCCTTTTCGCACACGGAAGTTGGCAACCCTGAAAGCTGTTGCTGGTCTTCACCGTCCCCCTGCAGCCTATTCACAGGCACAACAGGATCTGGGACGCGTGCTTGCCCAGAAGAGGAACATCTCATGGCTCTTGTCCTTGGCAGGGCCTGTTTCCGGAAAGGCACACGTCCGGCTCATTGTCCCACACGGAAGGTGGCAGCCCTGAAAGCTGTTGCTGGTCTTCACCGTCCCCCTGCAGCCTATTCACAGGTACCACAGGATCTCGGACCCGGGCTTGCCCAGAGGAGGAACATCTCATCGCTCTCGTCCTCGGCAGAGCCTGTTTCCGAAAAGGCACACGTCCGGCTCCTTGTTTCACAAGGAAGGTGGCAGCCCTGAAAGCTGTTGCTGGTCTTCACTGTCCCCCTGCAGCCTATTCACAGGCACAACAGGATCCGGGACCCCGGCTTGCCCAGAGCAGGAACATCTCATGTCTCTCGTCCTCGGCAGTTCCTTTTTCCGAAAAGGCACACGTCCCGCTCCTTGTCCCAAACGGAAGGTGGAAGCCCTGAAACCTGTTGCTGGTCTTCACCATCCCCCTTCAGCCTATTCACAGACACAAGAGGATTTGGGACCCGGGCTTGCCCAGAAGAGGAACATCTCATGGCTCTTGCCCTCGGCAGGGCCTGTTTCCGGAAAGGCACACGTCAGGCTCCTTGTCCCACACGGAAGGTGGCAGCCCTGAAAGCTGTTGCTGGTCTTCACCGTCCCCCTGCAGCCTATTCACAGGCACAACAGGATCTGGGACCTGGGCTTGCCCAGAGGAGGAACATCTCATGGCTCTCTTCGTCAGCAGAGCCTGTTTCCGCAAAGGAACACGTCCGGCTCATTGTCCCACACAGAAGGTGGCAGCCCTGAAAGCTGTTGCTGGACTTCACCGTCCCCCTGCAGCCTATTCACAGGTACAACAGGATCTCGGACCCGGGCTTGCCCAGAGGAGGAACATCTCATCGCTCTCGTCCTCGGCAGGACCTGTTTCCGAAAAGGCACACGTCCGGCTCCTTGTCCCACACGGAAGGTGGCAGCCAGGAAAGATGTTGCTGGTCTTCACCGTCCCCCTGCAGCCTATTCACAGGTACAACAGGATCTGGGACCTGGGTTTGCCCAGAGGAGGAACATCTCATGGCTCTCTTCGTCAGCAGAGCCTGTTTCCGCAAAGGAACATGTCCGGCTCATTGTCCCAAACTGAAGGTAGCAGCCCTGAAAGCTGTTGCTGGTCTTCACCGTCCCCCTGCAGCCTATTCACAGGCACAACAGGATTTGGACCCGGGCTTGCCCAGAGGAGGATCATCTCATGGCTCTCATCCTCGCCAGAGCCTGATTCCGAAAAGGCATACGTCAGTCTCCTTGTCCCACACGGAAGGTGGAAGCCCTGAAAGGTGTTGCTGGTCTTCACCGTCCCCCTGCAGCCTATCTACAGGCACAACAGGATTAGGGACCCGGGCATGCCCAGAAGAGGAACATCTCATGGCTCTTGTCCGCGGCAGGGCCTGTTTCCGGAAAGGCACACGTCAGGCTCCTTGTCCCACACTGAAGGTGGCAGCCCTGAAAGCTGTTGCTGGTCTTCATGGTCCCCCTGCAGCCTATTCACAGGCATAACACGATGTGGGACACGGGCTTGTCCAGAGGAGGAACATCTCATGGCTCTCGTCCTCGGCAGGGCCTGTTTCCAGAAACGCACACGTCCGGCTCCTTGTCCCACACGGAAGGTGGCAGCCCTGAAAGCTGTTGCTGGTCTTCACCGTCCCCCTGCAGCCTATTCACAGGCACAACAGGATCTGGGACCTGGGCTTGCCCAGAGGAGGAACATCTCATGGCTCTCTTCGTCAGCAGAGCCTGTTTCCGCAAAGGAACACGTCCGGCTCATTGTCCCACACAGAAGGTGGCAGCCCTGAAAGCTGTTGCTGGACTTCACCGTCCCCCTGCAGCCTATTCACAGGTACAACAGGATCTCGGACCCGGGCTTGCCCAGAGGAGGAACATCTCATCGCTCTCGTCCTCGGCAGGACCTGTTTCCGAAAAGGCACACGTCCGGCTCCTTGTCCCACACGGAAGGTGGCAGCCCTGAAAGCTGTTGCTGGTCTTCACCGTCCCCCTGCAGCCTATTCACAGGTACAACAGGATCTGGGACCTGGGCTTGCCCAGAGGAGGAACATCTCATGGCTCTCTTCGTCAGCAGAGCCTGTTTCCGCAAAGGCACACGTCCGGCTCATTGTCCCACACGGAAGGTGGCAGCCCTGAAAGCTGTTGCTGGTCTTCACCATCCCCCTGCAGCCTATTCACAGGCACAACAGGATCTGGGACCCGGGCTTGCCCAGAGGAGGAACACCTCATGTCTCTCGTCCTCGGCATGGCCTGTTTCCGAAAAGGCACATGTCAGGCTCATTGTCCCAAACTGAAGGTGGCAGTCCTGAAAGCTGTTGCTGGTCTTCACCGTCCCCCTGCAGCCTATTCACAGGCACAAGAGGATTTGGGACCCGGGCTTGCCCAGAGGAGTAACATCTCATGGCTCTCGTCCTCGGCAGAGCCTTTTTCCAAGAAGGCACACATCCGGCTCATTGTCCCACATGGAAGGTGGCAGCTGTGAAAGCTGTTGCTGGTCTTCACCATCCCCCTGCACCCTATTCACAGGCACAACAGGATTCAGGACCCTAGCTTGCCTAGAGCATGAACATCTTATGGCTCTCTTCCTCGGCAGGGCCTGTTTCCGAAAATGCACACGTCCGGCACATTGTCCCACACGGAAGGTGGCAGCCCTGAAAGCTCTTGCTGGTTTTCACCGTCCCACTGCAGCCTATTCACAGGCACAACAGGATCTGGGACCCGGGCTTGCCCAGAGGAGGAACATCTCATGTCTCTCGTCCTCGGCAGGGCCTGTTTCCGAAAATGCACACGTCCTGTTCCTTTTCGCACACGGAAGTTGGCAACCCTGAAAGCTGTTGCTGGTCTTCACCGTCCCCCTGCAGCCTATTCACAGGCACAACAGGATCTGGGACGCGGGCTTGCCCAGAAGAGGAACATCTCATGGCTCTTGTCCTTGGCAGGGCCTGTTTCCGGAAAGGCACACGTCCGGCTCATTGTCCCACACGGAAGATGTCAGCCCTGAAAGCTGTTGCTGGTCTTCACCGTCCCCCTGCAGCCTATTCACAGGTACCACAGGATCTCGGACCCGGGCTTGCCCAGAGGAGGAACATCTCATCGCTCTCGTCCTCGGCAGAGCCTGTTTCCGAAAAGGCACACGTCCGGCTCCTTGTTTCACAAGGAAGGTGGCAGCCCTGAAAGCTGTTGCTGGTCTTCACTGTCCCCCTGCAGCCTATTCACAGGCACAACAGGATCCGGGACCCCGGCTTGCCCAGAGCAGGAACATCTCATGTCTCTCGTCCTCGGCAGTTCCTTTTTCCGAAAAGGCACACGTCCCGCTCCTTGTCCCAAACAGAAGGTGGAAGCCCTGAAACCTGTTGCTGGTCTTCACCATCCCCCTTCAGCCTATTCACAGACACAAGAGGATTTGGGACCCGGGCTTGCCCAGAAGAGGAACATCTCATGGCTCTTGCCCTCGGCAGGGCCTGTTTCCGGAAAGGCACACGTCAGGCTCCTTGTCCCACACGGAAGGTGGCAGCCCTGAAAGCTGTTGCTGGTCTTCACCGTCCCCCTGCAGCCTATTCACAGGCACAACAGGATCTGGGACCTGGGCTTGCCCAGAGGAGGAACATCTCATGGCTCTCTTCGTCAGCAGAGCCTGTTTCCGCAAAGGAACACGTCCGGCTCATTGTCCCACACAGAAGGTGGCAGCCCTGAAAGCTGTTGCTGGACTTCACCGTCCCCCTGCAGCCTATTCACAGGTACAACAGGATCTCGGACCCGGGCTTGCCCAGAGGAGGAACATCTCATCGCTCTCGTCCTCGGCAGGACCTGTTTCCGAAAAGGCACACGTCCGGCTCCTTGTCCCACACGGAAGGTGGCAGCCAGGAAAGATGTTGCTGGTCTTCACCGTCCCCCTGCAGCCTATTCACAGGTACAACAGGATCTGGGACCTGGGCTTGCCCAGAGGAGGAACATCTCATGGCTCTCTTCGTCAGCAGAGCCTGTTTCCGCAAAGGAACACGTCCGGCTCATTGTCCCAAACTGAAGGTAGCAGCCCTGAAAGCTGTTGCTGGTCTTCACCGTCCCCCTGCAGCCTATTCACAGGCACAACAGGATTTGGACCCGGGCTTGCCCAGAGGAGGATCATCTCATGGCTCTCATCCTCGCCAGAGCCTGATTCCGAAAAGGCATACGTCAGTCTCCTTGTCCCACACGGAAGGTGGAAGCCCTGAAAGGTGTTGCTGGTCTTCACCGTCCCCCTGCAGCCTATCTACAGGCACAACAGGATTAGGGACCCGGGCATGCCCAGAAGAGGAACATCTCATGGCTCTTGTCCGCGGCAGGGCCTGTTTCCGGAAAGGCACACGTCCGGCTCCTTGTCTCACACGGAAGGTGGAAGCCCTGAAAACTGTTGCTGGTCTTCATGGTCCCCCTGCAGCCTATTCACAGGCACAACACGATGTGGGACACGGGCTTGTCCAGAGGAGGAACATCTCATGGCTCTCGTCCTCAGCAGGGCCTGTTTCCAGAAAGGCACATGTCCGGCTCTTTGTCCCACACGGAAGGTGGCAGCCCTGAAAGCTGTTGCTGGTCTTCACCATCCCCCTGCAGCCTATTCACAGGCACAACAGGATCTGGGATCCGGTCTTGCCCAGAGGAGGAACATCTCATGTCTCTCGTCCTCGGCAGGGCCTGTTTCCGAAAAGACACACGTTCGGCTCCTTGTCTCACACGGAAGGTGGAAGCCCTGAAAAATGTTGCTGGTCTTCACCGTCCCCCTGCTTCCTATTCACAGGAACAACAGGATTTGGACCCTGGCTTGCCATAAGAGGAACATCTCATGGCTCTTGTCCTCGGCAGGGCCTGTTTCCGGAAAGGCACACGTCCGCCTCATTGACCCACACGGAAGGTGGCAGCCCTGAAAGCTGTTGCTGGTCTTCACCGTCCCCCTGCAGCCTATTCACAGGCACAACAGGATTTGGGACCCGGGCTTGCCCAGAGGAGGAACATATCATGGCTCACGTCCTCGGCAGACCCTCTTTCCGAGAAGGCACACGTCCGGCTCATTGTCCCACATGGAACGTGGAAGCCCTGAAAGCTGTTGCTGATCTTCACCGTCCCCCTGCAGCCTATTCACAGGCACAACAGGATCTCGGACCCGGGCTTGCCCAGAGGAGGAACATCTCATGGCTCTCGTCCTCGGCAGGGCCAGTTTCCTAGAACGCACATGTCCGGCTCCTTGTCCCACATGGAAGGTGGCAGCCCTGAAAGCTGTTGCTGATCTTCACCGTCCCCCTGCAGCCTATTCACAGGCACAACAGGATTTGGGACCCGGGCTTGCCCAGAGGAGGAACATCTCATGGCTCTTGTCCTCGGCAGAGCCTGTTTCCGAAAAGGCACACGTCCGGCTCCTTGTTTCACAAGGAAGGTGGCAGCCCTGAAAGCTGTTGCTGGTTTTCACTGTCCCCCTGCAGCCTATTCACAGGCACAACAGGATCTCGGACCCGGGCTTGCCCAGAGGAGGAACATCTCATGGCTCTCGTCCTCGGCAGGGCCAGTTTCCTAGAACGCACATGTCCGGCTCCTTGTCCCACATGGAAGGTGGCAGCCCTGAAAGCTGTTGCTGATCTTCACCGTCCCCCTGCAGCCTATTCACAGGCACAACAGGATTTGGGACCCGGGCTTGCCCAGAGGAGGAACATCTCATGGCTCTTGTCCTCGGCAGAGCCTGTTTCCGAAAAGGCACACGTCCGGCTCCTTGTTTCACAAGGAAGGTGGCAGCCCTGAAAGCTGTTGCTGATCTTCACCGTCCCCCTGCAGCCTATTCACAGGCACAACAGGATTTGGGACCCGGGCTTGCCCAGAGGAGGAACATCTCATGGCTCTTGCCCTCGGCAGGGCCTGTTTCCGGAAAGGCACACGTCAGGCTCCTTGTCCCACACGGAAGGTGGCAGCCCTGAAAGCTGTTGCTGGTCTTCACCGTCCCCCTGCAGCCTATTCACAGGCACAACAGGATCTGGGACCTGGGCTTGCCCAGAGGAGGAACATCTCATGGCTCTCTTCGTCAGCAGAGCCTGTTTCCGCAAAGGAACACGTCCGGCTCATTGTCCCACACAGAAGGTGGCAGCCCTGAAAGCTGTTGCTGGACTTCACCGTCCCCCTGCAGCCTATTCACAGGTACAACAGGATCTCGGACCCGGGCTTGCCCAGAGGAGGAACATCTCATCGCTCTCGTCCTCGGCAGGACCTGTTTCCGAAAAGGCACACGTCCGGCTCCTTGTCCCACACGGAAGGTGGCAGCCAGGAAAGATGTTGCTGGTCTTCACCGTCCCCCTGCAGCCTATTCACAGGTACAACAGGATCTGGGACCTGGGCTTGCCCAGAGGAGGAACATCTCATGGCTCTCTTCGTCAGCAGAGCCTGTTTCCGCAAAGGAACACGTCCGGCTCATTGTCCCAAACTGAAGGTAGCAGCCCTGAAAGCTGTTGCTGGTCTTCACCGTCCCCCTGCAGCCTATTCACAGGCACAACAGGATTTGGACCCGGGCTTGCCCAGAGGAGGATCATCTCATGGCTCTCATCCTCGCCAGAGCCTGATTCCGAAAAGGCATACGTCAGTCTCCTTGTCCCACACGGAAGGTGGAAGCCCTGAAAGGTGTTGCTGGTCTTCACCGTCCCCCTGCAGCCTATCTACAGGCACAACAGGATTAGGGACCCGGGCATGCCCAGAAGAGGAACATCTCATGGCTCTTGTCCGCGGCAGGGCCTGTTTCCGGAAAGGCACACGTCCGGCTCCTTGTCTCACACGGAAGGTGGAAGCCCTGAAAACTGTTGCTGGTCTTCATGGTCCCCCTGCAGCCTATTCACAGGCACAACACGATGTGGGACACGGGCTTGTCCAGAGGAGGAACATCTCATGGCTCTCGTCCTCAGCAGGGCCTGTTTCCAGAAAGGCACATGTCCGGCTCTTTGTCCCACACGGAAGGTGGCAGCCCTGAAAGCTGTTGCTGGTCTTCACCATCCCCCTGCAGCCTATTCACAGGCACAACAGGATCTGGGATCCGGTCTTGCCCAGAGGAGGAACATCTCATGTCTCTCGTCCTCGGCAGGGCCTGTTTCCGAAAAGACACACGTTCGGCTCCTTGTCTCACACGGAAGGTGGAAGCCCTGAAAAATGTTGCTGGTCTTCACCGTCCCCCTGCTTCCTATTCACAGGAACAACAGGATTTGGACCCTGGCTTGCCATAAGAGGAACATCTCATGGCTCTTGTCCTCGGCAGGGCCTGTTTCCGGAAAGGCACACGTCCGCCTCATTGACCCACACGGAAGGTGGCAGCCCTGAAAGCTGTTGCTGGTCTTCACCGTCCCCCTGCAGCCTATTCACAGGCACAACAGGATTTGGGACCCGGGCTTGCCCAGAGGAGGAACATATCATGGCTCACGTCCTCGGCAGACCCTCTTTCCGAGAAGGCACACGTCCGGCTCATTGTCCCACATGGAACGTGGAAGCCCTGAAAGCTGTTGCTGATCTTCACCGTCCCCCTGCAGCCTATTCACAGGCACAACAGGATCTCGGACCCGGGCTTGCCCAGAGGAGGAACATCTCATGGCTCTCGTCCTCGGCAGGGCCAGTTTCCTAGAACGCACATGTCCGGCTCCTTGTCCCACATGGAAGGTGGCAGCCCTGAAAGCTGTTGCTGATCTTCACCGTCCCCCTGCAGCCTATTCACAGGCACAACAGGATTTGGGACCCGGGCTTGCCCAGAGGAGGAACATCTCATGGCTCTTGTCCTCGGCAGAGCCTGTTTCCGAAAAGGCACACGTCCGGCTCCTTGTTTCACAAGGAAGGTGGCAGCCCTGAAAGCTGTTGCTGGTTTTCACTGTCCCCCTGCAGCCTATTCACAGGCACAACAGGATCTCGGACCCGGGCTTGCCCAGAGGAGGAACATCTCATGGCTCTCGTCCTCGGCAGGGCCAGTTTCCTAGAACGCACATGTCCGGCTCCTTGTCCCACATGGAAGGTGGCAGCCCTGAAAGCTGTTGCTGATCTTCACCGTCCCCCTGCAGCCTATTCACAGGCACAACAGGATTTGGGACCCGGGCTTGCCCAGAGGAGGAACATCTCATGGCTCTTGTCCTCGGCAGAGCCTGTTTCCGAAAAGGCACACGTCCGGCTCCTTGTTTCACAAGGAAGGTGGCAGCCCTGAAAGCTGTTGCTGGTCTTCACTGTCCCCCTGCAGCCTATTCACAGGCACAACAGGATCCGGGACCCCGGCTTGCCCAGAGCAGGAACATCTCATGTCTCTCGTCCTCGGCAGGGCCTTTTTCCGAAAAGGCACACGTCCCGCTCCTTGTCCCAAACGGAAGGTGGAAGCCCTGAAACCTGTTGCTGGTCTTCACCATCCCCCTTCAGCCTATTCACAGACACAAGAGGATTTGGGACCCGGGCTTGCCCAGAAGAGGAACATCTCATGGCTCTTGCCCTCGGCAGGGCCTGTTTCCGGAAAGGCACACGTCAGGCTCCTTGTCCCACACTGAAGGTGGCAGCCCTGAAAGCTGTTGCTGGTCTTCACAATCCCCCTGCAGCCTATTCACAGGCACAACAGGATTTGGACCCGGGCTTGCCCAGAGGAGGAACATCTCATGGCTCTCGTCCTCGGCAGGGCCTGTTTCCAGAAACGCACACGTCCGGCTCCTTGTCCCACACGGAAGGTGGCAGCCCTGAAAGCTGTTGCTGGTCTTCACCGTCCCCCTGCAGCCTATTCACAGGCACAACAGGATCTGGGACCTGGGCTTGCCCAGAGGAGGAACATCTCATGGCTCTCTTCGTCAGCAGAGCCTGTTTCCGCAAAGGAACACGTCCGGCTCATTGTCCCACACAGAAGGTGGCAGCCCTGAAAGCTGTTGCTGGACTTCACCGTCCCCCTGCAGCCTATTCACAGGTACAACAGGATCTCGGACCCGGGCTTGCCCAGAGGAGGAACATCTCATGGCTCTCGTCCTCGGCAGGACCTGTTTCCTAAAAGGCACACGTCCGGCTCCTTGTCCCACACGGAAGGTGGCAGCCAGGAAAGATGTTGCTGGTCTTCACCGTCCCCCTGCAGCCTATTCACAGGTACAACAGGATCTGGGACCTGGGCTTGCCCAGAGGAGGAACATCTCATGGCTCTCTTCGTCAGCAGAGCCTGTTTCCGCAAAGGCACACGTCCGGCTCATTGTCCCAAACTGAAGGTAGCAGCCCTGAAAGCTGTTGCTGGTCTTCACCGTCCCCCTGCAGCCTATTCACAGGCACAACAGGATTTGGACCCGGGCTTGCCCAGAGGAGGATCATCTCATGGCTCTCATCCTCGCCAGAGCCTGATTCCGAAAAGGCATACGTCAGTCTCCTTGTCCCACACGGAAGGTGGAAGCCCTGAAAGGTGTTGCTGGTCTTCACCGTCCCCCTGCAGCCTATCTACAGGCACAACAGGATTAGGGACCCGGGCATGCCCAGAAGAGGAACATCTCATGGCTCTTGTCCGCGGCAGGGCCTGTTTCCGGAAAGGCACACGTCCGGCTCCTTGTCTCACACGGAAGGTGGAAGCCCTGAAAAATGTTGCTGGTCTTCATGGTCCCCCTGCAGCCTATTCACAGGCACAACACGATGTGGGACACGGGCTTGTCCAGAGGAGGAACATCTCATGGCTCTCGTCCTCAGCAGGGCCTGTTTACAGAAAGGCACATGTCCGGCTCTTTGTCCCACACGGAAGGTGGCAGCCCTGAAAGCTGTTGCTGGTCTTCACCATCCCCCTGCAGCCTATTCACAGGCACAACAGGATCTGGGATCCGGTCTTGCCCAGAGGAGGAACATCTCATGTCTCTCGTCCTCGGCAGGGCCTGTTTCCGAAAAGACACACGTTCGGCTCCTTGTCTCACACGGAAGGTGGAAGCCCTGAAAACTGTTGCTGGTCTTCACCGTCCCCCTGCTGCCTATTCACAGGAACAACAGGATTTGGACCCTGGCTTGCCATAAGAGGAACATCTCATGGCTCTTGTCCTCGGCAGGGCCTGTTTCCGGAAAGGCACACGTCCGCCTCATTGACCCACACGGAAGGTGGCAGCCCTGAAAGCTGTTGCTGGTCTTCACCGTCCCCCTGCAGCCTATTCACAGGCACAACAGGATTTGGGACCCGGGCTTGCCCAGAGGAGGAACATATCATGGCTCACGTCCTCGGCAGACCCTCTTTCCGAGAAGGCACACGTCCGGCTCATTGTCCCACATGGAACGTGGAAGCCCTGAAAGCTGTTGCTGATCTTCACCGTCCCCCTGCAGCCTATTCACAGGCACAACAGGATCTCGGACCCGGGCTTGCCCAGAGGAGGAACATCTCATGGCTCTCGTCCTCGGCAGGGCCAGTTTCCTAGAACGCACATGTCCGGCTCCTTGTCCCACATGGAAGGTGGCAGCCCTGAAAGCTGTTGCTGATCTTCACCGTCCCCCTGCAGCCTATTCACAGGCACAACAGGATTTGGGACCCGGGCTTGCCCAGAGGAGGAACATCTCATGGCTCTTGTCCTCGGCAGGTCCTGTTTCCAGAAAGGCACACGTCCGGCTCCTTGTCCCACATGGAAGGTGGCAGCCCTGAAAGCTGTTGCTGGTCTTCACCATCCCCCTGCAGCCTATTCACAGGCACAGCAGGATCTGGGACCCGGTCTTGCCCAGAGGAGGAACATCTCATGGCTCTCGTCCTCGGCAGGGCCTTTTTCCGAAAAGACACACGTCCGGCTCTTTGTCCCACACGGAACGTGGAAGCCCTGAAAGCTGTTGCTGGTCTTCACGGTCCCCCTGCGGCCTATTCACAGGCACAACAGGATTTGGGACCCGGGCTTGCCCAGAGGAGGAACATCTCATGGCTCACGTCCTCGGCAGAGCCTTTTTCCGAGAAGGCACACGTCCGGCTCATTGTCCCACATGGAAGGTGGCAGCTGTGAAAGCTGTTGCTGGTCTTCACCGTCCCCCTGCAGCCTATTCACAGGCACAACAGGATTTGGGACCCGGGCTTGCCTAGAGGTGGAACATCTCATGGCTCTCGTCCTCGGCAGAGCCTCTTTTCGAAAAGTCACACGTCCGTCTCCTTGTCCCACAAGAAAGGGGCCAGCCCTGAAAGCTGTTGCTGGTCTTCACCGTCCCCCTGCAGCCTATTCACAGGCACAACAGGATTTGGGACCCGGGCTTGCCCAGAGGGGGAACATCTCATGCCTCTCGTCCTCGGCAGGGCCTGTTTCCGAAAAGGCACACGTCCGACACCTTGTCGCACAAGGAAGGTGGCAGCCCTGAAAGCTGTTGCTGGTCTTCACCGTCCCCCTGCAGCCTATTCACAGGCACAACAGGATTCAGGACCCGGGCTTGCCCAGAGGAGGAACATCTCATGGCTCTCGTCCTCGGCAGGGCCAGTTTCCGAAAAGGCACACGTCCGGCATCTTCTCCCACAAGGAAGGTGGCAGCCCGGAAAGCTGTTGCTGGTCTTCACCGTCCCCCTGCAGCCTATTCACAGGCACAACAGGATCTGAGACCTGGGCTTGCCCAGAGGAGGAACATCTCATGGCTCTCTTCGTCAGCAGAGCCTGTTTCTGCAAAGGAACACGTCCGGCTCCTTGTCCCACACGGAAGGTGGCAGCCCTGAAAGCTGTTGCTGGTCTTCACCGTCCCCCTGCAGCCTATTCACAGGCACAAGAGGATTTGGACCCGGGCTTGCCCAGAGGAGGAACATCTCATGTCTCTATTCCTCGGCAGGGCCTGTTTCCGAAAAGGCACCCGTCCGGCTCCTTGTCCCACACAGAAGGTGGCAGCCCTGAAAGCTGTTGCTGGTCTTCACCGTCCCCCTGCAGCCTATTCACAGGTACAACAGGATCTGGGACCTGGGTTTGCCCAGAGGAGGAACATCTCATGGCTCTCGTCCTCGGCAGGGCCTGTTTCCGAGAACGCACATGTCCAGCTCATTGTCCCACACGGAAGGTGGCAGCGCGGAAAGATTTTGCTGGTCTTCACAATCCCCCTGCAGCCTATTCACAGGCACAACAGGATTCAGGACCCGGGCTTGCCCAGAGGAGGAACATCTCATGGCTCTCGTCCTCGGCAGAGCCTGTTTCCGAAAAGGCACACGTCCGGCTCCTTGTCCCACACGGAAGGTGGAAGCCCTGAAAGATGTTGCTGGTCTTCACCGTCCCCCTGCAGCCTATTCACAGGCACAACAGGATTCAGGAGCCGGCCTTGACTAGAGGAGGAACATCTCATGGCTCTCGTCCTCCGCAGGGCCTGTTTCCAGAAAGGCACACGTCCGGCTCCTTGTCCCACACAGAAGGTGGCAGCCTTGTAAGCTGTTGCTGGTCTTCACCGTCCCCCTGCAGCCTATTCACAGGTACAACAGGATCTCGGACCCGGGCTTGCCCATAGGAGGAACATCTCATTGCTCTCGTCCTCGGCAGGGCCTGTTTCCGAAAAGGCACACGTCCGGCTCCTTGTCCCACACGGAAGGTGGCAGCCCTGAAAGCTGTTGCTGGTCTTCACCGTCCCCCTGCAGCCTATTCACAGGCACAACAGGATTTGGACCCGGGCTTGCCCAGAGGAGGAACATCTCATGGCTCTCGTCCTCGGCAGGGCCTGTTTCCAGAAAGACACACGTCCGGCTCCTTGTCCCACAAGGAAGGTGGCAGCCCGGAAAGCTGTTGCTGGTCTTCACCGTTCCCCTGCAGCCTATTCACAGGCACAACAGGATCTGGGACCTGGGCTTGCCCAGAGGAGGAACATCTCATGGCTCTCTTCGTCAGCAGAGCCTGTTTCCGCAAAGGAACACGTCCGGCTCATTGTCCCACACAGAAGGTGGCAGCCCTGAAAGCTGTTGCTGGACTTCACCGTCCCCCTGCAGCCTATTCACAGGTACAACAGGATCTTGGACCCGGGCTTGCCCAGAGGAGGAACATCTCATCGCTCTCGTCCTCGGCAGGACCTGTTTCCGAAAAGGCAAACGTCCGGCTCATTGTCCCACACGGAAGGTGGCAGCCCTGAATGCTGTTGCTGGTCTTCACTGTCCCCCTGCAGCCTATTCACAGGCACAACAGGATCCGGGACCCCGGCTTGCCCAGAGCAGGAACATCTCATGTCTCTCGTCCTCGGCAGGGCCTTTTTCCGAAAAGGCACACGTCCCGCTCCTTGTCCCAAACGGAAGGTGGAAGCCCTGAAACCTGTTGCTGGTCTTCACCATCCCCCTTCAGCCTATTCACAGACACAAGAGGATTTGGGACCCGGGCTTGCCCAGAAGAGGAACATCTCATGGCTCTTGCCCTCGGCAGGGCCTGTTTCCGGAAAGGCACACGTCAGGCTCCTTGTCCCACACGGAAGGTGGCAGCCCTGAAAGCTGTTTCTGGTCTTCACAATCCCCCTGCAGCCTATTCACAGGCACAACAGGATTTGGACCCGGGCTTGCCCAGAGGAGGAACATCTCATGGCTCTCGTCCTCGGCAGGGCCTGTTTCCAGAAAGGCACACGTCCGGCTCCTTGTCCCACACTGAAGGTGGCAGCCCTGAAAGCTGTTGCTGGTCTTCACCGTCCCCCTGCAGCCTATTCACAGGCACAACAGGATCTGGGACCTGGGCTTGCCCAGAGGAGGAACATCTCATGGCTCTCTTCGTCAGCAGAGCCTGTTTCCGCAAAGGAACACGTCCGGCTCATTGTCCCACACAGAAGGTGGCAGCCCTGAAAGCTGTTGCTGGACTTCACCGTCCCCCTGCAGCCTATTCACAGGTACAACAGGATCTCGGACCCGGGCTTGCCCAGAGGAGGAACATCTCATCGCTCTCGTCCTCGGCAGGACCTGTTTCCGAAAAGGCACACGTCCGGCTCCTTGTCCCACACGGAAGGTGGCAGCCAGGAAAGATGTTGCTGGTCTTCACCGTCCCCCTGCAGCCTATTCACAGGTACAACAGGATCTGGGACCTGGGCTTGCCCAGAGGAGGAACATCTCATGGCTCTCTTCGTCAGCAGAGCCTGTTTCCGCAAAGGAACATGTCCGGCTCATTGTCCCAAACTGAAGGTAGCAGCCCTGAAATCTGTTGCTGGTCTTCACCATCCCCCTGCAGCCTATTCACAGGCACAACAGGATTTGGACCCGGGCTTGCCCAGAGGAGGATCATCTCATGGCTCTCATCCTCGCCAGAGCCTGATTCCGAAAAGGCATACGTCAGTCTCCTTGTCCCACACGGAAGGTGGAAGCCCTGAAAGGTGTTGCTGGTCTTCACCGTCCCCCTGCAGCCTATCTACAGGCACAACAGGATTAGGGACCCGGGCATGCCCAGAAGAGGAACATCTCATGGCTCTTGTCCGCGGCAGGGCCTGTTTCCGGAAAGGCACACGTCCGGCTCCTTGTCTCACACGGAAGGTGGAAGCCCTGAAAACTGTTGCTGGTCTTCATGGTCCCCCTGCAGCCTATTCACAGGCACAACACGATGTGGGACACGGGCTTGTCCAGAGGAGGAACATCTCATGGCTCTCGTCCTCAGCAGGGCCTGTTTCCAGAAAGGCACATGTCCGGCTCTTTGTCCCACACGGAAGGTGGCAGCCCTGAAAGCTGTTGCCGGTCTTCACCGTCCCCCTGCAGTCTATTCACAGGTACCACAGGATCTCGGACCCGGTCTTGCCCAGAGGAGGAACATCTCATGTCTCTCGTCCTCGGCAGGGCCTGTTTCCGAAAATGCACACGTCCTGTTCCTTTTCGCACACGGAAGTTGGCAACCCTGAAAGCTGTTGCTGGTCTTCACCGTCCCCCTGCAGCCTATTCACAGGCACAACAGGATCTGGGACGCGGGCTTGCCCAGAAGAGGAACATCTCATGGCTCTTGTCCTTGGCAGGGCCTGTTTCCGGAAAGGCACACGTCCGGCTCATTGTCCCACACGGAAGGTGGCAGCCCTGAAAGCTGTTGCTGGTCTTCACCGTCCCCCTGCAGCCTATTCACAGGTACCACAGGATCTCGGACCCGGGCTTGCCCAGAGGAGGAACATCTCATCGCTCTCGTCCTCGGCAGAGCCTGTTTCCGAAAAGGCACACGTCCGGCTCCTTGTTTCACAAGGAAGGTGGCAGCCCTGAAAGCTGTTGCTGGTCTTCACTGTCCCCCTGCAGCCTATTCACAGGCACAACAGGATCCTGGACCCCGGCTTGCCCAGAGCAGGAACATCTCATGTCTCTCGTCCTCGGCAGTTCCTTTTTCCGAAAAGGCACACGTCCCGCTCCTTGTCCCAAACAGAAGGTGGAAGCCCTGAAACCTGTTGCTGGTCTTCACCATCCCCCTTCAGCCTATTCACAGACACAAGAGGATTTGGGACCCGGGCTTGCCCAGAAGAGGAACATCTCATGGCTCTTGCCCTCGGCAGGGCCTGTTTCCGGAAAGGCACACGTCAGGCTCCTTGTCCCACACGGAAGGTGGCAGCCCTGAAAGCTGTTGCTGGTCTTCACCGTCCCCCTGCAGCCTATTCACAGGCACAACAGGATCTGGGACCTGGGCTTGCCCAGAGGAGGAACATCTCATGGCTCTCTTCGTCAGCAGAGCCTGTTTCCGCAAAGGAACACGTCCGGCTCATTGTCCCACACAGAAGGTGGCAGCCCTGAAAGCTGTTGCTGGACTTCACCGTCCCCCTGCAGCCTATTCACAGGTACAACAGGATCTCGGACCCGGGCTTGCCCAGAGGAGGAACATCTCATGTCTCTCGTCCTCGGCAGGGCCTGTTTCCGAAAAGGCACACGTCCGGCTCCTTGTCCCACACGGAAGGTGGCAGCCAGGAAAGATGTTGCTGGTCTTCACCGTCCCCCTGCAGCCTATTCACAGGTACAACAGGATCTGGGACCTGGGCTTGCCCAGAGGAGGAACATCTCATGGCTCTCTTCGTCAGCAGAGCCTGTTTCCGCAAAGGAACATGTCCGGCTCATTGTCCCACACTGAAGGTAGCAGCCCTGAAAGCTGTTGCTGGTCTTCACCATCCCCCTGCAGCCTATTCACAGGCACAACAGGATTTGGACCCGGGCTTGCCCAGAGGAGGATCATCTCATGGCTCTCATCCTCGCCAGAGCCTGATTCCGAAAAGGCATACGTCAGTCTCCTTGTCCCACACGGAAGGTGGAAGCCCTGAAAGGTGTTGCTGGTCTTCACCGTCCCCCTGCAGCCTATCTACAGGCACAACAGGATTAGGGACCCGGGCATGCCCAGAAGAGGAACATCTCATGGCTCTTGTCCGCGGCAGGGCCTGTTTCCGGAAAGGCACACGTCCGGCTCCTTGTCTCACACGGAAGGTGGAAGCCCTGAAAACTGTTGCTGGTCTTCATGGTCCCCCTGCAGCCTATTCACAGGCACAACACGATGTGGGACACGGGCTTGTCCAGAGGAGGAACATCTCATGGCTCTCGTCCTCAGCAGGGCCTGTTTCCAGAAAGGCACATGTCCGGCTCTTTGTCCCACACGGAAGGTGGCAGCCCTGAAAGCTGTTGCCGGTCTTCACCGTCCCCCTGCAGTCTATTCACAGGTACCACAGGATCTCGGACCCGGTCTTGCCCAGAGGAGGAACATCTCATGTCTCTCGTCCTCGGCAGGGCCTGTTTCCGAAAATGCACACGTCCTGTTCCTTTTCGCACACGGAAGTTGGCAACCCTGAAAGCTGTTGCTGGTCTTCACCGTCCCCCTGCAGCCTATTCACAGGCACAACAGGATCTGGGACGCGGGCTTGCCCAGAAGAGGAACATCTCATGGCTCTTGTCCTTGGCAGGGCCTGTTTCCGGAAAGGCACACGTCCGGCTCATTGTCCCACACGGAAGGTGGCAGCCCTGAAAGCTGTTGCTGGTCTTCACCGTCCCCCTGCAGCCTATTCACAGGTACCACAGGATCTCGGACCCGGGCTTGCCCAGAGGAGGAACATCTCATCGCTCTCGTCCTCGGCAGAGCCTGTTTCCGAAAAGGCACACGTCCGGCTCCTTGTTTCACAAGGAAGGTGGCAGCCCTGAAAGCTGTTGCTGGTCTTCACTGTCCCCCTGCAGCCTATTCACAGGCACAACAGGATCCGGGACCCCGGCTTGCCCAGAGCAGGAACATCTCATGTCTCTCGTCCTCGGCAGTTCCTTTTTCCGAAAAGGCACACGTCCCGCTCCTTGTCCCAAACAGAAGGTGGAAGCCCTGAAACCTGTTGCTGGTCTTCACCATCCCCCTTCAGCCTATTCACAGACACAAGAGGATTTGGGACCCGGGCTTGCCCAGAAGAGGAACATCTCATGGCTCTTGCCCTCGGCAGGGCCTGTTTCCGGAAAGGCACACGTCAGGCTCCTTGTCCCACACGGAAGGTGGCAGCCCTGAAAGCTGTTGCTGGTCTTCACCGTCCCCCTGCAGCCTATTCACAGGCACAACAGGATCTGGGACCTGGGCTTGCCCAGAGGAGGAACATCTCATGGCTCTCTTCGTCAGCAGAGCCTGTTTCCGCAAAGGAACACGTCCGGCTCATTGTCCCACACAGAAGGTGGCAGCCCTGAAAGCTGTTGCTGGACTTCACCGTCCCCCTGCAGCCTATTCACAGGTACAACAGGATCTCGGACCCGGGCTTGCCCAGAGGAGGAACATCTCATGTCTCTCGTCCTCGGCAGGGCCTGTTTCCGAAAAGGCACACGTCCGGCTCCTTGTCCCACACGGAAGGTGGCAGCCAGGAAAGATGTTGCTGGTCTTCACCGTCCCCCTGCAGCCTATTCACAGGTACAACAGGATCTGGGACCTGGGCTTGCCCAGAGGAGGAACATCTCATGGCTCTCTTCGTCAGCAGAGCCTGTTTCCGCAAAGGAACATGTCCGGCTCATTGTCCCACACTGAAGGTAGCAGCCCTGAAAGCTGTTGCTGGTCTTCACCATCCCCCTGCAGCCTATTCACAGGCACAACAGGATTTGGACCCGGGCTTGCCCAGAGGAGGATCATCTCATGGCTCTCATCCTCGCCAGAGCCTGATTCCGAAAAGGCATACGTCAGTCTCCTTGTCCCACACGGAAGGTGGAAGCCCTGAAAGGTGTTGCTGGTCTTCACCGTCCCCCTGCAGCCTATCTACAGGCACAACAGGATTAGGGACCCGGGCATGCCCAGAAGAGGAACATCTCATGGCTCTTGTCCGCGGCAGGGCCTGTTTCCGGAAAGGCACACGTCCGGCTCCTTGTCTCACACGGAAGGTGGAAGCCCTGAAAACTGTTGCTGGTCTTCATGGTCCCCCTGCAGCCTATTCACAGGCACAACACGATGTGGGACCCGGTCTTGCCCAGAGGAGGAACATCTCATGTCTCTCGTCCTCGGCAGGGCCTGTTTCCGAAAATGCACACGTCCTGTTCCTTTTCGCACACGGAAGTTGGCAACCCTGAAAGCTGTTGCTGGTCTTCACCGTCCCCCTGCAGCCTATTCACAGGCACAACAGGATCTGGGACGCGGGCTTGCCCAGAAGAGGAACATCTCATGGCTCTTGTCCTTGGCAGGGCCTGTTTCCGGAAAGGCACACGTCCGGCTCATTGTCCCACACGGAAGGTGGCAGCCCTGAAAGCTGTTGCTGGTCTTCACCGTCCCCCTGCAGCCTATTCACAGGTACCACAGGATCTCGGACCCGGGCTTGCCCAGAGGAGGAACATCTCATCGCTCTCGTCCTCGGCAGAGCCTGTTTCCGAAAAGGCACACGTCCGGCTCCTTGTTTCACAAGGAAGGTGGCAGCCCTGAAAGCTGTTGCTGGTCTTCACTGTCCCCCTGCAGCCTATTCACAGGCACAACAGGATCCGGGACCCCGGCTTGCCCAGAGCAGGAACATCTCATGTCTCTCGTCCTCGGCAGTTCCTTTTTCCGAAAAGGCACACGTCCCGCTCCTTGTCCCAAACAGAAGGTGGAAGCCCTGAAACCTGTTGCTGGTCTTCACCATCCCCCTTCAGCCTATTCACAGACACAAGAGGATTTGGGACCCGGGCTTGCCCAGAAGAGGAACATCTCATGGCTCTTGCCCTCGGCAGGGCCTGTTTCCGGAAAGGCACACGTCAGGCTCCTTGTCCCACACGGAAGGTGGCAGCCCTGAAAGCTGTTGCTGGTCTTCACCGTCCCCCTGCAGCCTATTCACAGGCACAACAGGATCTGGGACCTGGGCTTGCCCAGAGGAGGAACATCTCATGGCTCTCTTCGTCAGCAGAGCCTGTTTCCGCAAAGGAACACGTCCGGCTCATTGTCCCACACAGAAGGTGGCAGCCCTGAAAGCTGTTGCTGGACTTCACCGTCCCCCTGCAGCCTATTCACAGGCACAACAGGATTTGGGACCCGGGCTTGCCTAGAGGTGGAACATCTCATGGCTCTCGTCCTCGGCAGAGCCTCTTTTCGAAAAGTCAGACGTCCGTCTCCTTGTCCCACAAGAAAGGGGCCAGCCCTGAAAGCTGTTGCTGGTCTTCACCGTCCCCCTGCAGCCTATTCACAGGCACAACAGGATTTGGGACCCGGGCTTGCCCAGAGGAGGAACATCTCATGCCTATCGTCCTCGGCATGGCCTGTTTCCGAAAAGGCACACGTCCGACACCTTGTCGCACAAGGAAGGTGGCAGCCCTGAAAGCTGTTGCTGGTCTTCACCGTCCCCCTGCAGCCTATTCACAGGCACAACAGGATTCAGGACCCGGGCTTGCCCAGAGGAGGAACATCTCATGGCTCTCGTCCTCGGCAGGGCCAGTTTCCGAAAAGGCACACGTCCGGCACCTTCTCCCACAAGGAAGGTGGCAGCCCGGAAAGCTGTTGCTGGTCTTCACCGTCCCCCTGCAGCCTATTCACAGGCACAACAGGATCTGAGACCTGGGCTTGCCCAGAGGAGGAACATCTCATGGCTCTCTTCGTCAGCAGAGCCTGTTTCTGCAAAGGAACACGTCCGGCTCCTTGTCCCACACGGAAGGTGGCAGCCCTGAAAGCTGTTGCTGGTCTTCACCGTCCCCCTGCAGCCTATTCACAGGCACAACAGGATTTGGACCCGGGCTTGCCCAGAGGAGGAACATCTCATGTCTCTATTCCTCGGCAGGGCCTGTTTCCGAAAAGGCACCCGTCCGGCTCCTTGTCCCACACAGAAGGTGGCAGCCCTGAAAGCTGTTGCTGGTCTTCACCGTCCCCCTGCAGCCTATTCACAGGCACAACAGGATCTGGGACCCGGGCTTGCCCAGAGGAGGAACATCTCATGGCTCTCGTCCTCGGCAGGGCCTGTTTCCGAGAACGCACATGTCCAGCTCATTGTCCCACACGGAAGGTGGCAGCGCGGAAAGCTGTTGCTGGTCTTCACCATCCCGCTGCAGCCTATTCACAGGCACAACAGGATTCAGGACCCGGGCTTGCCCAGAGGAGGAACATCTCATGGCTCTCGTCCTCGGCAGAGCCTGTTTCCGAAAAGGCACACGTCCGGCTCCTTGTCCCACACGGAAGGTGGAAGCCCTGAAAGATGTTGCTGGTCTTCACCGTCCCCCTGCAGCCTATTCACAGGCACAACAGGATTCAGGAGCCGGCCTTGACTAGAGGAGGAACATCTCATGGCTCTCGTCCTCCGCAGGGCCTGTTTCCAGAAAGGCACACGTCCGGCTCCTTGTCCCACACAGAAGGTGGCAGCCTTGTAAGCTGTTGCTGGTCTTCACCGTCCCCCTGCAGCCTATTCACAGGTACAACAGGATCTCGGACCCGGGCTTGCCCATAGGAGGAACATCTCATTGCTCTCGTCCTCGGCAGGACCTGTTTCCGAAAAGGCACACGTCCGGCTCCTTGTCCCACACGGAAGGTGGCAGCCCTGAAAGCTGTTGCTGGTCTTCACCGTCCCCCTGCAGCCTATTCACAGGCACAACAGGATTTGGACCCGGGCTTGCCCAGAGGAGGAACATCTCATGGCTCTCGTCCTCGGCAGGGCCTGTTTCCAGAAAGACGCACGTCCGGCTCCTTGTCCCACAAGGAAGGTGGCAGCCCGGAAAGCTGTTGCTGGTCTTCACCGTTCCCCTGCAGCCTATTCACAGGCACAACAGGATCTGGGACCTGGGCTTGCCCAGAGGAGGAACATCTCATGGCTCTCTTCGTCAGCAGAGCCTGTTTCCGCAAAGGAACACGTCCGGCTCATTGTCCCACACAGAAGGTGGCAGCCCTGAAAGCTGTTGCTGGACTTCACCGTCCCCCTGCAGCCTATTCACAGGTACAACAGGATCTTGGACCCGGGCTTGCCCAGAGGAGGAACATCTCATCGCTCTCGTCCTCGGCAGGACCTGTTTCCGAAAAGGCACACGTCCGGCTCATTGTCCCACACGGAAGGTGGCAGCCCTGAATGCTGTTGCTGGTCTTCACTGTCCCCCTGCAGCCTATTCACAGGCACAACAGGATCCGGGACCCCGGCTTGCCCAGAGCAGGAACATCTCATGTCTCTCGTCCTCGGCAGGGCCTTTTTCCGAAAAGGCACATGTCCCGCTCCTTGTCCCAAACGGAAGGTGGAAGCCCTGAAACCTGTTGCTGGTCTTCACCATCCCCCTTCAGCCTATTCACAGACACAAGAGGATTTGGGACCCGGGCTTGCCCAGAAGAGGAACATCTCATGGCTCTTGCCCTCGGCAGGGCCTGTTTCCGGAAAGGCACACGTCAGGCTCCTTGTCCCACACTGAAGGTGGCAGCCCTGAAAGCTGTTGCTGGTCTTCACAATCCCCCTGCAGCCTATTCACAGGCACAACAGGATTTGGACCCGGGCTTGCCCAGAGGAGGAACATCTCATGGCTCTCGTCCTCGGCAGGGCCTGATTCCGAAAAGGCATACGTCAGTCTCCTTGTCCCACACGGAAGGTGGAAGCCCTGAAAGGTGTTGCTGGTCTTCACCGTCCCCCTGCAGCCTATCTACAGGCACAACAGGATTAGGGACCCGGGCATGCCCAGAAGAGGAACATCTCATGGCTCTTGTCCGCGGCAGGGCCTGTTTCCGGAAAGGCACACGTCCGGCTCCTTGTCTCACACGGAAGGTGGAAGCCCTGAAAACTGTTGCTGGTCTTCATGGTCCCCCTGCAGCCTATTCACAGGCACAACACGATGTGGGACACGGGCTTGTCCAGAGGAGGAACATCTCATGGCTCTCGTCCTCAGCAGGGCCTGTTTCCAGAAAGGCACATGTCCGGCTCTTTGTCCCACACGGAAGGTGGCAGCCCTGAAAGCTGTTGCCGGTCTTCACCGTCCCCCTGCAGTCTATTCACAGGTACCACAGGATCTCGGACCCGGTCTTGCCCAGAGGAGGAACATCTCATGTCTCTCGTCCTCGGCAGGGCCTGTTTCCGAAAAGACACACGTTCGGCTCCTTGTCTCACACGGAAGGTGGAAGCCCTGAAAACTGTTGCTGGTCTTCACCGTCCCCCTGCTGCCTATTCACAGGAACAACAGGATTTGGACCCTGGCTTGCCATAAGAGGAACATCTCATGGCTCTTGTCCTCGGCAGGGCCTGTTTCCGGAAAGGCACACGTCCGCCTCATTGACCCACACGGAAGGTGGCAGCCCTGAAAGCTGTTGCTGGTCTTCACCGTCCCCCTGCAGCCTATTCACAGGCACAACAGGATTTGGGACCCGGGCTTGCCCAGAGGAGGAACATCTCATGGCTCTCGTCCTCGGCAGGGCCTGTTTCCGAGAACGCACATGTCCGGCTCATTGTCCCACACGGAAGGTGGCAGCGCGGAAAGATTTTGCTGGTCTTCACAATCCCCCTGCAGCCTATTCACAGGCACAACAGGATTCAGGACCCGGGCTTGCCCAGAGGAGGAACATCTCATGGCTCTCGTCCTCGGCAGAGCCTGTTTCCGAAAAGGCACACGTCCGGCTCCTTGTCTCACACGGAAGGTGGAAGCCCTGAAAACTGTTGCTGGTCTTCATGGTCCCCCTGCAGCCTATTCACAGGCACAACACGATGTGGGACACGGGCTTGTCCAGAGGAGGAACATCTCATGGCTCTCGTCCTCAGCAGGGCCTGTTTCCAGAAAGGCACATGTCCGGCTCTTTGTCCCACACGGAAGGTGGCAGCCCTGAAAGCTGTTGCTGGTCTTCACCATCCCCCTGCAGCCTATTCACAGGCACAGCAGGATCTGGGATCCAGTCTTGCCCAGAGGAGGAACATCTCATGTCTCTCGTCCTCGGCAGGGCCTGTTTCCGAAAAGACACACGTTCGGCTCCTTGTCTCACACGGAAGGTGGAAGCCCTGAAAACTGTTGCTGGTCTTCACCGTCCCCCTGCTGCCTATTCACAGGAACAACAGGATTTGGACCCTGGCTTGCCCAGAGGAGGAACATCTCATGGCTATCGTCCTCGGCAGGGCCAGTTTCCTAGAACGCACACGTCCGGCTCCTTGTCCCACATGGAAGGTGGCAGCTGTGAAAGCTGTTGCTGGTCTTCACCGTCCCCCTGCAGCCTATTCACAGGCACAACAGGATTTGGGACCCGGGCTTGCTCAGAGGAGGAACATCTCATGGCTCTTGCCCTCGGCAGGTCCTGTTTCCAGAAAGGCACACGTCCAGCTCCTTGTCCCACATGGAAGGTGGCAGCTGTGAAAGCTGTTGCTGGTCTTCACCATCCCCCTGCAGCCTATTCACAGGCACAACAGGATTCAGGACCCGGGCTTGCACAGAGGAGGAACATCTCATGTCTCTCGTCCTCAGCAGAGCCTGTTTCCGAAAAGGCACACGTCCAACTCCTTATCCCACACGGAAGGTGGCAGCCCTGAAAGCTGTTGCTGGTCTTCACCGTCCCCCTGCTGCCTATTCACAGGCACAAGAGGATTTGGGACCCGGGCTTGCCCAGACGAGGAACATCTCATGGCTCTTGTCCACAGCATAGCCTGATTCCAAAAATGCAACTGTCCGACACCTTGTTGCACAAGGATGTTGGCAGCCCTGAAAGCTGTTGCTGGTCTTCACCGTCCCCCTGCTGCCTATTCACAGGCACAAGAGGATTCAGGACCCGGGCTTGCCCAGAGGAGGAACATCTCATGGCTCTCGTCCTCGGCAGGGCCTGTTTCCGGAAAGGCACACGTCAGGCTCCTTGTCCCACACTGAAGGTGGCAGCTCTGAAAGCTGTTGCTGGTCTTCACCGTCCCCCTGCAGCCTATTCACAGGCACAACAGGATTTGGACCCGGGCTTGCCCAGAGGAGGAACATCTCATGGCTCTCGTCCTAGGCAGGGCCTGTTTCCAGAAAGGCACATGTCCGGCTCTTTGTCTCACATGGATGGTGGCAGCCCTGAAAGCTGTTGCTGGTCTTCACTGTCCCCCTGCAGCCTATTCTCATGCACAACAGGATTCAGGACCCTGGCTTGCCCAGAAGAGGAACATATCATGGCTCACGTCCTCGGCAGAGCCTGTTTCCGAGAAGGCACACGTCCGGCTCGTTGTCCCACATGGAAGGTGGCAGCTGTGAAAGCTGTTGCTGGTCTTCACCATCCTGCTGCAGCCTATTCACAGGCACAACAGGATTCAGGACCCGGGCTTGCGCAGAGGAGGAACATCTCATGGCTCTCGTCCTCGGCAGGGCCTGTTTCCAAAAATGCACACGTCCTGTTCCTTTTCGCACATGGAAGTTGGCAGCCCTGAAAGCTGTTGCTGGTCTTCACCGTCCCACTGCAGCCTATTCACAGGCACAACAGGATCTGGAACGCGGGCTTGCCCAGAAGAGGAACATCTCATGGCTCTCGTCCACAGCATAGCCTGATTCCAAAAAGGCAACTGTCCGACACCTTGTCGCACAAGGAAGTTGGCAGCCCTGAAAGCTGTTGCTGGTCTTCACCGTCCCCCTGCAGCCTATCCACAGGCACAAGAGGATCTCGGACCCGGGCTTGCCCAGAAGAGGAACATCTCATGGCTCTTGTCCTCGGCAGGGCCTGTTTCCAGAAAGGCACACGTCCGGCTCCTTGTCCCACACGGAAGATGGCAGCCCTGAAAGCTGTTGCTGGTCTTCACCATCCCCCTGCAGCCTATTCACAGGCACAACAGGATCTGGGACCCGGGCTTGCCCAGAGGAGGAACACCTCATGTCTCTCGTCCTCGGCATGGCCTGTTTCCGAAAAGGCACACGTCAGGCTCATTGTCCCAAACTGAAGGTGGCAGTCCTGAAAGCTGTTGCTGGTCTTCACTGTCCCCCTGCAGCCTATTCACAGGCACAACAGGATTTGGGACCCGGGCTTGCCCAGAGGAGGAACATCTCATGGCTCTTGTCCTCGGCAGAGCCTGTTTCCGAAAAGGCACACGTCCGGCTCCTTGTTTCACAAGGAAGGTGGCAGCCCTGAAAGCTGTTGCTGGTCTTCACTGTCCCCCTGCAGCCTATTCACAGGCACAACAGGATCCGGGACCCCGGCTTGCCCAGAGCAGGAACATCTCATGTCTCTCGTCCTCGGCAGGGCCTTTTTCCGAAAAGGCACACGTCCCGCTCCTTGTCCCAAACGGAAGGTGGAAGCCCTGAAACCTGTTGCTGGTCTTCACCATCCCCCTTCAGCCTATTCACAGACACAAGAGGATTTGGGACCCGGGCTTGCCCAGAAGAGGAACATCTCATGGCTCTTGCCCTCGGCAGGGCCTGTTTCCGGAAATGCACACGTCAGGCTCCTTGTCCCACACTGAAGGTGGCAGCCCTGAAAGCTGTTGCTGGTCTTCACAATCCCCCTGCAGCCTATTCACAGGCACAACAGGATTTGGACCCGGGCTTGCCCAGAGGAGGAACATCTCATGGCTCTCTTCGTCAGCAGAGCCTGTTTCCGCAAAGGAACACGTCCGGCTCATTGTCCCACACAGAAGGTGGCAGCCCTGAAAGCTGTTGCTGGACTTCACCGTCCCCCTGCAGCCTATTCACAGGTACAACAGGATCTCGGACCCGGGCTTGCCCAGAGGAGGAACATCTCATCGCTCTCGTCCTCGGCAGGACCTGTTTCCGAAAAGGCACACGTCCGGCTCCTTGTCCCACACGGAAGGTGGCAGCCAGGAAAGATGTTGCTGGTCTTCACCGTCCCCCTGCAGCCTATTCACAGGTACAACAGGATCTGGGACCTGGGCTTGCCCAGAGGAGGAACATCTCATGGCTCTCTTCGTCAGCAGAGCCTGTTTCCGCAAAGGCACACGTCCGGCTCATTGTCCCAAACTGAAGGTAGCAGCCCTGAAAGCTGTTGCTGGTCTTCACCGTCCCCCTGCAGCCTATTCACAGGCACAACAGGATTTGGACCCGGGCTTGCCCAGAGGAGGATCATCTCATGGCTCTCATCCTCGCCAGAGCCTGATTCCGAAAAGGCATACGTCAGTCTCCTTGTCCCACACGGAAGGTGGAAGCCCTGAAAGGTGTTGCTGGTCTTCACCGTCCCCCTGCAGCCTATCTACAGGCACAACAGGATTAGGGACCCGGGCATGCCCAGAAGAGGAACATCTCATGGCTCTTGTCCGCGGCAGGGCCTGTTTCCGGAAAGGCACACGTCCGGCTCCTTGTCTCACACGGAAGGTGGAAGCCCTGAAAAATGGTGCTGGTCTTCATGGTCCCCCTGCAGCCTATTCACAGGCACAACACGATGTGGGACACGGGCTTGTCCAGAGGAGGAACATCTCATGGCTCTCGTCCTCAGCAGGGCCTGTTTCCAGAAAGGCACATGTCCGGCTCTTTGTCCCACACGGAAGGTGGCAGCCCTGAAAGCTGTTGCTGGTCTTCACCATCCCCCTGCAGCCTATTCACAGGCACAACAGGATCTGGGATCCGGTCTTGCCCAGAGGAGGAACATCTCATGTCTCTCGTCCTCGGCAGGGCCTGTTTCCGAAAAGACACACGTTCGGCTCCTTGTCTCACACGGAAGGTGGAAGCCCTGAAAACTGTTGCTGGTCTTCACCGTCCCCCTGCTGCCTATTCACAGGAACAACAGGATTTGGACCCTGGCTTGCCATAAGAGGAACATCTCATGGCTCTTGTCCTCGGCAGGGCCTGTTTCCGGAAAGGCACACGTCCGCCTCATTGACCCACACGGAAGGTGGCAGCCCTGAAAGCTGTTGCTGGTCTTCACCGTCCCCCTGCAGCCTATTCACAGGCACAACAGGATTTGGGACCCGGGCTTGCCCAGAGGAGGAACATATCATGGCTCACGTCCTCGGCAGACCCTCTTTCCGAGAAGGCACACGTCCGGCTCATTGTCCCACATGGAACGTGGAAGCCCTGAAAGCTGTTGCTGATCTTCACCGTCCCCCTGCAGCCTATTCACAGGCACAACAGGATCTCGGACCCGGGCTTGCCCAGAGGAGGAACATCTCATGGCTCTCGTCCTCGGCAGGGCCAGTTTCCTAGAACGCACATGTCCGGCTCCTTGTCCCACATGGAAGGTGGCAGCCCTGAAAGCTGTTGCTGATCTTCACCGTCCCCCTGCAGCCTATTCACAGGCACAACAGGATTTGGGACCCGGGCTTGCCCAGAGGAGGAACATCTCATGGCTCTTGTCCTCGGCAGGTCCTGTTTCCAGAAAGGCACACGTCCGGCTCCTTGTCCCACATGGAAGGTGGCAGCCCTGAAAGCTGTTGCTGGTCTTCACCATCCCCCTGCAGCCTATTCACAGGCACAGCAGGATCTGGGACCCGGTCTTGCCCAGAGGAGGAACATCTCATGGCTCTCGTCCTCGGCAGGGCCTTTTTCCGAAAAGACACACGTCCGGCTCTTTGTCCCACACGGAACGTGGAAGCCCTGAAAGCTGTTGCTGGTCTTCACGGTCCCCCTGCGGCCTATTCACAGGCACAACAGGATTTGGGACCCGGGCTTGCCCAGAGGAGGAACATCTCATGGCTCACGTCCTCGGCAGAGCCTTTTTCCGAGAAGGCACACGTCCGGCTCATTGTCCCACATGGAAGGTGGCAGCTGTGAAAGCTGTTGCTGGTCTTCACCGTCCCCCTGCAGCCTATTCACAGGCACAACAGGATTTGGGACCCGGGCTTGCCTAGAGGTGGAACATCTCATGGCTGTCGTCCTCGGCAGAGCCTCTTTTCGAAAAGTCACACGTCCGTCTCCTTGTCCCACAAGAAAGGGGCCAGCCCTGAAAGCTGTTGCTGGTCTTCACCGTCCCCCTGCAGCCTATTCACAGGCACAACAGGATTTGGGACCCGGGCTTGCCCAGAGGGGGAACATCTCATGCCTCTCGTCCTCGGCAGGGCCTGTTTCCGAAAAGGCACACGTCCGACACCTTGTCGCACAAGGAAGGTGGCAGCCCTGAAAGCTGTTGCTGGTCTTCACCGTCCCCCTGCAGCCTATTCACAGGCACAACAGGATTCAGGACCCGGGCTTGCCCAGAGGAGGAACATCTCATGGCTCTCGTCCTCGGCAGGGCCAGTTTCCGAAAAGGCACACGTCCGGCATCTTCTCCCACAAGGAAGGTGGCAGCCCGGAAAGCTGTTGCTGGTCTTCACCGTCCCCCTGCAGCCTATTCACAGGCACAACAGGATCTGAGACCTGGGCTTGCCCAGAGGAGGAACATCTCATGGCTCTCTTCGTCAGCAGAGCCTGTTTCTGCAAAGGAACACGTCCGGCTCCTTGTCCCACACGGAAGGTGGCAGCCCTGAAAGCTGTTGCTGGTCTTCACCGTCCCCCTGCAGCCTATTCACAGGCACAAGAGGATTTGGACCCGGGCTTGCCCAGAGGAGGAACATCTCATGTCTCTATTCCTCGGCAGGGCCTGTTTCCGAAAAGGCACCCGTCCGGCTCCTTGTCCCACACAGAAGGTGGCAGCCCTGAAAGCTGTTGCTGGTCTTCACCGTCCCCCTGCATCCTATTCACAGGCACAACAGGATCTGGGACCCGGGCTTGCCCAGAGGAGGAACATCTCATGGCTCTCGTCCTCGGCAGGGCCTGTTTCCGAGAACGCACATGTCCAGCTCATTGTCCCACACGGAAGGTGGCAGCGCGGAAAGATTTTGCTGGTCTTCACAATCCCCCTGCAGCCTATTCACAGGCACAACAGGATTCAGGACCCGGGCTTGCCCAGAGGAGGAACATCTCATGGCTCTCGTCCTCGGCAGAGCCTGTTTCCGAAAAGGCACACGTCCGGCTCCTTGTCCCACACGGAAGGTGGAAGCCCTGAAAGATGTTGCTGGTCTTCACCGTCCCCCTGCAGCCTATTCACAGGCACAACAGGATTCAGGAGCCGGCCTTGACTAGAGGAGGAACATCTCATGGCTCTCGTCCTCCGCAGGGCCTGTTTCCAGAAAGGCACACGTCCGGCTCCTTGTCCCACACAGAAGGTGGCAGCCTTGTAAGCTGTTGCTGGTCTTCACCGTCCCCCTGCAGCCTATTCACAGGTACAACAGGATCTCGGACCCGGGCTTGCCCATAGGAGGAACATCTCATTGCTCTCGTCCTCGGCAGGACCTGTTTCCGAAAAGGCACACGTCCGGCTCCTTGTCCCACACGGAAGGTGGCAGCCCTGAAAGCTGTTGCTGGTCTTCACCGTCCCCCTGCAGCCTATTCACAGGCACAACAGGATTTGGACCCGGGCTTGCCCAGAGGAGGAACATCTCATGGCTCTCGTCCTCGGCAGGGCCTGTTTCCAGAAAGACACACGTCCGGCTCCTTGTCCCACAAGGAAGGTGGCAGCCCGGAAAGCTGTTGCTGGTCTTCACCGTTCCCCTGCAGCCTATTCACAGGCACAACAGGATCTGGGACCTGGGCTTGCCCAGAGGAGGAACATCTCATGGCTCTCTTCGTCAGCAGAGCCTGTTTCCGCAAAGGAACACGTCCGGCTCATTGTCCCACACAGAAGGTGGCAGCCCTGAAAGCTGTTGCTGGACTTCACCGTCCCCCTGCAGCCTATTCACAGGTACAACAGGATCTTGGACCCGGGCTTGCCCAGAGGAGGAACATCTCATCGCTCTCGTCCTCGGCAGGACCTGTTTCCGAAAAGGCAAACGTCCGGCTCATTGTCCCACACGGAAGGTGGCAGCCCTGAATGCTATTGCTGGTCTTCACTGTCCCCCTGCAGCCTAATCACAGGCACAACAGGATCCGGGACCCTTACTTGCCCAGAGCAGGAACATCTCATGTCTCTCGTCCTCGGCAGGGCCTTTTTCCGAAAAGGCACACGTCCCGCTCCTTGTCCCAAACGGAAGGTGGAAGCCCTGAAACCTGTTGCTGGTCTTCACCATCCCCCTTCAGCCTATTCACAGACACAAGAGGATTTGGGACCCGGGCTTGCCCAGAAGAGGAACATCTCATGGCTCTTGCCCTCGGCAGGGCCTGTTTCCGGAAAGGCACACGTCAGGCTCCTTGTCCCACACTGAAGGTGGCAGCCCTGAAAGCTGTTGCTGGTCTTCACAATCCCCCTGCAGCCTATTCACAGGCACAACAGGATTTGGACCCGGGCTTGCCCAGAGGAGGAACATCTCATGGCTCTCGTCCTCGGCAGGGCCTGTTTCCAGAAACGCACACGTCCGGCTCCTTGTCCCACACTGAAGGTGGCAGCCCTGAAAGCTGTTGCTGGTCTTCACCGTCCCCCTGCAGCCTATTCACAGGCACAACAGGATCTGGGACCTGGGCTTGCCCAGAGGAGGAACATCTCATGGCTCTCTTCGTCAGCAGAGCCTGTTTCCGCAAAGGAACACGTCCGGCTCATTGTCCCACACAGAAGGTGGCAGCCCTGAAAGCTGTTGCTGGACTTCACCGTCCCCCTGCAGCCTATTCACAGGTACAACAGGATCTCGGACCCGGGCTTGCCCAGAGGAGGAACATCTCATCGCTCTCGTCCTCGGCAGGACCTGTTTCCGAAAAGGCACACGTCCGGCTCCTTGTCCCACACGGAAGGTGGCAGCCAGGAAAGACGTTGCTGGTCTTCACCGTCCCCCTGCAGCCTATTCACAGGTACAACAGGATCTGGGACCTGGGCTTGCCCAGAGGAGGAACATCTCATGGCTCTCTTCGTCAGCAGAGCCTGTTTCCGCAAAGGAACATGTCCGGCTCATTGTCCCAAACTGAAGGTAGCAGCCCTGAAATCTGTTGCTGGTCTTCACCATCCCCCTGCAGCCTATTCACAGGCACAACAGGATTTGGACCCGGGCTTGCCCAGAGGAGGATCATCTCATGGCTCTCATCCTCGCCAGAGCCTGATTCCGAAAAGGCATACGTCAGTCTCCTTGTCCCACACGGAAGGTGGAAGCCCTGAAAGGTGTTGCTGGTCTTCACCGTCCCCCTGCAGCCTATCTACAGGCACAACAGGATTAGGGACCCGGGCATGCCCAGAAGAGGAACATCTCATGGCTCTTGTCCGCGGCAGGGCCTGTTTCCGGAAAGGCACACGTCCGGCTCCTTGTCTCACACGGAAGGTGGAAGCCCTGAAAACTGTTGCTGGTCTTCATGGTCCCCCTGCACCCTATTCACAGGCACAACACGATGTGGGACACGGGCTTGTCCAGAGGAGGAACATCTCATGGCTCTCGTCCTCAGCAGGGCCTGTTTCCAGAAAGGCACATGTCCGGCTCTTTGTCCCACACGGAAGGTGGCAGCCCTGAAAGCTGTTGCCGGTCTTCACCGTCCCCCTGCAGTCTATTCACAGGTACCACAGGATCTCGGACCCGGTCTTGCCCAGAGGAGGAACATCTCATGTCTCTCGTCCTCGGCAGGGCCTGTTTCCGAAAATGCACACGTCCTGTTCCTTTTCGCACACGGAAGTTGGCAACCCTGAAAGCTGTTGCTGGTCTTCACCGTCCCCCTGCAGCCTATTCACAGGCACAACAGGATCTGGGACGCGGGCTTGCCCAGAAGAGGAACATCTCATGGCTCTTGTCCTTGGCAGGGCCTGTTTCCGGAAAGGCACACGTCCGGCTCATTGTCCCACACGGAAGGTGGCAGCCCTGAAAGCTGTTGCTGGTCTTCACCGTCCCCCTGCAGCCTATTCACAGGTACCACAGGATCTCGGACCCGGGCTTGCCCAGAGGAGGAACATCTCATCGCTCTCGTCCTCGGCAGAGCCTGTTTCCGAAAAGGCACACGTCCGGCTCCTTGTTTCACAAGGAAGGTGGCAGCCCTGAAAGCTGTTGCTGGTCTTCACTGTCCCCCTGCAGCCTATTCACAGGCACAACAGGATCCGGGACCCCGGCTTGCCCAGAGCAGGAACATCTCATGTCTCTCGTCCTCGGCAGTTCCTTTTTCCGAAAAGGCACACGTCCCGCTCCTTGTCCCAAACAGAAGGTGGAAGCCCTGAAACCTGTTGCTGGTCTTCACCATCCCCCTTCAGCCTATTCACAGACACAAGAGGATTTGGGACCCGGGCTTGCCCAGAAGAGGAACATCTCATGGCTCTTGCCCTCGGCAGGGCCTGTTTCCGGAAAGGCACACGTCAGGCTCCTTGTCCCACACGGAAGGTGGCAGCCCTGAAAGCTGTTGCTGGTCTTCACCGTCCCCCTGCAGCCTATTCACAGGCACAACAGGATCTGGGACCTGGGCTTGCCCAGAGGAGGAACATCTCATGGCTCTCTTCGTCAGCAGAGCCTGTTTCCGCAAAGGAACACGTCCGGCTCATTGTCCCACACAGAAGGTGGCAGCCCTGAAAGCTGTTGCTGGACTTCACCGTCCCCCTGCAGCCTATTCACAGGTACCACAGGATCTCGGACCCGGGCTTGCCCAGAGGAGGAACATCTCATGGCTCTTGTCCTCGGCAGAGCCTGTTTCCGAAAAGGCACACGTCCGGCTCCTTGTTTCACAAGGAAGGTGGCAGCCCTGAAAGCTGTTGCTGGTCTTCACTGTCCCCCTGCAGCCTATTCACAGGCACAACAGGATCCGGGACCCCGGCTTGCCCAGAGCAGGAACATCTCATGTCTCTCGTCCTCGGCAGGGCCTTTTTCCGAAAAGGCACACGTCCCGCTCCTTGTCCCAAACGGAAGGTGGAAGCCCTGAAACCTGTTGCTGGTCTTCACCATCCCCCTTCAGCCTATTCACAGACACAAGAGGATTTGGGACCCGGGCTTGCCCAGAAGAGGAACATCTCATGGCTCTTGCCCTCGGCAGGGCCTGTTTCCGGAAATGCACACGTCAGGCTCCTTGTCCCACACTGAAGGTGGCAGCCCTGAAAGCTGTTGCTGGTCTTCACAATCCCCCTGCAGCCTATTCACAGGCACAACAGGATTTGGACCCGGGCTTGCCCAGAGGAGGAACATCTCATGTCTCTCGTCCTCGGCAGGGCCTGTTTCCAGAAACGCACACGTCCGGCTCCTTGTCCCACACGGAAGGTGGCAGCCCTGAAAGCTGTTGCTGGTCTTCACCGTCCCCCTGCAGCCTATTCACAGGCACAACAGGATCTGGGACCTGGGCTTGCCCAGAGGAGGAACATCTCATGGCTCTCTTCGTCAGCAGAGCCTGTTTCCGCAAAGGAACACGTCCGGCTCATTGTCCCACACAGAAGGTGGCAGTCCTGAAAGCTGTTGCTGGACTTCACCGTCCCCCTGCAGCCTATTCACAGGTACAACAGGATCTCGGACCCGGGCTTGCCCAGAGGAGGAACATCTCATCGCTCTCGTCCTCGGCAGGACCTGTTTCCGAAAAGGCACACGTCCGGCTCCTTGTCCCACACGGAAGGTGGCAGCCAGGAAAGATGTTGCTGGTCTTCACCGTCCCCCTGCAGCCTATTCACAGGTACAACAGGATCTGGGACCTGGGCTTGCCCAGAGGAGGAACATCTCATGGCTCTCTTCGTCTGCAGTGCCTGTTTCCGCAAAGGCACACGTCCGGCTCATTGTCCCAAACTGAAGGTAGCAGCCCTGAAAGCTGTTGCTGGTCTTCACCGTCCCCCTGCAGCCTATTCACAGGCACAACAGGATTTGGACCCGGGCTTGCCCAGAGGAGGATCATCTCATGGCTCTCATCCTCGCCAGAGCCTGATTCCGAAAAGGCATACGTCAGTCTCCTTGTCCCACACGGAAGGTGGAAGCCCTGAAAGGTGTTGCTGGTCTTCACCGTCCCCCTGCAGCCTATCTACAGGCACAACAGGATTAGGGACCCGGGCATGCCCAGAAGAGGAACATCTCATGGCTCTTGTCCGCGGCAGGGCCTGTTTCCGGAAAGGCACACGTCCGGCTCCTTGTCTCACACGGAAGGTGGAAGCCCTGAAAAATGTTGCTGGTCTTCATGGTCCCCCTGCAGCCTATTCACAGGCACAACACGATGTGGGACACGGGCTTGTCCAGAGGAGGAACATCTCATGGCTCTCGTCCTCAGCAGGGCCTGTTTCCAGAAAGGCACATGTCCGGCTCTTTGTCCCACACGGAAGGTGGCAGCCCTGAAAGCTGTTGCTGGTCTTCACCATCCCCCTGCAGCCTATTCACAGGCACAACAGGATCTGGGATCCGGTCTTGCCCAGAGGAGGAACATCTCATGTCTCTCGTCCTCGGCAGGGCCTGTTTCCGAAAAGACACACGTTCGGCTCCTTGTCTCACACGGAAGGTGGAAGCCCTGAAAACTGTTGCTGGTCTTCACCGTCCCCCTGCTGCCTATTCACAGGAACAACAGGATTTGGACCCTGGCTTGCCATAAGAGGAACATCTCATGGCTCTTGTCCTCGGCAGGGCCTGTTTCCGGAAAGGCACACGTCCACCTCATTTACCCACACGGAAGGTGGCAGCCCTGAAAGCTGTTGCTGGTCTTCACCGTCCCCCTGCAGCCTATTCACAGGCACAACAGGATTTGGGACCCGGGCTTGCCCAGAGGAGGAACATATCATGGCTCACGTCCTCGGCAGACCCTCTTTCCGAGAAGGCACACGTCCGGCTCATTGTCCCACATGGAACGTGGAAGCCCTGAAAGCTGTTGCTGATCTTCACCGTCCCCCTGCAGCCTATTCACAGGCACAACAGGATCTCGGACCCGGGCTTGCCCAGAGGAGGAACATCTCATGTCTCTCGTCCTCGGCAGGGCCAGTTTCCTAGAACGCACATGTCCGGCTCCTTGTCCCACATGGAAGGTGGCAGCCCTGAAAGCTGTTGCTGATCTTCACCGTCCCCCTGCAGCCTATTCACAGGCACAACAGGATTTGGGACCCGGGCTTGCCCAGAGGAGGAACATCTCATGGCTCTTGTCCTCGGCAGGTCCTGTTTCCAGAAAGGCACACGTCCGGCTCCTTGTCCCACATGGAAGGTGGCAGCCCTGAAAGCTGTTGCTGGTCTTCACCATCCCCCTGCAGCCTATTCACAGGCACAGCAGGATCTGGGACCCGGTCTTGCCCAGAGGAGGAACATCTCATGGCTCTCGTCCTCGGCAGGGCCTTTTTCCGAAAAGACAAACGTCCGGCTCTTTGTCCCACACGGAACGTGGAAGCCCTGAAAGCTGTTGCTGGTCTTCACGGTCCCCCTGCGGCCTATTCACAGGCACAACAGGATTTGGGACCCGGGCTTGCCCAGAGGAGGAACATCTCATGGCTCACGTCCTCGGCAGAGCCTTTTTCCGAGAAGGCACACGTCCGGCTCATTGTCCCACATGGAAGGTGGCAGCTGTGAAAGCTGTTGCTGGTCTTCACCGTCCCCCTGCAGCCTATTCACAGGCACAACAGGATTTGGGACCCGGGCTTGCCTAGAGGTGGAACATCTCATGGCTGTCGTCCTCGGCAGAGCCTCTTTTCGAAAAGTCACACGTCCGTCTCCTTGTCCCACAAGAAAGGGGCCAGCCCTGAAAGCTGTTGCTGGTCTTCACCGTCCCCCTGCAGCCTATTCACAGGCACAACAGGATTTGGGACCCGGGCTTGCCCAGAGGGGGAACATCTCATGCCTCTCGTCCTCGGCAGGGCCTGTTTCCGAAAAGGCACACGTCCGACACCTTGTCGCACAAGGAAGGTGGCAGCCCTGAAAGCTGTTGCTGGTCTTCACCGTCCCCCTGCAGCCTATTCACAGGCACAACAGGATTCAGGACCCGGGCTTGCCCAGAGGAGGAACATCTCATGGCTCTCGTCCTCGGCAGGGCCAGTTTCCGAAAAGGCACACGTCCGGCATCTTCTCCCACAAGGAAGGTGGCAGCCCGGAAAGCTGTTGCTGGTCTTCACCGTCCCCCTGCAGCCTATTCACAGGCACAACAGGATCTGAGACCTGGGCTTGCCCAGAGGAGGAACATCTCATGGCTCTCTTCGTCAGCAGAGCCTGTTTCTGCAAAGGAACACGTCCGGCTCCTTGTCCCACACGGAAGGTGGCAGCGCGGAAAGATTTTGCTGGTCTTCACAATCCCCCTGCAGCCTATTCACAGGCACAACAGGATTCAGGACCCGGGCTTGCCCAGAGGAGGAACATCTCATGGCTCTCGTCCTCGGCAGAGCCTGTTTCCGAAAAGGCACACGTCCGGCTCCTTGTCCCACACGGAAGGTGGAAGCCCTGAAAGATGTTGCTGGTCTTCACCGTCCCCCTGCAGCCTATTCACAGGCACAACAGGATTCAGGAGCCGGCCTTGACTAGAGGAGGAACATCTCATGGCTCTCGTCCTCCGCAGGGCCTGTTTCCAGAAAGGCACACGTCCGGCTCCTTGTCCCACACAGAAGGTGGCAGCCTTGTAAGCTGTTGCTGGTCTTCACCGTCCCCCTGCAGCCTATTCACAGGTACAACAGGATCTCGGACCCGGGCTTGCCCATAGGAGGAACATCTCATTGCTCTCGTCCTCGGCAGGACCTGTTTCCGAAAAGGCACACGTCCGGCTCCTTGTCCCACACGGAAGGTGGCAGCCCTGAAAGCTGTTGCTGGTCTTCACCGTCCCCCTGCAGCCTATTCACAGGCACAACAGGATTTGGACCCGGGCTTGCCAAGAGGAGGAACATCTCATGGCTCTCGTCCTCGGCAGGGCCTGTTTCCAGAAAGACACACGTCCGGCTCCTTGTCCCACAAGGAAGGTGGCAGCCCGGAAAGCTGTTGCTGGTCTTCACCGTTCCCCTGCAGCCTATTCACAGGCACAACAGGATCTGGGACCTGGGCTTGCCCAGAGGAGGAACATCTCATGGCTCTCTTCGTCAGCAGAGCCTGTTTCCGCAAAGGAACACGTCCGGCTCATTGTCCCACACAGAAGGTGGCAGCCCTGAAAGCTGTTGCTGGACTTCACCGTCCCCCTGCAGCCTATTCACAGGTACAACAGGATCTTGGACCCGGGCTTGCCCAGAGGAGGAACATCTCATCGCTCTCGTCCTCGGCAGGACCTGTTTCCGAAAAGGCAAACGTCCGGCTCATTGTCCCACACGGAAGGTGGCAGCCCTGAATGCTGTTGCTGGTCTTCACTGTCCCCCTGCAGCCTATTCACAGGCACAACAGGATCCGGGACCCCGGCTTGCCCAGAGCAGGAACATCTCATGTCTCTCGTCCTCGGCAGGGCCTTTTTCCGAAAAGGCACACGTCCCGCTCCTTGTCCCAAACGGAAGGTGGAAGCCCTGAAACCTGTTGCTGGTCTTCACCATCCCCCTTCAGCCTATTCACAGACACAAGAGGATTTGGGACCCGGGCTTGCCCAGAAGAGGAACATCTCATGGCTCTAGCCCTCGGCAGGGCCTGTTTCCGGAAAGGCACACGTCAGGCTCCTTGTCCCACACTGAAGGTGGCAGCCCTGAAAGCTGTTGCTGGTCTTCACAATCCCCCTGCAGCCTATTCACAGGCACAACAGGATTTGGACCCGGGCTTGCCCAGAGGAGGAACATCTCATCGCTCTCGTCCTCGGCAGGACCTGTTTCCGAAAAGGCACACGTCCGGCTCCTTGTCCCACACGGAAGGTGGCAGCCAGGAAAGATGTTGCTGGTCTTCACCGTCCCCCTGCAGCCTATTCACAGGTACAACAGGATCTGGGACCTGGGCTTGCCCAGAGGAGGAACATCTCATGGCTCTCTTCGTCAGCAGAGCCTGTTTCCGCAAAGGAACATGTCCGGCTCATTGTCCCAAACTGAAGGTAGCAGCCCTGAAATCTGTTGCTGGTCTTCACCATCCCCCTGCAGCCTATTCACAGGCACAACAGGATTTGGACCCGGGCTTGCCCAGAGGAGGATCATCTCATGGCTCTCATCCTCGCCAGAGCCTGATTCCGAAAAGGCATACGTCAGTCTCCTTGTCCCACACGGAAGGTGGAAGCCCTGAAAGGTGTTGCTGGTCTTCACCGTCCCCCTGCAGCCTATCTACAGGCACAACAGGATTAGGGACCCGGGCATGCCCAGAAGAGGAACATCTCATGGCTCTTGTCCGCGGCAGGGCCTGTTTCCGGAAAGGCACACGTCCGGCTCCTTGTCTCACACGGAAGGTGGAAGCCCTGAAAACTGTTGCTGGTCTCCATGGTCCCCCTGCAGCCTATTCACAGGCACAACACGATGTGGGACACGGGCTTGTCCAGAGGAGGAACATCTCATGGCTCTCGTCCTCAGCAGGGCCTGTTTCCAGAAAGGCACATGTCCGGCTCTTTGTCCCACACGGAAGGTGGCAGCCCTGAAAGCTGTTGCCGGTCTTCACCGTCCCCCTGCAGTCTATTCACAGGTACCACAGGATCTCGGACCCGGTCTTGCCCAGAGGAGGAACATCTCATGTCTCTCGTCCTCGGCAGGGCCTGTTTCCGAAAATGCACACGTCCTGTTCCTTTTCGCACACGGAAGTTGGCAACCCTGAAAGCTGTTGCTGGTCTTCACCGTCCCCCTGCAGCCTATTCACAGGCACAACAGGATCTGGGACGCGGGCTTGCCCAGAAGAGGAACATCTCATGGCTCTTGTCCTTGGCAGGGCCTGTTTCCGGAAAGGCACACGTCCGGCTCATTGTCCCACACGGAAGGTGGCAGCCCTGAAAGCTGTTGCTGGTCTTCACCGTCCCCCTGCAGCCTATTCACAGGTACCACAGGATCTCGGACCCGGGCTTGCCCAGAGGAGGAACATCTCATCGCTCTCGTCCTCGGCAGGGCCTGTTTCCGAGAACGCACACGTCCGGCTCCTTGTTTCACAAGGAAGGTGGCAGCCCTGAAAGCTGTTGCTGGTCTTCACTGTCCCCCTGCAGCCTATTCACAGGCACAACAGGATCCGGGACCCCGGCTTGCCCAGAGCAGGAACATCTCATGTCTCTCGTCCTCGGCAGTTCCTTTTTCCGAAAAGGCACACGTCCCGCTCCTTGTCCCAAACAGAAGGTGGAAGCCCTGAAACCTGTTGCTGGTCTTCACCATCCCCCTTCAGCCTATTCACAGACACAAGAGGATTTGGGACCCGGGCTTGCCCAGAAGAGGAACATCTCATGGCTCTCGTCCTCGGCAGGGCCTGTTTCCAGAAACGCACACGTCCGGCTCCTTGTCCCACACGGAAGGTGGCAGCCCTGAAAGCTGTTGCTGGTCTTCACCGTCCCCCTGCAGCCTATTCACAGGCACAACAGGATCTGGGACCTGGGCTTGCCCAGAGGAGGAACATCTCATGGCTCTCTTCGTCAGCAGAGCCTGTTTCCGCAAAGGAACACGTCCGGCTCATTGTCCCACACAGAAGGTGGCAGCCCTGAAAGCTGTTGCTGGACTTCACCGTCCCCCTGCAGCCTATTCACAGGTACAACAGGATCTCGGACCCGGGCTTGCCCAGAGGAGGAACATCTCATCGCTCTCGTCCTCGGCAGGACCTGTTTCCAGAAAGGCACACGTCCAGCTCCTTGTCCCACACGGAAGGTGGCAGCCAGGAAAGATGTTGCTGGTCTTCACCGTCCCCCTGCAGCCTATTCACAGGTACAACAGGATCTGGGACCTGGGCTTGCCCAGAGGAGGAACATCTCATGGCTCTCTTCGTCAGCAGAGCCTGTTTCCGCAAAGGAACATGTCCGGCTCATTGTCCCAAACTGAAGGTAGCAGCCCTGAAAGCTGTTGCTGGTCTTCACCGTCCCCCTGCAGCCTATTCACAGGCACAACAGGATTTGGACCCGGGCTTGCCCAGAGGAGGATCATCTCATGGCTCTCATCCTCGCCAGAGCCTGATTCCGAAAAGGCATACGTCAGTCTCCTTGTCCCACACGGAAGGTGGAAGCCCTGAAAGGTGTTGCTGGTCTTCACCGTCCCCCTGCAGCCTATCTACAGGCACAACAGGATTAGGGACCCGGGCATGCCCAGAAGAGGAACATCTCATGGCTCTTGTCCGCGGCAGGGCCTGTTTCCGGAAAGGCACACGTCCGGCTCCTTGTCTCACACGGAAGGTGGAAGCCCTGAAAAATGGTGCTGGTCTTCATGGTCCCCCTGCAGCCTATTCACAGGCACAACACGATGTGGGACACGGGCTTGTCCAGAGGAGGAACATCTCATGGCTCTCGTCCTCAGCAGGGCCTGTTTCCAGAAAGGCACATGTCCGGCTCTTTGTCCCACACGGAAGGTGGCAGCCCTGAAAGCTGTTGCTGGTCTTCACCATCCCCCTGCAGCCTATTCACAGGCACAACAGGATCTGGGATCCGGTCTTGCCCAGAGGAGGAACATCTCATGTCTCTCGTCCTCGGCAGGGCCTGTTTCCGAAAAGACACACGTTCGGCTCCTTGTCTCACACGGAAGGTGGAAGCCCTGAAAACTGTTGCTGGTCTTCACCGTCCCCCTGCTGCCTATTCACAGGAACAACAGGATTTGGACCCTGGCTTGCCATAAGAGGAACATCTCATGGCTCTTGTCCTCGGCAGGGCCTGTTTCCGGAAAGGCACACGTCCGCCTCATTGACCCACACGGAAGGTGGCAGCCCTGAAAGCTGTTGCTGGTCTTCACCGTCCCCCTGCAGCCTATTCACAGGCACAACAGGATTTGGGACCCGGGCTTGCCCAGAGGAGGAACATATCATGGCTCACGTCCTCGGCAGACCCTCTTTCCGAGAAGGCACACGTCCGGCTCATTGTCCCACATGGAACGTGGAAGCCCTGAAAGCTGTTGCTGATCTTCACCGTCCCCCTGCAGCCTATTCACAGGCACAACAGGATCTCGGACCCGGGCTTGCCCAGAGGAGGAACATCTCATGGCTCTCGTCCTCGGCAGGGCCAGTTTCCTAGAACTCACATGTCCGGCTCCTTGTCCCACATGGAAGGTGGCAGCCCTGAAAGCTGTTGCTGATCTTCACCGTCCCCCTGCAGCCTATTCACAGGCACAACAGGATTTGGGACCCGGGCTTGCCCAGAGGAGGAACATCTCATGGCTCTTGTCCTCGGCAGGTCCTGTTTCCAGAAAGGCACACGTCCGGCTCCTTGTCCCACATGGAAGGTGGCAGCCCTGAAAGCTGTTGCTGGTCTTCACCATCCCCCTGCAGCCTATTCACAGGCACAGCAGGATCTGGGACCCGGTCTTGCCCAGAGGAGGAACATCTCATGGCTCTCGTCCTCGGCAGGGCCTTTTTCCGAAAAGACACACGTCCGGCTCTTTGTCCCACATGGAAGGTGGAAGCCCTGAAAGCTGTTGCTGGTCTTCACCGTCCCCCTGCAGCCTATTCACAGGCACAACAGGATTTGGGACCCGGGCTTGCCTAGAGGTGGAACATCTCATGGCTCTCGTCCTCGGCAGAGCCTCTTTTCGAAAAGTCACACGTCCGTCTCCTTGTCCCACAAGAAAGGGGCCAGCCCTGAAAGCTGTTGCTGGTCTTCACCGTCCCCCTGCAGCCTATTCACAGGCACAACAGGATTTGGGACCCGGGCTTGCCCAGAGGAGGAACATCTCATGCCTCTCGTCCTCGGCAGGGCCTGTTTCCGAAAAGGCACACGTCCGACACCTTGTCGCACAAGGAAGGTGGCAGCCCTGAAAGCTGTTGCTGGTCTTCACCGTCCCCCTGCAGCCTATTCACAGGCACAACAGGATTCAGGACCCGGGCTTGCCCAGAGGAGGAACATCTCATGGCTCTCGTCCTCGGCAGGGCCAGTTTCCGAAAAGGCACACGTCCGGCACCTTCTCCCACAAGGAAGGTGGCAGCCCGGAAAGCTGTTGCTGGTCTTCACCGTCCCCCTGCAGCCTATTCACAGGCACAACAGGATCTGAGACCTGGGCTTGCCCAGAGGAGGAACATCTCATGGCTCTCTTCGTCAGCAGAGCCTGTTTCTGCAAAGGAACACGTCCGGCTCCTTGTCCCACACGGAAGGTGGCAGCCCTGAAAGCTGTTGCTGGTCTTCACCGTCCCCCTGCAGCCTATTCACAGGCACAACAGGATTTGGACCCGGGCTTGCCCAGAGGAGGAACATCTCATGTCTCTATTCCTCGGCAGGGCCTGTTTCCGAAAAGGCACCCGTCCGGCTCCTTGTCCCACACAGAAGGTGGCAGCCCTGAAAGCTGTTGCTGGTCTTCACCGTCCCCCTGCAGCCTATTCACAGGCACAACAGGATCTGGGACCCGGGCTTGCCCAGAGGAGGAACATCTCATGGCTCTCGTCCTCGGCAGGGCCTGTTTCCGAGAACGCACATGTCCAGCTCATTGTCCCACACGGAAGGTGGCAGCGCGGAAAGCTGTTGCTGGTCTTCACCATCCCGCTGCAGCCTATTCACAGGCACAACAGGATTCAGGACCCGGGCTTGCCCAGAGGAGGAACATCTCATGGCTCTCGTCCTCGGCAGAGCCTGTTTCCGAAAAGGCACACGTCCGGCTCCTTGTCCCACACGGAAGGTGGAAGCCCTGAAAGATGTTGCTGGTCTTCACCGTCCCCCTGCAGCCTATTCACAGGCACAACAGGATTCAGGAGCCGGCCTTGACTAGAGGAGGAACATCTCATGGCTCTCGTCCTCCGCAGGGCCTGTTTCCAGAAAGGCACACGTCCGGCTCCTTGTCCCACACAGAAGGTGGCAGCCTTGTAAGCTGTTGCTGGTCTTCACCGTCCCCCTGCAGCCTATTCACAGGTACAACAGGATCTCGGACCCGGGCTTGCCCATAGGAGGAACATCTCATTGCTCTCGTCCTCGGCAGGACCTGTTTCCGAAAAGGCACACGTCCGGCTCCTTGTCCCACACGGAAGGTGGCAGCCCTGAAAGCTGTTGCTGGTCTTCACCGTCCCCCTGCAGCCTATTCACAGGCACAACAGGATTTGTACCCGGGCTTGCCCAGAGGAGGAACATCTCATGGCTCTCGTCCTCGGCAGGGCCTGTTTCCAGAAAGACGCACGTCCGGCTCCTTGTCCCACAAGGAAGGTGGCAGCCCGGAAAGCTGTTGCTGGTCTTCACCGTTCCCCTGCATCCTATTCACAGGCACAACAGGATCTGGGACCTGGGCTTGCCCAGAGGAGGAACATCTCATGGCTCTCTTCGTCAGCAGAGCCTGTTTCCGCAAAGGAACACGTCCGGCTCATTGTCCCACACAGATGGTGGCAGCCCTGAAAGCTGTTGCTGGACTTCACCGTCCCCCTGCAGCCTATTCACAGGTACAACAGGATCTTGGACCCGGGCTTGCCCAGAGGAGGAACATCTCATCGCTCTCGTCCTCGGCAGGACCTGTTTCCGAAAAGGCAAACGTCCGGCTCATTGTCCCACACGGAAGGTGGCAGCCCTGAATGCTGTTGCTGGTCTTCACTGTCCCCCTGCAGCCTATTCACAGGCACAACAGGATCCGGGACCCCGGCTTGCCCAGAGCAGGAACATCTCATGTCTCTCGTCCTCGGCAGGGCCTTTTTCCGAAAAGGCACACGTCCCGCTCCTTGTCCCAAACGGAAGGTGGAAGCCCTGAAACCTGTTGCTGGTCTTCACCATCCCCCTTCAGCCTATTCACAGACACAAGAGGATTTGGGACCCGGGCTTGCCCAGAGGAGGAACATCTCATGGCTCTCGTCCTCGGCAGGGCCAGTTTCCGAAAAGGCACACGTCCGGCACCTTCTCCCACAAGGAAGGTGGCAGCCCGGAAAGCTGTTGCTGGTCTTCACCGTCCCCCTGCAGCCTATTCACAGGCACAACAGGATCTGAGACCTGGGCTTGCCCAGAGGAGGAACATCTCATGGCTCTCTTCGTCAGCAGAGCCTGTTTCTGCAAAGGAACACGTCCGGCTCCTTGTCCCACACGGAAGGTGGCAGCCCTGAAAGCTGTTGCTGGTCTTCACCGTCCCCCTGCAGCCTATTCACAGGCACAACAGGATTTGGACCCGGGCTTGCCCAGAGGAGGAACATCTCATGTCTCTATTCCTCGGCAGGGCCTGTTTCCGAAAAGGCACCCGTCCGGCTCCTTGTCCCACACAGAAGGTGGCAGCCCTGAAAGCTGTTGCTGGTCTTCACCGTCCCCCTGCAGCCTATTCACAGGCACAACAGGATCTGGGACCCGGGCTTGCCCAGAGGAGGAACATCTCATGGCTCTCGTCCTCGGCAGGGCCTGTTTCCGAGAACGCACATGTCCAGCTCATTGTCCCACACGGAAGGTGGCAGCGCGGAAAGCTGTTGCTGGTCTTCACCATCCCGCTGCAGCCTATTCACAGGCACAACAGGATTCAGGACCCGGGCTTGCCCAGAGGAGGAACATCTCATGGCTCTCGTCCTCGGCAGAGCCTGTTTCCGAAAAGGCACACGTCCGGCTCCTTGTCCCACACGGAAGGTGGAAGCCCTGAAAGATGTTGCTGGTCTTCACCGTCCCCCTGCAGCCTATTCACAGGCACAACAGGATTCAGGAGCCGGCCTTGACTAGAGGAGGAACATCTCATGGCTCTCGTCCTCCGCAGGGCCTGTTTCCAGAAAGGCACACGTCCGGCTCCTTGTCCCACACAGAAGGTGGCAGCCTTGTAAGCTGTTGCTGGTCTTCACCGTCCCCCTGCAGCCTATTCACAGGTACAACAGGATCTCGGACCCGGGCTTGCCCATAGGAGGAACATCTCATTGCTCTCGTCCTCGGCAGGACCTGTTTCCGAAAAGGCACACGTCCGGCTCCTTGTCCCACACGGAAGGTGGCAGCCCTGAAAGCTGTTGCTGGTCTTCACCGTCCCCCTGCAGCCTATTCACAGGCACAACAGGATTTGGACCCGGGCTTGCCCAGAGGAGGAACATCTCATGGCTCTCGTCCTCGGCAGGGCCTGTTTCCAGAAAGACGCACGTCCGGCTCCTTGTCCCACAAGGAAGGTGGCAGCCCGGAAAGCTGTTGCTGGTCTTCACCGTTCCCCTGCATCCTATTCACAGGCACAACAGGATCTGGGACCTGGGCTTGCCCAGAGGAGGAACATCTCATGGCTCTCTTCGTCAGCAGAGCCTGTTTCCGCAAAGGAACACGTCCGGCTCATTGTCCCACACAGATGGTGGCAGCCCTGAAAGCTGTTGCTGGACTTCACCGTCCCCCTGCAGCCTATTCACAGGTACAACAGGATCTTGGACCCGGGCTTGCCCAGAGGAGGAACATCTCATCGCTCTCGTCCTCGGCAGGACCTGTTTCCGAAAAGGCAAACGTCCGGCTCATTGTCCCACACGGAAGGTGGCAGCCCTGAATGCTGTTGCTGGTCTTCACTGTCCCCCTGCAGCCTATTCACAGGCACAACAGGATCCGGGACCCCGGCTTGCCCAGAGCAGGAACATCTCATGTCTCTCGTCCTCGGCAGGGCCTTTTTCCGAAAAGGCACACGTCCCGCTCCTTGTCCCAAACGGAAGGTGGAAGCCCTGAAACCTGTTGCTGGTCTTCACCATCCCCCTTCAGCCTATTCACAGACACAAGAGGATTTGGGACCCGGGCTTGCCCAGAAGAGGAACATCTCATGGCTCTTGCCCTCGGCAGGGCCTGTTTCCGGAAAGGCACACGTCAGGCTCCTTGTCCCACACTGAAGGTGGCAGCCCTGAAAGCTGTTGCTGGTCTTCACAATCCCCCTGCAGCCTATTCACAGGCACAACAGGATTTGGACCCGGGCTTGCCCAGAGGAGGAACATCTCATGGCTCTCGTCCTCGGCAGGGCCTGTTTCCAGAAACGCACACGTCCGGCTCCTTGTCCCACACTGAAGGTGGCAGCCCTGAAAGCTGTTGCTGGTCTTCACCGTCCCCCTGCAGCCTATTCACAGGCACAACAGGATCTGGGACCTGGGCTTGCCCAGAGAAGGAACATCTCATGGCTCTCTTCGTCAGCAGAGCCTGTTTCCGCAAAGGAACACGTCCGGCTCATTGTCCCACACAGAAGGTGGCAGCCCTGAAAGCTGTTGCTGGACTTCACCGTCCCCCTGCAGCCTATTCACAGGTACAACAGGATCTCGGACCCGGGCTTGCCCAGAGGAGGAACATCTCATCGCTCTCGTCCTCGGCAGGACCTGTTTCCGAAAAGGCACACGTCCGGCTCCTTGTCCCACACGGAAGGTGGCAGCCAGGAAAGATGTTGCTGGTCTTCACCGTCCCCCTGCAGCCTATTCACAGGTACAACAGGATCTGGGACCTGGGCTTGCCCAGAGGAGGAACATCTCATGGCTCTCTTCGTCAGCAGAGCCTGTTTCCGCAAAGGAACATGTCCGGCTCATTGTCCCAAACTGAAGGTAGCAGCCCTGAAAGCTGTTGCTGGTCTTCACCGTCCCCCTGCAGCCTATTCACAGGCACAACAGGATTTGGACCCGGGCTTGCCCAGAGGAGGATCATCTCATGGCTCTCATCCTCGCCAGAGCCTGATTCCGAAAAGGCATACGTCAGTCTCCTTGTCCCACACGGAAGGTGGAAGCCCTGAAAGGTGTTGCTGGTCTTCACCGTCCCCCTGCAGCCTATCTACAGGCACAACAGGATTAGGGACCCGGGCATGCCCAGAAGAGGAACATCTCATGGCTCTTGTCCGCGGCAGGGCCTGTTTCCGGAAAGGCACACGTCCGGCTCCTTGTCTCACACGGAAGGTGGAAGCCCTGAAAAATGTTGCTGGTCTTCACCGTCCCCCTGCAGCCTATTCACAGGCACAACACGATGTGGGACACGGGCTTGTCCAGAGGAGGAACATCTCATGGCTCTCGTCCTCAGCAGAGCCTGTTTCCAGAAAGGCACATGTCCGGCTCTATGTCCCACACGGAAGGTGGCAGCCCTGAAAGCTGTTGCTGGTCTTCAACATCCCCCTGCAGCCTATTCACAGGCACAACAGGATCTGGGATCCGGTCTTGCCCAGAGGAGGAACATCTCATGTCTCTCGTCCTCGGTAGGGCCTGTTTCCGAAAAGACACACGTTCGGCTCCTTGTCTCACACGGAAGGTGGAAGCCCTGAAAACTGTTGCTGGTCTTCACCGTCCCCCTGCTGCCTATTCACAGGAACAACAGGATTTGGACCCTGGCTTGCCATAAGAGGAACATCTCATGGCTCTTGTCCTCGGCAGGGCCTGTTTCCGGAAAGGCACACGTCCGCCTCATTGACCCACACGGAAGGTGGCAGCCCTGAAAGCTGTTGCTGGTCTTCACCGTCCCCCTGCAGCCTATTCACAGGCACAACAGGATTTGGGACCCGGGCTTGCCCAGAGGAGGAACATATCATGGCTCACGTCCTCGGCAGACCCTCTTTCCGAGAAGGCACACGTCCGGCTCATTGTCCCACATGGAACGTGGAAGCCCTGAAAGCTGTTGCTGATCTTCACCGTCCTCCTGCAGCCTATTCACAGGCACAACAGGATCTCGGACCCGGGCTTGCCCAGAGGAGGAACATCTCATGGCTCTCGTCCTCGGCAGGGCCAGTTTCCTAGAACGCACATGTCCGGCTCATTGTCCCACATGGAAGGTGGCAGCCCTGAAAGCTGTTGCTGATCTTCACCGTCCCCCTGCAGCCTATTCACAGGCACAACAGGATTTGGGACCCGGGCTTGCCCAGAGGAGGAACATCTCATGGCTCTTGTCCTCGGCAGGTCCTGTTTCCAGAAAGGCACACGTCTGGCTCCTTGTCCCACATGGAAGGTGGCAGCCCTGAAAGCTGTTGCTGGTCTTCACCATCCCCCTGCAGCCTAATTACAGGCACAGCAGGATCTGGGACCCGGTGTTGCCCAGAGGGGGTACATCTCATGCCTCTCGTCCTCGGCAGGGCCTGTTTCCGAAAAGGCACACGTCCGACACCTTGTCGCAAAGGAAGGTGGCAGTCCTGAAAGCTGTTGCTGGTCTTCACCGTCCCCCTGCAGCCTATTCACAGGCACAACAGGATTCAGGACCCGGGCTTGCCCAGAGGAGGAACATCTCATGGCTCTCGTCCTCGGCAGGGCCAGTTTCCGAAAAGGCACACGTCCGGCACCTTCTCCCACAAGGAAGGTGGCAGCCCGGAAAGCTGTTGCTGGTCTTCACCGTCCCCCTGCAGCCTATTCACAGGCACAACAGGATCTGAGACCTGGGCTTGCCCAGAGGAGGAACATCTCATGGCTCTCTTCGTCAGCAGAGCCTGTTTCTGCAAAGGAACACGTCCGGCTCCTTGTCCCACACGGAAGGTGGCAGCCCTGAAAGCTGTTGCTGGTCTTCACCGTCCCCCTGCAGCCTATCTACAGGCACAACAGGATTTGGACCCGGGCTTGCCCAGAGGAGGAACATCTCATGTCTCTATTCCTCGGCAGGGCCTGTTTCCGAAAAGGCACCCGTCCGGTTCCGTGTCCCACACAGAAGGTGGCAGCCCTGAAAGCTGTTGCTGGTCTTCACCGTCCCCCTGCAGCCTATTCACAGGCAAAACAGGATCTGGGACCCGGGCTTGCCCAGAGGAGGAACATCTCATGGCTCTCGTCCTCGGCAGGGCCTGTTTCCGAGAACGCACATGTCCAGCTCATTGTCCCACACGGAAGGTGGCAGCGCGGAAAGATTTTGCTGGTCTTCACAATCCCCCTGCAGCCTATTCACAGGCACAACAGGATTCAGGACCCGGGCTTGCCCAGAGGAGGAACATCTCATGGCTCTCGTCCTCGGCAGAGCCTGTTTCCGAAAAGGCACACGTCCGGCTCCTTGTCCCACACGGAAGGTGGAAGCCCTGAAAGATGTTGCTGGTCTTCACCGTCCCCCTGCAGCCTATTCACAGGCACAACAGGATTCAGGAGCCGGCCTTGACTAGAGGAGGAACATCTCATGGCTCTCGTCCTCCGCAGGGCCTGTTTCCAGAAAGGCACACGTCCGGCTCCTTGTCCCACACAGAAGGTGGCAGCCTTGTAAGCTGTTGCTGGTCTTCACCGTCCCCCTGCAGCCTATTCACAGGTACAACAGGATCTCGGACCCGGGCTTGCCCATAGGAGGAACATCTCATTGCTCACGTCCTCGGCAGGACCTGTTTCCGAAAAGGCACACGTCCGGCTCCTTGTCCCACACGGAAGGTTGCAGCCCTGAAAGCTGTTGCTGGTCTTCACCGTCCCCCTGCAGCCTATTCACAGGCACAACAGGATTTGGACCCGGGCTTGCCCAGAGGAGGAACATCTCATGGCTCTCGTCCTCGGCAGGGCCTGTTTCCAGAAAGACACACGTCCGGCTCCTTGTCCCACAAGGAAGGTGGCAGCCCTGAATGCTGTTGCTGGTCTTCACTGTCCCCCTGCAGCCTATTCACAGGCACAACAGGATCCGGGACCCCGGCTTGCCCAGAGCAGGAACATCTCATGTCTCTCGTCCTCGGCAGGGCCTTTTTCCGAAAAGGCACACGTCCCGCTCCTTGTCCCAAACGGAAGGTGGAAGCCCTGAAACCTGTTGCTGGTCTTCACCATCCCCCTTCAGCCTATTCACAGACACAAGAGGATTTGGGACCCGGGCTTGCCCAGAAGAGGAACATCTCATGGCTCTTGTCCTCGGCAGGGCCTGTTTCCGGAAAGGAACACGTCCGGCTCCTTGTCCCACACTGAAGGTGGCAGCCCTGAAAGCTGTTGCTGGTCTTCACAATCCCCCTGCAGCCTATTCACAGGCACAACAGGATTTGGACCCGGGCTTGCCCAGAGGAGGAACATCTCATGGCTCTCGTCCTCGGCAGGGCCTGTTTCCAGAAACGCACACGTCCGGCTCCTTGTCCCACACTGAAGGTGGCAGCCCTGAAAGCTGTTGCTGGTCTTCACCGTCCCCCTGCAGCCTATTCACAGGCACAACAGGATCTGGGACCTGGGCTTGCCCAGAGGAGGAACATCTCATTGCTCTCTTCGTCAGCAGAGCCTGTTTCCGCAAATGAACACGTCCGGCTCATTGTCCCACACAGAAGGTGGCAGCCCTGAAAGCTGTTGCTGGACTTCACCGTCCCCCTGCAGCCTATTCACAGGTACAACAGGATCTCGGACCCGGGCTTGCCCAGAGGAGGAACATCTCATCGCTCTCGTCCTCGGCAGGACCTGTTTCCGAAAAGGCACACGTCCGGCTCCTTGTCCCACACGGAAGGTGGCAGCCAGGAAAGATGTTGCTGGTCTTCACCGTCCCCCTGCAGCCTATTCACAGGTACAACAGGATCTGGGACCTGGGCTTGCCCAGAGGAGGAACATCTCATGGCTCTCTTCGTCAGCAGAGCCTGTTTCCGCAAAGGAACATGTCCGGCTCATTGTCCCAAACTGAAGGTAGCAGCCCTGAAAGCTGTTGCTGGTCTTCACCGTCCCCCTGCAGCCTATTCACAGGCACAACAGGATTTGGACCCGGGCTTGCCCAGAGGAGGATCATCTCATGGCTCTCATCCTCGCCAGAGCCTGATTCCGAAAAGGCATACGTCAGTCTCCTTGTCCCACACGGAAGGTGGAAGCCCTGAAAGGTGTTGCTGGTCTTCACCGTCCCCCTGCAGCCTATCTACAGGCACAACAGGATTAGGGACCCGGGCATGCCCAGAAGAGGAACATCTCATGGCTCTTGTCCGCGGCAGGGCCTGTTTCCGGAAAGGCACACGTCCGGCTCCTTGTCTCACACGGAAGGTGGAAGCCCTGAAAAATGTTGCTGGTCTTCATGGTCCCCCTGCAGCCTATTCACAGGCACAACACGATGTGGGACACGGGCTTGTCCAGAGGAGGAACATCTCATGGCTCTCGTCCTCAGCAGGGCCTGTTTCCAGAAAGGCACATGTCCGGCTCTTTGTCCCACACGGAAGGTGGCAGCCCTGAAAGCTGTTGCTGGTCTTCACCATCCCCCTGCAGCCTATTCACAGGCACAACAGGATCTGGGATCCGGTCTTGCCCAGAGGAGGAACATCTCATGTCTCTCGTCCTCGGCAGGGCCTGTTTCCGAAAAGACACACGTTCGGCTCCTTGTCTCACACGGAAGGTGGAAGCCCTGAAAACTGTTGCTGGTCTTCACCGTCCCCCTGCTGCCTATTCACAGGAACAACAGGATTTGGACCCTGGCTTGCCATAAGAGGAACATCTCATGGCTCTTGTCCTCGGCAGGGCCTGTTTCCGGAAAGGCACACGTCCGCCTCATTGACCCACACGGAAGGTGGCAGCCCTGAAAGCTGTTGCTGGTCTTCACCGTCCCCCTGCAGCCTATTCACAGGCACAACAGGATTTGGGACCCGGGCTTGCCCAGAGGAGGAACATATCATGGCTCACGTCCTCGGCAGACCCTCTTTCCGAGAAGGCACACGTCCGGCTCATTGTCCCACATGGAACGTGGAAGCCCTGAAAGCTGTTGCTGATCTTCACCGTCCCCCTGCAGCCTATTCACAGGCACAACAGGATCTCGGACCCGGGCTTGCCCAGAGGAGGAACATCTCATGGCTCTCGTCCTCGGCAGGGCCAGTTTCCTAGAACTCACATGTCCGGCTCCTTGTCCCACATGGAAGGTGGCAGCCCTGAAAGCTGTTGCTGATCTTCACCGTCCCCCTGCAGCCTATTCACAGGCACAACAGGATTTGGGACCCGGGCTTGCCCAGAGGAGGAACATCTCATGGCTCTTGTCCTCGGCAGGTCCTGTTTCCAGAAAGGCACACGTCCGGCTCCTTGTCCCACATGGAAGGTGGCAGCCCTGAAAGCTGTTGCTGGTCTTCACCATCCCCCTGCAGCCTATTCACAGGCACAGCAGGATCTGGGACCCGGTCTTGCCCAGAGGAGGAACATCTCATGGCTCTCGTCCTCGGCAGGGCCTTTTTCCGAAAAGACACACGTCCGGCTCTTTGTCCCACATGGAAGGTGGCAGCTGTGAAAGCTGTTGCTGGTCTTCACCGTCCCCCTGCAGCCTATTCACAGGCACAACAGGATTTGGGACCCGGGCTTGCCTAGAGGTGGAACATCTCATGGCTCTCGTCCTCGGCAGAGCCTCTTTTCGAAAAGTCACACGTCCGTCTCCTTGTCCCACAAGAAAGGGGCCAGCCCTGAAAGCTGTTGCTGGTCTTCACCGTCCCCCTGCAGCCTATTCACAGGCACAACAGGATTTGGGACCCGGGCTTGCCCAGAGGAGGAACATCTCATGCCTCTCGTCCTCGGCAGGGCCAGTTTCCGAAAAGGCACACGTCCGACACCTTGTCGCACAAGGAAGGTGGCAGCCCTGAAAGCTGTTGCTGGTCTTCACCGTCCCCCTGCAGCCTATTCACAGGCACAACAGGATTCAGGACCCGGGCTTGCCCAGAGGAGGAACATCTCATGGCTCTCGTCCTCGGCAGGGCCAGTTTCCGAAAAGGCACACGTCCGGCACCTTCTCCCACAAGGAAGGTGGCAGCCCGGAAAGCTGTTGCTGGTCTTCACCGTCCCCCTGCAGCCTATTCACAGGCACAACAGGATCTGAGACCTGGGCTTGCCCAGAGGAGGAACATCTCATGGCTCTCTTCGTCAGCAGAGCCTGTTTCTGCAAAGGAACACGTCCGGCTCCTTGTCCCACACGGAAGGTGGCAGCCCTGAAAGCTGTTGCTGGTCTTCACCGTCCCCCTGCAGCCTATTCACAGGCACAACAGGATTTGGACCCGGGCTTGCCCAGAGGAGGAACATCTCATGTCTCTATTCCTCGGCAGGGCCTGTTTCCGAAAAGGCACCCGTCCGGCTCCTTGTCCCACACAGAAGGTGGCAGCCCTGAAAGCTGTTGCTGGTCTTCACCGTCCCCCTGCAGCCTATTCACAGGCACAACAGGATCTGGGACCCGGGCTTGCCCAGAGGAGGAACATCTCATGGCTCTCGTCCTCGGCAGGGCCTGTTTCCGAGAACGCACATGTCCAGCTCATTGTCCCACACGGAAGGTGGCAGCGCGGAAAGCTGTTGCTGGTCTTCACCATCCCGCTGCAGCCTATTCACAGGCACAACAGGATTCAGGACCCGGGCTTGCCCAGAGGAGGAACATCTCATGGCTCTCGTCCTCGGCAGAGCCTGTTTCCGAAAAGGCACACGTCCGGCTCCTTGTCCCACACGGAAGGTGGAAGCCCTGAAAGATGTTGCTGGTCTTCACCGTCCCCCTGCAGCCTATTCACAGGCACAACAGGATTCAGGAGCCGGCCTTGACTAGAGGAGGAACATCTCATGGCTCTCGTCCTCCGCAGGGCCTGTTTCCAGAAAGGCACACGTCCGGCTCCTTGTCCCACACAGAAGGTGGCAGCCTTGTAAGCTGTTGCTGGTCTTCACCGTCCCCCTGCAGCCTATTCACAGGTACAACAGGATCTCGGACCCGGGCTTGCCCATAGGAGGAACATCTCATTGCTCTCGTCCTCGGCAGGACCTGTTTCCGAAAAGGCACACGTCCGGCTCCTTGTCCCACACGGAAGGTGGCAGCCCTGAAAGCTGTTGCTGGTCTTCACCGTCCCCCTGCAGCCTATTCACAGGCACAACAGGATTTGGACCCGGGCTTGCCCAGAGGAGGAACATCTCATGGCTCTCGTCCTCGGCAGGGCCTGTTTCCAGAAAGACGCACGTCCGGCTCCTTGTCCCACAAGGAAGGTGGCAGCCCGGAAAGCTGTTGCTGGTCTTCACCGTTCCCCTGCATCCTATTCACAGGCACAACAGGATCTGGGACCTGGGCTTGCCCAGAGGAGGAACATCTCATGGCTCTCTTCGTCAGCAGAGCCTGTTTCCGCAAAGGAACACGTCCGGCTCATTGTCCCACACAGATGGTGGCAGCCCTGAAAGCTGTTGCTGGACTTCACCGTCCCCCTGCAGCCTATTCACAGGTACAACAGGATCTTGGACCCGGGCTTGCCCAGAGGAGGAACATCTCATCGCTCTCGTCCTCGGCAGGACCTGTTTCCGAAAAGGCAAACGTCCGGCTCATTGTCCCACACGGAAGGTGGCAGCCCTGAATGCTGTTGCTGGTCTTCACTGTCCCCCTGCAGCCTATTCACAGGCACAACAGGATCCGGGACCCCGGCTTGCCCAGAGCAGGAACATCTCATGTCTCTCGTCCTCGGCAGGGCCTTTTTCCGAAAAGGCACACGTCCCGCTCCTTGTCCCAAACGGAAGGTGGAAGCCCTGAAACCTGTTGCTGGTCTTCACCATCCCCCTTCAGCCTATTCACAGACACAAGAGGATTTGGGACCCGGGCTTGCCCAGAAGAGGAACATCTCATGGCTCTTGCCCTCGGCAGGGCCTGTTTCCGGAAAGGCACACGTCAGGCTCCTTGTCCCACACTGAAGGTGGCAGCCCTGAAAGCTGTTGCTGGTCTTCACAATCCCCCTGCAGCCTATTCACAGGCACAACAGGATTTGGACCCGGGCTTGCCCAGAGGAGGAACATCTCATGGCTCTCGTCCTCGGCAGGGCCTGTTTCCAGAAACGCACACGTCCGGCTCCTTGTCCCACACTGAAGGTGGCAGCCCTGAAAGCTGTTGCTGGTCTTCACCGTCCCCCTGCAGCCTATTCACAGGCACAACAGGATCTGGGACCTGGGCTTGCCCAGAGAAGGAACATCTCATGGCTCTCTTCGTCAGCAGAGCCTGTTTCCGCAAAGGAACACGTCCGGCTCATTGTCCCACACAGAAGGTGGCAGCCCTGAAAGCTGTTGCTGGACTTCACCGTCCCCCTGCAGCCTATTCACAGGTACAACAGGATCTCGGACCCGGGCTTGCCCAGAGGAGGAACATCTCATCGCTCTCGTCCTCGGCAGGACCTGTTTCCGAAAAGGCACACGTCCGGCTCCTTGTCCCACACGGAAGGTGGCAGCCAGGAAAGATGTTGCTGGTCTTCACAGTCCCCCTGCAGCCTATTCACAGGTACAACAGGATCTGGGACCTGGGCTTGCCCAGAGGAGGAACATCTCATGGCTCTCTTCGTCAGCAGAGCCTGTTTCCGCAAAGGAACATGTCCGGCTCATTGTCCCAAACTGAAGGTAGCAGCCCTGAAAGCTGTTGCTGGTCTTCACCGTCCCCCTGCAGCCTATTCACAGGCACAACAGGATTTGGACCCGGGCTTGCCCAGAGGAGGATCATCTCATGGCTCTCATCCTCGCCAGAGCCTGATTCCGAAAAGGCATACGTCAGTCTCCTTGTCCCACACGGAAGGTGGAAGCCCTGAAAGGTGTTGCTGGTCTTCACCGTCCCCCTGCAGCCTATCTACAGGCACAACAGGATTAGGGACCCGGGCATGCCCAGAAGAGGAACATCTCATGGCTCTTGTCCGCGGCAGGGCCTGTTTCCGGAAAGGCACACGTCCGGCTCCTTGTCTCACACGGAAGGTGGAAGCCCTGAAAAATGTTGCTGGTCTTCACCGTCCCCCTGCAGCCTATTCACAGGCACAACACGATGTGGGACACGGGCTTGTCCAGAGGAGGAACATCTCATGGCTCTCGTCCTCAGCAGAGCCTGTTTCCAGAAAGGCACATGTCCGGCTCTATGTCCCACACGGAAGGTGGCAGCCCTGAAAGCTGTTGCTGGTCTTCAACATCCCCCTGCAGCCTATTCACAGGCACAACAGGATCTGGGATCCGGTCTTGCCCAGAGGAGGAACATCTCATGTCTCTCGTCCTCGGCAGGGCCTGTTTCCGAAAAGACACACGTTCGGCTCCTTGTCTCACACGGAAGGTGGAAGCCCTGAAAACTGTTGCTGGTCTTCACCGTCCCCCTGCTGCCTATTCACAGGAACAACAGGATTTGGACCCTGGCTTGCCATAAGAGGAACATCTCATGGCTCTTGTCCTCGGCAGGGCCTGTTTCCGGAAAGGCACACGTCCGCCTCATTGACCCACACGGAAGGTGGCAGCCCTGAAAGCTGTTGCTGGTCTTCACCGTCCCCCTGCAGCCTATTCACAGGCACAACAGGATTTGGGACCCGGGCTTGCCCAGAGGAGGAACATATCATGGCTCACGTCCTCGGCAGACCCTCTTTCCGAGAAGGCACACGTCCGGCTCATTGTCCCACATGGAACGTGGAAGCCCTGAAAGCTGTTGCTGATCTTCACCGTCCTCCTGCAGCCTATTCACAGGCACAACAGGATCTCGGACCCGGGCTTGCCCAGAGGAGGAACATCTCATGGCTCTCGTCCTCGGCAGGGCCAGTTTCCTAGAACGCACATGTCCGGCTCATTGTCCCACATGGAAGGTGGCAGCCCTGAAAGCTGTTGCTGATCTTCACCGTCCCCCTGCAGCCTATTCACAGGCACAACTGGATTTGGGACCCGGGCTTGCCCAGAGGAGGAACATCTCATGGCTCTTGTCCTCGGCAGGTCCTGTTTCCAGAAAGGCACACGTCTGGCTCCTTGTCCCACATGGAAGGTGGCAGCCCTGAAAGCTGTTGCTGGTCTTCACCATCCCCCTGCAGCCTATTCACAGGCACAGCAGGATCTGGGACCCGGTCTTGCCCAGAGGAGGAACATCTCATGGCTCTCGTCCTCGGCAGGGCCTTTTTCCGAAAAGGCACACGTCCGGCTCTTTGTCCCACACGGAACGTGGAAGCCCTGAAAGCTGTTGCTGGTCTTCACGGTCCCCCTGCGGCCTATTCACAGGCACAACAGGATTTGGGACCCGGGCTTGCCCAGAGGAGGAACATCTCATGGCTCACGTCCTCGGCAGAGCCTTTTTCCGAGAAGGCACACGTCCGGCTCATTGTCCCACATGGAAGGTGGCAGCTGTGAAAGCTGTTGCTGGTCTTCACCGTCCCCCTGCAGCCTATTCACAGGCACAACAGGATTTGGGACCCGGGCTTGCCTAGAGGTGGAACATCTCATGGCTCTCGTCCTCGGCAGAGCCTCTTTTCGAAAAGTCACACGTCCGTCTCCTTGTCCCACAAGAAAGGGGCCAGCCCTGAAAGCTGTTGCTGGTCTTCACCGTCCCCCTGCAGCCTATTCACAGGCACAACATGATTTGGGACCCGGGCTTGCCCAGAGGGGGTACATCTCATGCCTCTCGTCCTCGGCAGGGCCTGTTTCCGAAAAGGCACACGTCCGACACCTTGTCGCAAAGGAAGGTGGCAGTCCTGAAAGCTGTTGCTGGTCTTCACCGTCCCCCTGCAGCCTATTCACAGGCACAACAGGATTCAGGACCCGGGCTTGCCCAGAGGAGGAACATCTCATGGCTCTCGTCCTCGGCAGGGCCAGTTTCCGAAAAGGCAAACGTCCGGCACCTTCTCCCACAAGGAAGGTGGCAGCCCGGAAAGCTGTTGCTGGTCTTCACCGTCCCCCTGCAGCCTATTCACAGGCACAACAGGATCTGAGACCTGGGCTTGCCCAGAGGAGGAACATCTCATGGCTCTCTTCGTCAGCAGAGCCTGTTTCTGCAAAGGAACACGTCCGGCTCCTTGTCCCACACGGAAGGTGGCAGCCCTGAAAGCTGTTGCTGGTCTTCACCGTCCCCCTGCAGCCTATTCACAGGCACAACAGGATTTGGACCCGGGCTTGCCCAGAGGAGGAACATCTCATGTCTCTATTCCTCGGCAGGGCCTGTTTCCGAAAAGGCACCCGTCCGGTTCCGTGTCCCACACAGAAGGTGGCAGCCCTGAAAGCTGTTGCTGGTCTTCACCGTCCCCCTGCAGCCTATTCACAGGCAAAACAGGATCTGGGACCCGGGCTTGCCCAGAGGAGGAACATCTCATGGCTCTCGTCCTCGGCAGGGCCTGTTTCCGAGAACGCACATGTCCAGCTCATTGTCCCACACGGAAGGTGGCAGCGCGGAAAGATTTTGCTGGTCTTCACAATCCCCCTGCAGCCTATTCACAGGCACAACAGGATTCAGGACCCGGGCTTGCCCAGAGGAGGAACATCTCATGGCTCTCGTCCTCGGCAGTGCCTGTTTCCGAAAAGGCACACGTCCGGCTCCTTGTCCCACACGGAAGGTGGAAGCCCTGAAAGATGTTGCTGGTCTTCACCGTCCCCCTGCAGCCTATTCACAGGCACAACAGGATTCAGGAGCCGGCCTTGACTAGAGGAGGAACATCTCATGGCTCTCGTCCTCCGCAGGGCCTGTTTCCAGAAAGGCACACGTCCGGCTCCTTGTCCCACACAGAAGGTGGCAGCCTTGTAAGCTGTTGCTGGTCTTCACCGTCCCCCTGCAGCCTATTCACAGGTACAACAGGATCTCGGACCCGGGCTTGCCCATAGGAGGAACATCTCATTGCTCACGTCCTCGGCAGGACCTGTTTCCGAAAAGGCACACGTCCGGCTCCTTGTCCCACACGGAAGGTTGCAGCCCTGAAAGCTGTTGCTGGTCTTCACCGTCCCCCTGCAGCCTATTCACAGGCACAACAGGATTTGGACCCGGGCTTGCCCAGAGGAGGAACATCTCATGGCTCTCGTCCTCGGCAGGGCCTGTTTCCAGAAAGACACACGTCCGGCTCCTTGTCCCACAAGGAAGGTGGCAGCCCTGAATGCTGTTGCTGGTCTTCACTGTCCCCCTGCAGCCTATTCACAGGCACAACAGGATCCGGGACCCCGGCTTGCCCAGAGCAGGAACATCTCATGTCTCTCGTCCTCGGCAGGGCCTTTTTCCGAAAAGGCACACGTCCCGCTCCTTGTCCCAAACGGAAGGTGGAAGCCCTGAAACCTGTTGCTGGTCTTCACCATCCCCCTTCAGCCTATTCACAGACACAAGAGGATTTGGGACCCGGGCTTGCCCAGAAGAGGAACATCTCATGGCTCTTGTCCTCGGCAGGGCCTGTTTCCGGAAAGGAACACGTCCGGCTCCTTGTCCCACACTGAAGGTGGCAGCCCTGAAAGCTGTTGCTGGTCTTCACAATCCCCCTGCAGCCTATTCACAGGCACAACAGGATTTGGACCCGGGCTTGCCCAGAGGAGGAACATCTCATGGCTCTCGTCCTCGGCAGGGCCTGTTTCCAGAAACGCACACGTCCGGCTCCTTGTCCCACACTGAAGGTGGCAGCCCTGAAAGCTGTTGCTGGTCTTCACCGTCCCCCTGCAGCCTATTCACAGGCACAACAGGATCTGGGACCTGGGCTTGCCCAGAGGAGGAACATCTCATTGCTCTCTTCGTCAGCAGAGCCTGTTTCCGCAAATGAACACGTCCGGCTCATTGTCCCACACAGAAGGTGGCAGCCCTGAAAGCTGTTGCTGGACTTCACCGTCCCCCTGCAGCCTATTCACAGGTACAACAGGATCTCGGACCCGGGCTTGCCCAGAGGAGGAACATCTCATCGCTCTCGTCCTCGGCAGGACCTGTTTCCGAAAAGGCACACGTCCGGCTCCTTGTCCCACACGGAAGGTGGCAGCCAGGAAAGATGTTGCTGGTCTTCACCGTCCCCCTGCAGCCTATTCACAGGTACAACAGGATCTGGGACCTGGGCTTGCCCAGAGGAGGAACATCTCATGGCTCTCTTCGTCAGCAGAGCCTGTTTCCGCAAAGGAACATGTCCGGCTCATTGTCCCAAACTGAAGGTAGCAGCCCTGAAAGCTGTTGCTGGTCTTCACCGTCCCCCTGCAGCCTATTCACAGGCACAACAGGATTTGGACCCGGGCTTGCCCAGAGGAGGATCATCTCATGGCTCTCATCCTCGCCAGAGCCTGATTCCGAAAAGGCATACGTCAGTCTCCTTGTCCCACACGGAAGGTGGAAGCCCTGAAAGGTGTTGCTGGTCTTCACCGTCCCCCTGCAGCCTATCTACAGGCACAACAGGATTAGGGACCCGGGCATGCCCAGAAGAGGAACATCTCATGGCTCTTGTCCGCGGCAGGGCCTGTTTCCGGAAAGGCACACGTCCGGCTCCTTGTCTCACACGGAAGGTGGAAGCCCTGAAAACTGTTGCTGGTCTTCATGGTCCCCCTGCAGCCTATTCACAGGCACAACACGATGTGGGACACGGGCTTGTCCAGAGGAGGAACATCTCATGGCTCTCGTCCTCAGCAGGGCCTGTTTCCAGAAAGGCACATGTCCGGCTCTTTGTCCCACACGGAAGGTGGCAGCCCTGAAAGCTGTTGCCGGTCTTCACCGTCCGCCTGCAGTCTATTCACAGGTACCACAGGATCTTGGACCCGGTCTTGCCCAGAGGAGGAACATCTCATGTCTCTCGTCCTCGGCAGGGCCTGTTTCCGAAAAGACACACGTTCGGCTCCTTGTCTCACACGGAAGGTGGAAGCCCTGAAAACTGTTGCTGGTCTTCACCGTCCCCCTGCTGCCTATTCACAGGAACAACAGGATTTGGACCCTGGCTTGCCATAAGAGGAACATCTCATGGCTCTTGTCCTCGGCAGGGCCTGTTTCCGGAAAGGCACACGTCCGCCTCATTGACCCACACGGAAGGTGGCAGCCCTGAAAGCTGTTGCTGGTCTTCACCGTCCCCCTGCAGCCTATTCACAGGCACAACAGGATTTGGACCCGGGCTTGCCCAGAGGAGGAACATCTCATGGCTCTCGTCCTCGGCAGGGCCTGTTTCCAGAAAGGCACACGTCCGGCTCCTTGTCCCACAAGGAAGGTGGCAGCCCGGAAAGCTGTTGCTGGTCTTCACCGTCCCCCTGCAGCCTATTCACAGGCACAACAGGATCTGGGACCTGGGCTTGCCCAGAGGAGGAACATCTCATGGCTCTCTTCGTCAGCAGAGCCTGTTTCCGCAAAGGAACACGTCCGGCTCATTGTCCCACACAGAAGGTGGCAGCCCTGAAAGCTGTTGCTGGACTTCACCGTCCCCCTGCAGCCTATTCACAGGTACAACAGGATCTTGGACCCGGTCTTGCCCAGAGGAGGAACATCTCATGGCTCTCGTCCTCGGCAGGGCCAGTTTCCTAGAACGCACATGTCCGGCTCCTTGTCCCACATGGAAGGTGGCAGCCCTGAAAGCTGTTGCTGATCTTCACCGTCCCCCTGCAGCCTATTCACAGGCACAACAGGATTTGGGACCCGGGCTTGCCCAGAGGAGGAACATCTCATGGCTCTTGTCCTCGGCAGGTCCTGTTTCCAGAAAGGCACACGTCCGGCTCCTTGTCCCACATGGAAGGTGGCAGCCCTGAAAGCTGTTGCTGGTCTTCACCATCCCCCTGCAGCCTATTCACAGGCACAGCAGGATCTGGGACCCGGTCTTGCCCAGAGGAGGAACATCTCATGGCTCTCGTCCTCGGCAGGGCCTTTTTCCGAAAAGACACACGTCCGGCTCTTTGTCCCACACGGAACGTGGAAGCCCTGAAAGCTGTTGCTGGTCTTCACGGTCCCCCTGCGGCCTATTCACAGGCACAGCAGGATTTGGGACCCGGGCTTGCCTAGAGGTGGAACATCTCATGGCTCACGTCCTCGGCAGAGCCTTTTTCCGAGAAGGCACACGTCCGGCTCATTGTCCCACATGGAAGGTGGCAGCTGTGAAAGCTGATGCTGGTCTTCACCGTCCCCCTGCAGCCTATTCACAGGCACAACAGGATTTGGGACCCGGGCTTGCCTAGAGGTGGAACATCTCATGGCTCTCGTCCTCGGCAGTGCCTCTTTTCGAAAAGTCACACGTCCGTCTCCTTGTCCCACAAGAAAGGGGCCAGCCCTGAAAGCTGTTGCTGGTCTTCACCGTCCCCCTGCAGCCTATTCACAGGCACAACAGGATTTGGGACCCGGGCTTGCCCAGAGGGGGAACATCTCATGCCTCTCGTCCTCGGCAGGGCCTGTTTCCGAAAAGGCACACGTCCGACACCTTGTCGCACAAGGAAGGTGGCAGCCCTGAAAGCTGTTGCTGGTCTTCACCGTCCCCCTGCAGCCTATTCACAGGCACAACAGGATTCAGGACCCGGGCTTGCCCAGAGGAGGAACATCTCATGGCTCTCGTCCTCGGCAGGGCCTGTTTCCAGAAAGGCACACGTCCGGCTCCTTGTCCCACAAGGAAGGTGGCAGCCCGGAAAGCTGTTGCTGGTCTTCACCGTCCCCCTGCAGCCTATTCACAGGCACAACAGTATCTGGGACCCGGGCTTGCCCAGAGGAGGAACATCTCATGGCTCTCGTCCTCGGCAGGGCCTGTTTCCGAGAACGCACATGTCCGGCTCATTGTCCCACACGGAAGGTGGCAGCGCGGAAAGATTTTGCTGGTCTTCACAATCCCCCTGCAGCCTATTCACAGGCACAACAGGATTCAGGACCCGGGCTTGCCCAGAGGAGGAACATCTCATGGCTCTCGTCCTCGGCAGAGCCTGTTTCCGAAAAGGCACACGTCCGGCTCCTTGTCCCACACGGAAGTTGGAAGCCCTGAAAGATGTTGCTGGTCTTCACCGTCCCCCTGCAGCCTATTCACAGGCACAACAGGATTCAGGAGCCGGCCTTGACTAGAGGAGGAACATCTCATGGCTCTCGTCCTCCGCAGGGCCTGTTTCCAGAAAGGCACACGTCCGGCTCCTTGTCCCACACAGAAGGTGGCAGCCTTGTAAGCTGTTGCTGGTCTTCACCGTCCCCCTGCAGCCTATTCACAGGTACAACAGGATCTCGGACCCGGGCTTGCCCATAGGAGGAACATCTCATTGCTCTCGTCCTCGGCAGGACCTGTTTCCGAAAAGGCACACGTCCGGCTCCTTGTCCCACACGGAAGGTGGCAGCCCTGAAAGCTGTTGCTGGTCTTCACCGTCCCCCTGCAGCCTATTCACAGGCACAACAGGATTTGGACCCGGGCTTGCCCAGAGGAGGAACATCTCATGGCTCTCGTCCTCGGCAGGGCCTGTTTCCAGAAAGGCACACGTCCGGCTCCTTGTCCCACAAGGAAGGTGGCAGCCCGGAAAGCTGTTGCTGGTCTTCACCGTCCCCCTGCAGCCTATTCACAGGCACAACAGGATCTGGGACCTGGGCTTGCCCAGAGGAGGAACATCTCATGGCTCTCTTCGTCAGCAGAGCCTGTTTCCGCAAAGGAACACGTCCGGCTCATTGTCCCACACAGAAGGTGGCAGCCCTGAAAGCTGTTGCTGGACTTCACCGTCCCCCTGCAGCCTATTCACAGGTACAACAGGATCTTGGACCCGGGCTTGCCCAGAGGAGGAACATCTCATCGCTCTCGTCCTCGGCAGGACCTGTTTCCGAAAAGGCAAACGTCCGGCTCATTGTCCCACACGGAAGGTGGCAGCCTTGAAAGCTGTTGCTGGTCTTCACCGTCCCCCTGCAGCCTATTCACAGGCACAACAGGATTTGGACCCGGGCTTGCCCAGAGGAGGAACATCTCATGGCTCTCATCCTCGCCAGAGCCTGATTCCGAAAAGGCACACATCCGGCTCCTTGTCCCACACGGATGGTGCCAGCCCGGAAAGCTGTTGCTGGTCTTCACTGTCCCCCTGCAGCCTACTCACAGGCACAACAGGATTTGAGACACGGGCTTGTCCAGAGGAGGAACATCTCATGGCTCTCGTCCTCGGCAGGGCCTTTTTCCAGAAAGGCACACGTCCGGCTCCTTGTCCCACACGGAAGGTGGCAGCCCTGAAAGCTGTTGCTGGTCTTCACCATCCCCCTGCAGCCTATTCACAGGCACAACAGGATCTGGGACACGGGCTTGCTCAGAGGAGGAACATCTCATGGCTCTCGTCCTCGGCAGGGCCCGTTTCCGAAAAGGCACACGTCAGTCTCCTTGTCACAAACGGAAGGTGGAAGCCCTGAAAGGTGTTGCTGGTCTTCACCGTCCCCCTGCAGCCTATCTACAGGCACAACAGGATTAGGGACCCGGGCATGCCCAGAAGAGGAACATCTCATGGCTCTTGTCCGCGGCAGGGCCTGTTTCCGGAAAGGCACACGTCCGGCTCCTTGTCTCACACGGAAGGTGGAAGCCCTGAAAACTGTTGCTGGTCTTCATGATCCCCCTGCAGCCTATTCACAGGCACAACACGATGTGGGACACGGGCTTGTCCAGAGGAGGAACATCTCATGGCTCTCGTCCTCGGCAGGGCCTGTTTCCAGAAAGGCACATGTCCGGCTCTCTGTCCCACACGGAAGGTGGCAGCCCTGAAAGCTGTTGCTGGTCTTCACCATCCCCCTGCAGCCTATTCACAGGCACAACAGGATCTGGGATCCGGTCTTGCCCAGAAGAGGAACATCTCATGTTTCTCGTCCTCGGCAGGGCCTGTTTCCGAAAAGACACACGTTCGGCTCCTTGTCTCACACGGAAGGTGGAAGCCCTGAAAACTGTTGCTGGTCTTCACCGTCCCCCTGCAGCCTATTCACAGGAACAACAGGATTTGGACCCTGGCTTGCCATAATAGGAACATCTCATGGCTCTTGTCCTCGGCAGGGCCTGTTTCCGGAAAGGCACACGTCCGCCTCATTGACCCACACGGAAGGTGGCAGCCCTGAAAGCTGTTGCTGGTCTTCACTGTCCCCCTGCAGCCTACTCACAGGCACAACAGGATTTGAGACACGGGCTTGTCCAGAGGAGGAACATCTCATGGCTCTCGTCCTCGGCAGGGCCTTTTTCCAGAAAGGCACACGTCCGGCTCCTTGTCCCACACGGAAGGTGGCAGCCCTGAAAGCTGTTGCTGGTCTTCACCATCCCCCTGCAGCCTATTCACAGGCACAACAGGATCTGGGACACGGGCTTGCTCAGAGGAGGAACATCTCATGGCTCTCGTCCTCGGCAGGGCCCGTTTCCGAAAAGGCACACGTCAGTCTCCTTGTCCCAAACGGAAGGTGGAAGCCCTGAAAGGTGTTGCTGGTCTTCACCGTCCCCCTGCAGCCTATCTACAGGCACAACAGGATTAGGGACCCGGGCATGCCCAGAAGAGGAACATCTCATGGCTCTTGTCCGCGGCAGGGCCTGTTTCCGGAAAGGCACACGTCCGGCTCCTTGTCTCACACGGAAGGTGGAAGCCCTGAAAACTGTTGCTGGTCTTCATGATCCCCCTGCAGCCTATTCACAGGCACAACACGATGTGGGACATGGGCTTGTCCAGAGGAGGAACATCTCATGGCTCTCGTCCTCGGCAGGGCCTGTTTCCAGAAAGGCACACGTCCGGCTCCTTGTCCCACACGGAAGGTGGCAGCCCTGAAAGCTGTTGCTGGTCTTCACCGTCCCCCTGCAGCCTATTCACAGGCACAACAGGATTTGGACCCGGGCTTGCCCAGAGGAGGAACATCTCATGGCTCTCGTCCTCGGCAGGGCCTGTTTCCAGAAAGGCACACGTCCGGCTCCTTGTCCCACAATGAAGGTGGCAGCCCGGAAAGCTGTTGCTGGTCTTCACCGTCCCCCTGCAGCCTATTCACAGGCACAACAGGATCTGGGACCTGGGCTTGCCCAGAGGAGGAACATCTCATGGCTCTCTTCGTCAGCAGAGCCTGTTTCCGCAAAGGAACACGTCCGGCTCATTGTCCCACACAGAAGGTGGCAGCCCTGAAAGCTGTTGCTGGACTTCACCGTCCCCCTGCAGCCTATTCACAGGTACAACAGGATCTTGGACCCGGGCTTGCCCAGAGGAGGAACATCTCATCGCTCTCGTCCTCGGCAGGACCTGTTTCCGAAAAGGCAAACGTCCGGCTCATTGTCCCACACGGAAGGTGGCAGCCTTGAAAGCTGTTGCTGGTCTTCACCGTCCCCCTGCAGCCTATTCACAGGCACAACAGGATTTGGACCCGGGCTTGCCCAGAGGAGGAACATCTCATGGCTCTCATCCTCGCCAGAGCCTGATTCCGAAAAGGCACACATCCGGCTCCTTGTCCCACACGGATGGTGCCAGCCCGGAAAGCTGTTGCTGGTCTTCACTGTCCCCCTGCAGCCTACTCACAGGCACAACAGGATTTGAGACACGGGCTTGTCCAGAGGAGGAACATCTCATGGCTCTCGTCCTCGGCAGGGCCTTTTTCCAGAAAGGCACACGTCCGGCTCCTTGTCCCACACGGAAGGTGGCAGCCCTGAAAGCTGTTGCTGGTCTTCACCATCCCCCTGCAGCCTATTCACAGGCACAACAGGATCTGGGACACGGGCTTGCTCAGAGGAGGAACATCTCATGGCTCTCGTCCTCGGCAGGGCCCGTTTCCGAAAAGGCACACGTCAGTCTCCTTGTCCCAAACGGAAGGTGGAAGCCCTGAAAGGTGTTGCTGGTCTTCACCGTCCCCCTGCAGCCTATCTACAGGCACAACAGGATTAGGGACCCGGGCATGCCCAGAAGAGGAACATCTCATGGCTCTTGTCCGCGGCAGGGCCTGTTTCCGGAAAGGCACACGTCCGGCTCCTTGTCTCACACGGAAGGTGGAAGCCCTGAAAACTGTTGCTGGTCTTCATGATCCCCCTGCAGCCTATTCACAGGCACAACACGATGTGGGACACGGGCTTGTCCAGAGGAGGAACATCTCATGGCTCTCGTCCTCGGCAGGGCCTGTTTCCAGAAAGGCACATGTCCGGCTCTCTGTCCCACACGGAAGGTGGCAGCCCTGAAAGCTGTTGCTGGTCTTCACCATCCCCCTGCAGCCTATTCACAGGCACAACAGGATCTGGGATCCGGTCTTGCCCAGAAGAGGAACATCTCATGTTTCTCGTCCTCGGCAGGGCCTGTTTCCGAAAAGACACACGTTCGGCTCCTTGTCTCACACGGAAGGTGGAAGCCCTGAAAACTGTTGCTGGTCTTCACCGTCCCCCTGCAGCCTATTCACAGGAACAACAGGATTTGAACCCTGGCTTGCCATAATAGGAACATCTCATGGCTCTTGTCCTCGGCAGGGCCAGTTTCCGAAAAGGCACACGTCCGGCTCCTTCTCCCACAAGGAAGGTGGCAGCCCGGAAAGCTGTTGCTGGTCTTCACCGTCCCCCTGCAGCCTATTCACAGGCACAACAGGATCTGAGACCTGGGCTTGCCCAGAGGAGGAACATCTCATGGCTCTCTTCGTCAGCAGAGCCTGTTTCTGCAAAGGAACACGTCCGGCTCCTTGTCCCACACGGAAGGTGGAAGCCCTGAAAGATGTTGCTGGTCTTCACCGTCCCCCTGTAGCCTATTCACAGGCACAACAGGATTCAGGAGCCGGCCTTGACTAGAGGAGGAACATCTCATGGCTCTCGTCCTCCGCAGGGCCTGTTTCCAGAAAGGCACACGTCCGGCTCCTTGTCCCACACAGAAGGTGGCAGCCTTGTAAGCTGTTGCTGGTCTTCACCGTCCCCCTGCAGCCTATTCACAGGTACAACAGGATCTCGGACCCGGGCTTGCCCATAGGAGGAACATCTCATTGCTCTCGTCCTCGGCAGGACCTGTTTCCGAAAAGGCACACGTCCGGCTCCTTGTCCCACACGGAAGGTGGCAGCCCTGAAAGCTGTTGCTGGTCTTCACCGTCCCCCTGCAGCCTATTCACAGGCACAACAGGATTTGGACCCGGGCTTGCCCAGAGGAGGAACATCTCATGGCTCTCGTCCTCGGCAGGGCCTGTTTCCAGAAAGGCACACGTCCGGCTCCTTGTCCCACAAGGAAGGTGGCAGCCCGGAAAGCTGTTGCTGGTCTTCACCGTCCCCCTGCAGCCTATTCACAGGCACAACAGTATCTGGGACCCGGGCTTGCCCAGAGGAGGAACATCTCATGGCTCTCGTCCTCGGCAGGGCCTGTTTCCGAGAACGCACATGTCCGGCTCATTGTCCCACACGGAAGGTGGCAGCGCGGAAAGATTTTGCTGGTCTTCACAATCCCCCTGCAGCCTATTCACAGGCACAACAGGATTCAGGACCCGGGCTTGCCCAGAGGAGGAACATCTCATGGCTCTCATCCTCGGTAGAGCCTGTTTCCGAAAAGGCACACGTCCGGCTCCTTGTCCCACACGGAAGGTGGAAGCCCTGAAAGATGTTGCTGGTCTTCACCGTCCCCCTGCAGCCTATTCACAGGCACAACAGGATTCAGGAGCCGGCCTTGACTAGAGGAGGAACATCTCATGGCTCTCGTCCTCCGCAGGGCCTGTTTCCAGAAAGGCACACGTCCGGCTCCTTGTCCCACACAGAAGGTGGCAGCCTTGTAAGCTGTTGCTGGTCTTCACCGTCCCCCTGCAGCCTATTCACAGGTACAACAGGATCTCGGACCCGGGCTTGCCCATAGGAGGAACATCTCATTGCTCTCGTCCTCGGCAGGACCTGTTTCCGAAAAGGCACACGTCCGGCTCCTTGTCCCACACGGAAGGTGGCAGCCCTGAAAGCTGTTGCTGGTCTTCACCGTCCCCCTGCAGCCTATTCACAGGCACAACAGGATTTGGACCCGGGCTTGCCCAGAGGAGGAACATCTCATGGCTCTCGTCCTCGGCAGGGCCTGTTTCCAGAAAGGCACACGTCCGGCTCCTTGTCCCACAAGGAAGGTGGCAGCCCGGAAAGCTGTTGCTGGTCTTCACCGTCCCCCTGCAGCCTATTCACAGGCACAACAGGATCTGGGACCTGGGCTTGCCCAGAGGAGGAACATCTCATGGCTCTCTTCGTCAGCAGAGCCTGTTTCCGCAAAGGAACACGTCCGGCTCATTGTCCCACACAGAAGGTGGCAGCCCTGAAAGCTGTTGCTGGACTTCACCGTCCCCCTGCAGCCTATTCACAGGTACAACAGGATCTTGGACCCGGGCTTGCCCAGAGGAGGAACATCTCATCGCTCTCGTCCTCGGCAGGACCTGTTTCCGAAAAGGCAAACGTCCGGCTCATTGTCCCACACGGAAGGTGGCAGCCTTGAAAGCTGTTGCTGGTCTTCACCGTCCCCCTGCAGCCTATTCACAGGCACAACAGGATTTGGGACCCGGGCTTGCCTAGAGGTGGAACATCTCATGGCTCTCGTCCTCGGCAGAGCCTCTTTTCGAAAAGTCACACGTCCGTCTCCTTGTCCCACAAGAAAGGGGCCAGCCCTGAAAGCTGTTGCTGGTCTTCACCGTCCCCCTGCAGCCTATTCACAGGTACAACAGGATCTTGGACCCGGGCTTGCCCAGAGGAGGAACATCTCATCGCTCTCGTCCTCGGCAGGACCTGTTTCCGAAAAGGCAAACGTCCGGCTCATTGTCCCACACGGAAGGTGGCAGCCTTGAAAGCTGTTGCTGGTCTTCACCGTCCCCCTGCAGCCTATTCACAGGCACAACAGGATTTGGACCCGGGCTTGCCCAGAGGAGGAACATCTCATGGCTCTCATCCTCGCCAGAGCCTGATTCCGAAAAGGCACACATCCGGCTCCTTGTCCCACACGGATGGTGCCAGCCCGGAAAGCTGTTGCTGGTCTTCACTGTCCCCCTGCAGCCTACTCACAGGCACAACAGGATTTGAGACACAGGCTTGTCCAGAGGAGGAACATCTCATGGCTCTCGTCCTCGGCAGGGCCTTTTTCCAGAAAGGCACACGTCCGGCTCCTTGTCCCACACGGAAGGTGGCAGCCCTGAAAGCTGTTGCTGGTCTTCACCATCCCCCTGCAGCCTATTCACAGGCACAACAGGATCTGGGACACGGGCTTGCTCAGAGGAGGAACATCTCATGGCTCTCGTCCTCGGCAGGGCCCGTTTCCGAAAAGGCACACGTCAGTCTCCTTGTCCCAAACGGAAGGTGGAAGCCCTGAAAGGTGTTGCTGGTCTTCACCGTCCCCCTGCAGCCTATCTACAGGCACAACAGGATTAGGGACCCGGGCATGCCCAGAAGAGGAACATCTCATGGCTCTTGTCCGCGGCAGGGCCTGTTTCCGGAAAGGCACACGTCCGGCTCCTTGTCTCACACGGAAGGTGGAAGCCCTGAAAACTGTTGCTGGTCTTCATGATCCCCCTGCAGCCTATTCACAGGCACAACACGATGTGGGACACGGGCTTGTCCAGAGGAGGAACATCTCATGGCTCTCGTCCTCGGCAGGGCCTGTTTCCAGAAAGGCACATGTCCGGCTCTCTGTCCCACACGGAAGGTGGCAGCCCTGAAAGCTGTTGCTGGTCTTCACCATCCCCCTGCAGCCTATTCACAGGCACAACAGGATCTGGGATCCGGTCTTGCCCAGAAGAGGAACATCTCATGTTTCTCGTCCTCGGCAGGGCCTGTTTCCGAAAAGACACACGTTCGGCTCCTTGTCTCACACGGAAGGTGGAAGCCCTGAAAACTGTTGCTGGTCTTCACCGTCCCCCTGCAGCCTATTCACAGGAACAACAGGATTTGGACCCTGGCTTGCCATAATAGGAACATCTCATGGCTCTTGTCCTCGGCAGGGCCTGTTTCCGGAAAGGCACACGTCCGCCTCATTGACCCACACGGAAGGTGGCAGCCCGGAAAGCTGTTGCTGGTCTTCACTGTCCCCCTGCAGCCTACTCACAGGCACAACAGGATTTGTGACACGGGCTTGTCCAGAGGAGGAACATCTCATGGCTCTCGTCCTCGGCAGGGCCTTTTTCCAGAAAGGCACACGTCCGGCTCCTTGTCCCACACGGAAGGTGGCAGCCCTGAAAGCTGTTGCTGGTCTTCACCATCCCCCTGCAGCCTATTCACAGGCACAACAGGATCTGGGACACGGGCTTGCTCAGAGGAGGAACATCTCATGGCTCTCGTCCTCGGCAGGGCCCGTTTCCGAAAAGGCACACGTCAGTCTCCTTGTCCCAAACGGAAGGTGGAAGCCCTGAAAGGTGTTGCTGGTCTTCACCGTCCCCCTGCAGCCTATCTACAGGCACAACAGGATTAGGGACCCGGGCATGCCCAGAAGAGGAACATCTCATGGCTCTTGTCCGCGGCAGGGCCTGTTTCCGGAAAGGCACACATCCGGCTCCTTGTCTCACACGGAAGGTGGAAGCCCTGAAAACTGTTGCTGGTCTTCATGATCCCCCTGCAGCCTATTCACAGGCACAACACGATGTGGGACACGGGCTTGTCCAGAGGAGGAACATCTCATGGCTCTCGTCCTCGGCAGGGCCTGTTTCCAGAAAGGCACATGTCCGGCTCTCTGTCCCACACGGAAGGTGGCAGCCCTGAAAGCTGTTGCTGGTCTTCACCATCCCCCTGCAGCCTATTCACAGGCACAACAGGATCTGGGATCCGGTCTTGCCCAGAGGAGGAACATCTCATGTTTCTCGTCCTCGGCAGGGCCTGTTTCCGAAAAGACACACGTTCGGCTCCTTGTCTCACACGGAAGGTGGAAGCCCTGAAAACTGTTGCTGGTCTTCACCGTCCCCCTGCAGCCTATTCACAGGAACAACAGGATTTGGACCCTGGCTTGCCATAATAGGAACATCTCATGGCTCTTGTCCTCGGCAGGGCCTGTTTCCGGAAAGGCACACGTCCGCCTCATTGACCCACACGGAAGGTGGCAGCCCTGAAAGCTGTTGCTGGTCTTCACCGTCCCCCTGCAGCCTATTCACAGGCACAACAGGATTTGGGACCCGGGCTTGCCCAGAGGAGGAACATATCATGGCTCACGTCCTCGGCAGACCCTGTTTCCGAGAAGGCACACGTCCGGCTCATTGTCCCACATGGAAGGTGGCAGCCCTGAAAGCTGTTTCTGGTCTTCATGTCCCACTGCAGCCTATTCACAGGCACAACAGGATTCAGGACCCGGACTTGCCCAGAGGAGGAACATGTCATGGCTCTAGTCCTCAGCATAGCCTGATACCGAAAAGGCAAATGTCCGACAACTTGTCGCACAAGGAAGGTGGCAGCCCTGAAAGCTGTTGCTGGTCTTCACCGTCCCCCTGCAGCCTATTCACAGGCACAAGAGGATTTGGGACCCGGGCTTGCCCAGAGGAGGAACATCTCATGGCTCTCGTCCTCGGCAGGGCCTGTTTCCAGAAAGGCACATGTCCGGCTCTTTGTCTCACATGGATGGTGGCAGCCCTGAAAGCTGTTGCTGGTCTTCACTGTCCCCCTGCGGCCTATTCACAGGCACAGCAGGATTCACGACCCGGGCTTGCCTAGAGGTGGAACATCTCATGGCTCACGTCCTCGGCAGAGCCTTTTTCCGAGAAGGCACACGTCCGGCTCATTGTCCCACATGGAAGGTGGCAGCTGTGAAAGCTGATGCTGGTCTTCACCGTCCCCCTGCAGCCTATTCACAGGCACAACAGGATTTGGGACCCGGGCTTGCCTAGAGGTGGAACATCTCATGGCTCTCGTCCTCGGCAGAGCCTCTTTTCGAAAAGTCACACGTCCGTCTCCTTGTCCCACAAGAAAGGGGCCAGCCCTGAAAGCTGTTGCTGGTCTTCACCATCCCCCTGCAGCCTATTCACAGGCACAACAGGATTTGGGACCCGGGCTTGCCCAGAGGGGGAACATCTCATGCCTCTCGCCCTCGGCAGGGCCTGTTTCCGAAAAGGCACACGTCCGACACCTTGTCGCACAAGGAAGGTGGCAGCCCTGAAAGCTGTTGCTGGTCTTCACCGTCCCCCTGCAGCCTATTCACAGGCACAACAGGATTCAGGACCCGGGCTTGCCCAGAGGAGGAACATCTCATGGCTCTCGTCCTCGGCAGGGCCAGTTTCCGAAAAGGCACACGTCCGGCTCCTTCTCCCACAAGGAAGGTGGCAGCCCGGAAAGCTGTTGCTGGTCTTCACCGTCCCCCTGCAGCCTATTCACAGGCACAACAGGATCTGAGACCTGGGCTTGCCCAGAGGAGGAACATCTCATGGCTCTCTTCGTCAGCAGAGCCTGTTTCTGCAAAGGAACACGTCCGGCTCCTTGTCCCACACGGAAGGTGGCAGCCCTGAAAGCTGTTGCTGGTCTTCACCGTCCCCCTGCAGCCTATTCACAGGCACAACAGGATTTGGACCCGGGCTTGCCCAGAGGAGGAACATCTCATGTCTCTCGTCCTCGGCGGGGCCTGTTTCCGAAAAGGCACACGTCCGGCTCCTTGTCCCACACAGAAGGTGGCAGCCCTGAAAGATGTTGCTGGTCTTCACCGTCCCCCTGCAGCCTATTCACAGGCACAACAGTATCTGGGACCCGGGCTTGCCCAGAGGAGGAACATCTCATGGCTCTCGTCCTCGGCAGGGCCTGTTTCCGAGAACGCACATGTCCGGCTCATTGTCCCACACGGAAGGTGGCAGCGCGGAAAGATTTTGCTGGTCTTCACAATCCCCCTGCAGCCTATTCACAGGCACAACAGGATTCAGGACCCGGGCTTGCCCAGAGGAGGAACATCTCATGGCTCTCGTCCTCGGCAGAGCCTGTTTCCGAAAAGGCACACGTCCGGCTCCTTGTCCCACACGGAAGGTGGAAGCCCTGAAAGATGTTGCTGGTCTTCACCGTCCCCCTGCAGCCTATTCACAGGCACAACAGGATTCAGGAGCCGGCCTTGACTAGAGGAGGAACATCTCATGGCTCTCGTCCTCCGCAGGGCCTGTTTCCAGAAAGGCACACGTCCGGCTCCTTGTCCCACACAGAAGGTGGCAGCCTTGTAAGCTGTTGCTGGTCTTCACCGTCCCCCTGCAGCCTATTCACAGGTACAACAGGATCTCGGACCCGGGCTTGCCCATAGGAGGAACATCTCATTGCTCTCGTCCTCGGCAGGACCTGTTTCCGAAAGGGCACACGTCCGGCTCCTTGTCCCACACGGAAGGTGGCAGCCCTGAAAGCTGTTGCTGGTCTTCACCGTCCCCCTGCAGCCTATTCACAGGCACAACAGGATTTGGACCCGGGCTTGCCCAGAGGAGGAACATCTCATGGCTCTCGTCCTCGGCAGGGCCTGTTTCCAGAAAGGCACACGTCCGGCTCCTTGTCCCACAAGGAAGGTTGCAGCCCGGAAAGCTGTTGCTGGTCTTCACCGTCCCCCTGCAGCCTATTCACAGGCACAACAGGATCTGGGACCTGGGCTTGCCCAGAGGAGGAACATCTCATGGCTCTCTTCGTCAGCAGAGCCTGTTTCCGCAAAGGAACACGTCCGGCTCATTGTCCCACACAGAAGGTGGCAGCCCTGAAAGCTGTTGCTGGACTTCACCGTCCCCCTGCAGCCTATTCACAGGTACAACAGGATCTTGGACCCGGGCTTGCCCAGAGGAGGAACATCTCATCGCTCTCGTCCTCGGCAGGACCTGTTTCCGAAAAGGCAAACTTCCGGCTCATTGTCCCACAGGGAAGGTGGCAGCCTTGAAAGCTGTTGCTGGTCTTCACCGTCCCCCTGCAGCCTATTCACAGGCACAACAGGATTTGGACCCGGGCTTGCCCAGAGGAGGAACATCTCATGGCTCTCATCCTCGCCAGAGCCTGATTCCGAAAAGGCACACATCCGGCTACTTGTCCCACACGGATGGTGCCAGCCCGGAAAGCTGTTGCTGGTCTTCACTGTCCCCCTGCAGCCTACTCACAGGCACAACAGGATTTGAGACACGGGCTTGTCCAGAGGAGGAACATCTCATGGCTCTCGTCCTCGGCAGGGCCTTTTTCCAGAAAGGCACACGTCCGGCTCCTTGTCCCACACGGAAGGTGGCAGCCCTGAAAGCTGTTGCTGGTCTTCACCATCCCCCTGCAGCCTATTCACAGGCACAACAGGATCTGGGACACGGGCTTGCTCAGAGGAGGAACATCTCATGGCTCTCGTCCTCGGCAGGGCCCGTTTCCGAAAAGGCACACGTCAGTCTCCTTGTCCCAAACGGAAGGTGGAAGCCCTGAAAGGTGTTGCTGGTCTTCACCGTCCCCCTGCAGCCTATTCACAGGCACAACACGATGTGGGACACGGGCTTGTCCAGAGGAGGAACATCTCATGGCTCTCGTCCTCGGCAGGGCCTGTTTCCAGAAAGGCACATGTCCGGCTCTCTGTCCCACACGGAAGGTGGCAGCCCTGAAAGCTGTTGCTGGTCTTCACCATCCCCCTGCAGCCTATTCACAGGCACAACAGGATCTGGGATCCGGTCTTGCCCAGAGGAGGAACATCTCATGTTTCTCGTCCTCGGCAGGGCCTGTTTCCGAAAAGACACACGTTCGGCTCCTTGTCTCACACGGAAGGTGGAAGCCCTGAAAACTGTTGCTGGTCTTCACCGTCCCCCTGCAGCCTATTCACAGGAACAACAGGATTTGGACCCTGGCTTGCCATAAAAGGAACATCTCATGGCTCTTGTCCTCGGCAGGGCCTGTTTCCGGAAAGGCACACGTCCGCCTCATTGACCCACACGGAAGGTGGCAGCCCTGAAAGCTGTTGCTGGTCTTCACTGTCCCCCTGCAGCCTACTCACAGGCACAACAGGATTTGAGACACGGGCTTGTCCAGAGGAGGAACATCTCATGGCTCTCGTCCTCGGCAGGGCCTTTTTCCAGAAAGGCACACGTCCGGCTCCTTGTCCCACACGGAAGGTGGCAGCCCTGAAAGCTGTTGCTGGTCTTCACCATCCCCCTGCAGCCTATTCACAGGCACAACAGGATCTGGGACACGGGCTTGCTCAGAGGAGGAACATCTCATGGCTCTCGTCCTCGGCAGGGCCCGTTTCCGAAAAGGCACACGTCAGTCTCCTTGTCCCAAACGGAAGGTGGAAGCCCTGAAAGGTGTTGCTGGTCTTCACCGTCCCCCTGCAGCCTATCTACAGGCACAACAGGATTAGGGACCCGGGCATGCCCAGAAGAGGAACATCTCATGGCTCTTGTCCTCGGCAGGGCCTGTTTCCGGAAAGGCACACGTCCGGCTCCTTGTCTCACACGGAAGGTGGAAGCCCTGAAAACTGTTGCTGGTCTTCATGATCCCCCTGCAGCCTATTCACAGGCACAACACGATGTGGGACACGGGCTTGTCCAGAGGAGGAACATCTCATGGCTCTCGTCCTCGGCAGGGCCTGTTTCCAGAAAGGCACATGTCCGGCTCTCTGTCCCACACGGAAGGTGGCAGCCCTGAAAGCTGTTGCTGGTCTTCACCATCCCCCTGCAGCCTATTCACAGGCACAACAGGATCTGGGATCCGGTCTTGCCCAGAGGAGGAACATCTCATGTTTCTCGTCCTCGGCAGGGCCTGTTTCCGAAAAGACACACGTTCGGCTCCTTGTCTCACACGGAAGTTGGAAGCCCTGAAAACTGTTGCTGGTCTTCACCGTCCCCCTGCAGCCTATTCACAGGAACAACAGGATTTGGACCCTGGCTTGCCATAATAGGAACATCTCATGGCTCTTGTCCTCGGCAGGGCCTGTTTCCGGAAAGGCACACGTCCGCCTCATTGACCCACACGGAAGGTGGCAGCCCTGAAAGCTGTTGCTGGTCTTCACCGTCCCCCTGCAGCCTATTCACAGGCACAACAGGATTTGGGACCCGGGCTTGCCCAGAGGAGGAACATATCATGGCTCACGTCCTCGGCAGACCCCGTTTCCGAGAAGGCACACGTCCGGCTCATTGTCCCACATGGAAGGTGGCAGCCCTGAAAGCTGTTTCTGGTCTTCATGTCCCACTGCAGCCTATTCACAGGCACAACAGGATTCAGGACCCGGACTTGCCCAGAGGAGGAACATGTCATGGCTCTAGTCCTCAGCATAGCCTGATACCGAAAAGGCAAATGTCCGACAACTTGTCGCACAAGGAAGGTGGCAGCCCTGAAAGCTGTTGCTGGTCTTCACCGTCCCCCTGCAGCCTATTCACAGGCACAAGAGGATTTGGGACCCGGGCTTGCCCAGAGGAGGAACATCTCATGGCTCTCGTCCTCGGCAGGGCCTGTTTCCAGAAAGGCACATGTCCGGCTCTTTGTCTCACATGGATGGTGGCAGCCCTGAAAGCTGTTGCTGGTCTTCACTGTCCCCCTGCAGCCTATTCTCATGCACAACAGGATTCAGGACCCTGGCTTGCCCAGAAGAGGAACATATCATGGCTCACGTCCTCGGCAGAGCCTGTTTCCGAGAAGGCACACGTCCGGCTCGTTGTCCCACATGGAAGGTGGCAGCTGTGAAAGCTGTTGCTGGTCTTCACCATCCTGCTGCAGCCTATTCACAGGCACAACAGGATTCAGGACCCGGGCTTGCGCAGAGGAGGAACATCTCATGGCTCTCGTCCTCGGCAGGGCCTGTTTCCAAAAATGCACACGTCCTGTTCCTTTTCGCACACGGAAGTTGGCAGCCCTGAAAGCTGTTGCTGGTCTTCACCGTCCCACTGCAGCCTATTCACAGGCACAACAGGATCTGGGACGCGGGCTTGCCCAGAAGAGGAACATCTCATGGCTCTCATCCTCAGCATAGCCTGATTCCGAAAAGGCAAATGTCCGACACCTTGTCGCACAAGGAAGGTGGCAGCCCTGAAAGCTGTTGCTGGTCTTCACCGTCCCCCTGCAGCCTATCCACAGGCACAAGAGGATCTCGGACCCGGGCTTGCCCAGAAGAGGAACATCTCATGGCTCTTGTCCTCGGCAGGGCCTGTTTCCAGAAAGGCACACGTCCGGCTCCTTGTCCCACACGGAAGATGGCAGCCCTGAAAGCTGTTGCTGGTCTTCACCCTCCCCCTGCAGCCTATTCACAGGCACAACAGGATCTGGGACCCGGGCTTGCCCAGAGGAGGAACATCTCATCGCTCTCGTCCTCGGCAGGGCCTTTTTCCAGAAAGGCACACGTCCGGCTCCTTGTCCCACACGGAAGGTGGCAGCCCTGAAAGCTGTTGCTGGTCTTCACCATCCCCCTGCAGCCTATTCACAGGCACAACAGGATCTGGGACCCGGGCTTGCCCAGAGGAGGAACACCTCATGTCTCTCGTCCTCGGTATGGCCTGTTTCCGAAAAGGCACACGTCAGGCTCATTGTCCCAAACTGAAGGTGGCAGTCCTGATAGCTGTTGCTGGTCTTCACCGTCCCCCTGCAGCCTATTCACAGGCACAAGAGGATTTGGGACCCGGGCTTGCCCAGAGGAGTAACATCTCATGGCTCTCGTCCTCGGCAGAGCCTGTTTCCAAGAAGGCACACATCCGGCTCATTGTCCCACATGGAAGGTGGCAGCTGTGAAAGCTGTTGCTGGTCTTCACCATCCCCCTGCACCCTATTCACAGGCACAACAGGATTCAGGACCCTAGCTTGCCTAGAGCATGAACATCTTATGGCTCTCTTCCTCGGCAGGGCCTGTTTCCGAAAATGCACACGTCCGGCACATTGTCCCACACGGAAGGTGGCAGCCCTGAAAGCTCTTGCTGGTTTTCACTGTCCCACTGCAGCCTATTCACAGGCACAACAGGATCTGGGACCCAGGCTTGCCCAGAGGAGGAACATCTCATGGCTCTTGTCCTCGGCAGGGCCTGATTCCGAAAAGGCAAATATCCGACTCCTTGTCCCATACGGAAGGTGGCAGCCCTGAAAGCTGTTGCTGGTCTTCACCGTCCCCCTGCAGCCTATTCACAGGCACAACAGGATCTGGGACGCGGCCTTGCCCAGAAGAGGAACATCTCATGGCTCTTGTCCTCGGCAGGGCCTGTTTCCAGAAAGGCTAACGTCCGGCTCCTTGTCCCACACGGAAGGTGGCAGCCCTGAAAGCTGTTGCTGGTCTTCACCGTCCCACTGCAGCCTATTCACAGGCACAACAGGATTCAGGACCCGGGCTTGCCCAGAGGAGGAACATCTCATGGCTCTCGTCCTCAGCAGAGCCTGTTTCCGAAAAGGCACACGTCCAACTCCTTATCCCACACGGAAGGTGGCAGCCCTGAAAACTGTTGCTGGTCTTCACCATCCCCCTGCTGCCTATTCACAGGCACAAGAGGATTTGGGACCCGGGCTTGCCCAGACGAGGAACATCTCATGGCTCTCGTCCACAGCATAGCCTGATTCCAAAAAGGCAACTGTCCGACACCTTGTCGCACAAGGAAGTTGGCAGCCCTGAAAGCTGTTGCTGGTCTTCACCGTCCCCCTGCAGCCTATCCACAGGCACAACAGGATCTCGGACCCGGGCTTGCCCAGAAGAGGAACATCTCATGGCTCTCGTCCTCCGCAGGGCCTGTTTCCAGAAAGGCACACGTCCGGCTCCTTGTCCCACACAGAAGGTGGCAGCCTTGTAAGCTGTTGCTGGTCTTCACCGTCCCCCTGCAGCCTATTCACAGGTACAACAGGATCTCGGACCCGGGCTTGCCCATAGGAGGAACATCTCATTGCTCTCGTCCTCGGCAGGACCTGTTTCCGAAAAGGCACACGTCCGGCTCCTTGTCCCACACGGAAGGTGGCAGCCCTGAAAGCTGTTGCTGGTCTTCACCGTCCCCCTGCAGCCTATTCACAGGCACAACAGGATTTGGACCCGGGCTTGCCCAGAGGAGGAACATCTCATGGCTCTCGTCCTCGGCAGGGCCTGTTTCCAGAAAGGCACACGTCCGGCTCCTTGTCCCACAAGGAAGGTGGCAGCCCGGAAAGCTGTTGCTGGTCTTCACCGTCCCCCTGCAGCCTATTCACAGGCACAACAGGATCTGGGACCTGGGCTTGCCCAGAGGAGGAACATCTCATGGCTCTCTTCGTCAGCAGAGCCTGTTTCCGCAAAGGAACACGTCCGGCTCATTGTCCCACACAGAAGGTGGCAGCCCTGAAAGCTGTTGCTGGACTTCACCGTCCCCCTGCAGCCTATTCACAGGTACAACAGGATCTTGGACCCGGGCTTGCCCAGAGGAGGAACATCTCATCGCTCTCGTCCTCGGCAGGACCTGTTTCCGAAAAGGCAAACGTCCGGCTCATTGTCCCACACGGAAGGTGGCAGCCTTGAAAGCTGTTGCTGGTCTTCACCGTCCCCCTGCAGCCTATTCACAGGCACAACAGGATTTGGACCCGGGCTTGCCCAGAGGAGGAACATCTCATGGCTCTCATCCTCGCCAGAGCCTGATTCCGAAAAGGCACAATTCCGGCTCCTTGTCCCACACGGATGGTGCCAGCCCGGAAAGCTGTTGCTGGTCTTCACTGTCCCCCTGCAGCCTACTCACAGGCACAACAGGATTTGAGACACGGGCTTGTCCAGAGGAGGAACATCTCATGGCTCTCGTCCTCGGCAGGGCCTTTTTCCAGAAAGGCACACGTCCGGCTCCTTGTCCCACACGGAAGGTGGCAGCCCTGAAAGCTGTTGCTGGTCTTCACCATCCCCCTGCAGCCTATTCACAGGCACAACAGGATCTGGGACACGGGCTTGCTCAGAGGAGGAACATCTCATGGCTCTCGTCCTCGGCAGGGCCCGTTTCCGAAAAGGCACACGTCAGTCTCCTTGTCCCAAACGGAAGGTGGAAGCCCTGAAAGGTGTTGCTGGTCTTCACCGTCCCCCTGCAGCCTATTCACAGGCACAACACGATGTGGGACACGGGCTTGTCCAGAGGAGGAACATCTCATGGCTCTCGTCCTCGGCAGGGCCTGTTTCCAGAAAGGCACATGTCCGGCTCTCTGTCCCACACGGAAGGTGGCAGCCCTGAAAGCTGTTGCTGGTCTTCACCATCCCCCTGCAGCCTATTCACAGGCACAACAGGATCTGGGATCCGGTCTTGCCCAGAGGAGGAACATCTCATGTTTCTCGTCCTCGGCAGGGCCTGTTTCCGAAAAGACACACGTTCGGCTCCTTGTCTCACACGGAAGGTGGAAGCCCTGAAAACTGTTGCTGGTCTTCACCGTCCCCCTGCAGCCTATTCACAGGAACAACAGGATTTGGACCCTGGCTTGCCATAATAGGAACATCTCATGGCTCTTGTCCTCGGCAGGGCCTGTTTCCGGAAAGGCACACGTCCGCCTCATTGACCCACACGGAAGGTGGCAGCCCTGAAAGCTGTTGCTGGTCTTCACTGTCCCCCTGCAGCCTACTCACAGGCACAACAGGATTTGAGACACGGGCTTGTCCAGAGGAGGAACATCTCATGGCTCTCGTCCTCGGCAGGGCCTTTTTCCAGAAAGGCACACGTCCGGCTCCTTGTCCCACACGGAAGGTGGCAGCCCTGAAAGCTGTTGCTGGTCTTCACCATCCCCCTGCAGCCTATTCACAGGCACAACAGGATCTGGGACACGGGCTTGCTCAGAGGAGGAACATCTCATGGCTCTCGTCTTCGGCAGGGCCCGTTTCCGAAAAGGCACACGTCAGTCTCCTTGTCCCAAACGGAAGGTGGAAGCCCTGAAAGGTGTTGCTGGTCTTCACCGTCCCCCTGCAGCCTATCTACAGGCACAACAGGATTAGGGACCCGGGCATGCCCAGAAGAGGAACATCTCATGGCTCTTGTCCGCGGCAGGGCCTGTTTCCGGAAAGGCACACGTCCGGCTCCTTGTCTCACACGGAAGGTGGAAGCCCTGAAAACTGTTGCTGGTCTTCATGATCCCCCTGCAGCCTATTCACAGGCACAACACGATGTGGGACACGGGCTTGTCCAGAGGAGGAACATCTCATGGCTCTCGTCCTCGGCAGGGCCTGTTTCCAGAAAGGCACATGTCCGGCTCTCTGTCCCACACGGAAGGTGGCAGCCCTGAAAGCTGTTGCTGGTCTTCACCATCCCCCTGCAGCCTATTCACAGGCACAACAGGATCTGGGATCCGGTCTTGCCCAGAGGAGGAACATCTCATGTTTCTCGTCCTCGGCAGGGCCTGTTTCCGAAAAGACACACGTTCGGCTCCTTGTCTCACACGGAAGTTGGAAGCCCTGAAAACTGTTGCTGGTCTTCACCGTCCCCCTGCAGCCTATTCACAGGAACAACAGGATTTGGACCCTGGCTTGCCATAATAGGAACATCTCATGGCTCTTGTCCTCGGCAGGGCCTGTTTCCGGAAAGGCACACGTCCGCCTCATTGACCCACACGGAAGGTGGCAGCCCTGAAAGCTGTTGCTGGTCTTCACCGTCCCCCTGCAGCCTATTCACAGGCACAACAGGATTTGGGACCCGGGCTTGCCCAGAGGAGGAACATATCATGGCTCACGTCCTCGGCAGACCCTGTTTCCGAGAAGGCACACGTCCGGCTCATTGTCCCACATGGAAGGTGGCAGCCCTGAAAGCTGTTTCTGGTCTTCATGTCCCACTGCAGCCTATTCACAGGCACAACAGGATTCAGGACCCGGACTTGCCCAGAGGAGGAACATGTCATGGCTCTAGTCCTCAGCATAGCCTGATACCGAAAAGGCAAATGTCCGACAACTTGTCGCACAAGGAAGGTGGCAGCCCTGAAAGCTGTTGCTGGTCTTCACCGTCCCCCTGCAGCCTATTCACAGGCACAAGAGGATTTGGGACCCGGGCTTGCCCAGAGGAGGAACATCTCATGGCTCTCGTCCTCGGCAGGGCCTGTTTCCAGAAAGGCACATGTCCGGCTCTTTGTCTCACATGGATGGTGGCAGCCCTGAAAGCTGTTGCTGGTCTTCACTGTCCCCCTGCAGCCTATTCTCATGCACAACAGGATTCAGGACCCTGGCTTGCCCAGAAGAGGAACATATCATGGCTCACGTCCTCGGCAGAGCCTGTTTCCGAGAAGGCACACGTCCGGCTCGTTGTCCCACATGGAAGGTGGCAGCTGTGAAAGCTGTTGCTGGTCTTCACCATCCTGCTGCAGCCTATTCACAGGCACAACAGGATTCAGGACCCGGGCTTGCGCAGAGGAGGAACATCTCATGGCTCTCGTCCTCGGCAGGGCCTGTTTCCAAAAATGCACACGTCCTGTTCCTTTTCGCACACGGAAGTTGGCAGCCCTGAAAGCTGTTGCTGGTCTTCACCGTCCCACTGCAGCCTATTCACAGGCACAACAGGATCTGGGACGCGGGCTTGCCCAGAAGAGGAACATCTCATGGCTCTCATCCTCAGCATAGCCTGATTCCGAAAAGGCAAATGTCCGACACCTTGTCGCACAAGGAAGGTGGCAGCCCTGAAAGCTGTTGCTGGTCTTCACCGTCCCCCTGCAGCCTATCCACAGGCACAAGAGGATCTCGGACCCGGGCTTGCCCAGAAGAGGAACATCTCATGGCTCTTGTCCTCGGCAGGGCCTGTTTCCAGAAAGGCACACGTCCGGCTCCTTGTCCCACACGGAAGATGGCAGCCCTGAAAGCTGTTGCTGGTCTTCACCCTCCCCCTGCAGCCTATTCACAGGCACAACAGGATCTGGGACCCGGGCTTGCCCAGAGGAGGAACAACTCATCGCTCTCGTCCTCGGCAGGGCCTTTTTCCAGAAAGGCACACGTCCGGCTCCTTGTCCCACACGGAAGGTGGCAGCCCTGAAAGCTGTTGCTGGTCTTCACCATCCCCCTGCAGCCTATTCACAGGCACAACAGGATCTGGGACCCGGGCTTGCCCAGAGGAGGAACACCTCATGTCTCTCGTCCTCGGTATGGCCTGTTTCCGAAAAGGCACACGTCAGGCTCATTGTCCCAAACTGAAGGTGGCAGTCCTGAAAGCTGTTGCTGGTCTTCACCGTCCCCCTGCAGCCTATTCACAGGCACAAGAGGATTTGGGACCCGGGCTTGCCCAGAGGAGTAACATCTCATGGCTCTCGTCCTCGGCAGAGCCTGTTTCCAAGAAGGCACACATCCGGCTCATTGTCCCACATGGAAGGTGGCAGCTGTGAAAGCTGTTGCTGGTCTTCACCATCCCCCTGCACCCTATTCACAGGCACAACAGGATTCAGGACCCTAGCTTGCCTAGAGCATGAACATCTTATGGCTCTCTTCCTCGGCAGGGCCTGTTTCCGAAAATGCACACGTCCGGCACATTGTCCCACACGGAAGGTGGCAGCCCTGAAAGCTCTTGCTGGTTTTCACTGTCCCACTGCAGCCTATTCACAGGCACAACAGGATCTGGGACCCAGGCTTGCCCAGAGGAGGAACATCTCATGGCTCTTGTCCTCGGCAGGGCCTGATTCCGAAAAGGCAAATATCCGACTCCTTGTCCCATACGGAAGGTGGCAGCCCTGAAAGCTGTTGCTGGTCTTCACCGTCCCCCTGCAGCCTATTCACAGGCACAACAGGATCTGGGACGCGGCCTTGCCCAGAAGAGGAACATCTCATGGCTCTTGTCCTCGGCATGGCCTGTTTCCAGAAAGGCTAACGTCCGGCTCCTTGTCCCACACGGAAGGTGGCAGCCCTGAAAGCTGTTGCTGGTCTTCACCGTCCCACTGCAGCCTATTCACAGGCACAACAGGATTCAGGACCCGGGCTTGCCCAGAGGAGGAACATCTCATGGCTCTCGTCCTCAGCAGAGCCTGTTTCCGAAAAGGCACACGTCCAACTCCTTATCCCACACGGAAGGTGGCAGCCCTGAAAACTGTTGCTGGTCTTCACCATCCCCCTGCTGCCTATTCACAGGCACAAGAGGATTTGGGACCCGGGCTTGCCCAGACGAGGAACATCTCATGGCTCTCGTCCACAGCATAGCCTGATTCCAAAAAGGCAACTGTCCGACACCTTGTCGCACAAGGAAGTTGGCAGCCCTGAAAGCTGTTGCTGGTCTTCACCGTCCCCCTGCAGCCTATCCACAGGCACAACAGGATCTCGGACCCGGGCTTGCCCAGAAGAGGAACATCTCATGGCTCTCGTCCTCGGCAGAGCCTGTTTCCAGAAAGGCACACGTCCGGCTCCTTGTCCCACACGGAAGATGGCAGCCCTGAAAGCTGTTGCTGGTCTTCACCGTCCCCCTGCAGCCTATTCACAGGCACAACAGGATCTGGGACCCGGGCTTGCCCAGAGGAGGAACATCTCATCGCTCTCGTCCTCGGCAGGGCCTTTTTCCAGAAAGGCACACGTCCGGCTCCTTGTCCCACACGGAAGGTGGCAGCCCTGAAAGCTGTTGCTGATCTTCACCGTCCCACTGCAGCCTATTCACAGGCACAACAGGATCTGGGACCCGGGCTTGCCCAGAGGAGAAAAATCTCATGGCTCTCGTCCTCAGCAGAGCCTGTTTCCGAAAAGGCACACGTCCAACTCCTTATCCCACACGGAAGGTGGCAGCCCTGAAAACTGTTGCTGGTCTTCACCGTCCCCCTGCTGCCTATTCACAGGCACAAGAGGATTTGGGACCCGGGCTTGCCCAGACGAGGAACATCTCATGGCTCTCGTCCACAGCATAGCCTGATTCCAAAAAGGCAACTGTCCGACACCTTGTCGCACAAGGAAGTTGGCAGCCCTGAAAGCTGTTGCTGGTCTTCACCGTCCCCCTGCAGCCTATTCACAGGCACAACAGGATCTGGGACCCGGGCTTGCCCAGAGGAGGAACATCTCATCGCTCTCGTCCTCGGCAGGGCCTTTTTCCAGAAAGGCACACGTCCGGCTCCTTGTCCCACACGGAAGGTGGCAGCCCTGAAAGCTGTTGCTGGTCTTCACCATCCCCCTGCAGCCTATTCACAGGCACAACAGGATCTGGGACCCGGGCTTGCCCAGAGGAGGAACACCTCATGTCTCTCGTCCTCCGCAGGGCCTGTTTCCGAAAAGGCACACGTCAGGCTCATTGTCCCAAACTGAAGGTGGCAGTCCTGAAAGCTGTTGCTGGTCTTCACCGTCCCCCTGCAGCCTATTCACAGGCACAAGATGATTTGGGACCCGGGCTTGCCCAGAGGAGGAACATCTCATGGCTCTTGTCCTCGGCAGGGCCTGTTTCCAGAAAGGCTAACGTCCGGCTCCTTGTCTCACACGGATGGTGGCAGCCCTGAAAGCTGTTGCTGGTCTTCACCGTCCCACTGCAGCCTATTCACAGGCACAAAAGGATCCAGGACCCGGGCTTGCCCAGAGGAGAAACATCTCATGGCTCTCGTCCTCAGCAGAGCCTGTTTCCGAAAAGGCACACGTCCAACTCCTTATCCCACACGGAAGGTGGCAGCCCTGAAAACTGTTGCTGGTCTTCACCGTCCCCCTGCTGCCTATTCACAGGCACAAGAGGATTTGGGACCCGGGCTTGCCCAGACGAGGAACATCTCATGGCTCTCGTCCACATCATAGCCTGATTCCAAAAAGGCAACTGTCCGACACCTTTTCGCACAAGGAAGTTGGCAGCCCTGAAAGCTGTTGCTGGTCTTCACCGTCCCCCTGCAGCCTATCCACAGGCACAAGAGGATCTCGGACCCGGGCTTGCCCAGAAGAGGAACATCTCATGGCTCTTGTCCTCGGCAGGGCCTGTTTCCAGAAAGGCACACGTCCGGTTCCTTGTCCCACACGGAAGATGGCAGCCCTGAAAGCTGTTGCTGGTCTTCACCGTCCCCCTGCAGCCTATTCACAGGCACAACAGGATCTGGGACCCGGGCTTGCCCAGAGGAGGAACATCTCATCGCTCTCGTCTTCGGCAGGGCCTTTTTCCAGAAAGGCACACGTCCGGCTCCTTGTCCCACACGGAAGGTGGCAGCCCTGAAAGCTGTTGCTGGTCTTCACCGTCCCACTGCAGCCTATTCACAGGCACAACAGGATTCAGGACCCGGGCTTGCCCAGAGGAGAAAAATCTCATGGCTCTCGTCCTCAGCAGAGCCTGTTTCCGAAAAGGCACACGTCCAACTCCTTATCCCACACGGAAGGTGGAAGCCCTGAAAACTGTTGCTGGTCTTCACCGTCCCCCTGCTGCCTATTCACAGGCACAAGAGGATTTGGGACCCGGGCTTGCCCAGACGAGGAACATCTCATGGCTCTCGTCCACAGCATAGCCTGATTCCAAAAAGGCAACTGTCCGACACCTTGTCGCACAAGGAAGTTGACAGCCCTGAAAGCTGTTGCTGGTCTTCACCGTCCCCCTGCAGCCTATTCACAGGCACAACAGGATCTGGGACCCGGGCTTGCCCAGAGGAGGAACATCTCATCGCTCTCGTCCTCGGCAGGGCCTTTTTCCAGAAAGGCACACGTCCGGCTCCTTGTCCCACACGGAAGGTGGCAGCCCTAAAAGCTGTTGCTGGTCTTCACCATCCCCCTGCAGCCTATTCACAGGCACAACAGGATCTGGGACCCGGGCTTGCCCAGAGGAGGAACACCTCATGTCTCTCGTCCTCGGCAGGGCCTGTTTCCGAAAAGGCACACGTCAGGCTCATTGTCCCAAACTGAAGGTGGCAGTCCTGAAAGCTGTTGCTGGTCTTCACCGTCCCCCTGCAGACTATTCACAGGCACAAGAGGATTTGGGACCCGGGCTTGCCCAGAGGAGGAACATCTCATGGCTCTCGTCCTCGGCAGAGCCTGTTTCCGAGAAGGCACACATCCGGCTCATTTTCCCACATAGAAGGTGGCAGCTGTGAAAGCTGTTGCTGGTCTTCACCATCCCCCTGCAGCCTATTCACAGGCACAACAGGATTCAGGACCCTAGCTTGCCTAGAGCATGAACATCTCATGGCTCTCGTCCTCGGCAGGGCCTGTTTCCGAAAATGCACACGTCCGGCACATTGTCCCACACGGAAGGTGGCAGCCCTGAAAGATCTTGCTGGTTTTCACCGTCCCACTGCAGCCTATTCACAGGCACAACAGGATCTGGGACCCAGGCTTGCCCAGAGGAGGAACATCTCATGGCTCTCGTCCTCAGCAGAGCCTGATTCCGAAAAGGCAAATATCCGACTCCTTGTCCCATACGGAAGGTGGCAGCCCTGAAAGCTGTTGCTGGTCTTCACCGTCCCCCTGCAGCCTATTCACAGGCACAACAGGATCTGGGACGCGGCCTTGCTCAGAAGAGGAACATCTCATGGCTCTTGTCCTCGGCAGGGCCTGTTTCCAGAAAGGCTAACGTCCGGCTCCTTGTCCCACATGGAAGGTGGCAACCCTGAAAGCTGTTGCTGGTCTTCACCGTCCCCCTGCAGCCTATTCACAGGTACCACAGGATCTCGGACCCGGGCTTGCCCAGAGGAGGAACATCTCATCGCTCTCGTCCTCAGCAGAGCCTGTGTCCGAGAACGCACATGTCCGGTTCATTGTCCCACACGGAAGGTGGCAGCCAGGAAAGATGTTGCTGGTCTTCACAATCCCCCTGCAGCCTATTCACAGGCACAACAGGATTTGGACCCGGGCTTGCCCAGAGGAGGAACATCTCATGGCTCTCGTCCTCGGCAGGGCCTGTTTCCAGAAAGGCACATGTCCGGCTCTTTGTCTCACACGGAAGGTGGCAGCCCTGAAAGCTGTTGCTGGTCTTCACTGTCCCCCTGCAGCCTATTCACAGGCACAACAGGATCTGGGATCCGGTCTTGCCCAGAGGAGGAACATCTCATGTCCCTCGTCCTCGGCAGGGCCTTTTTCCGAAAAGGCACACGTCAGGCTCATTGTCCAATAGGGAAGGTGGCAGCTGTGAAAGCTGTTGCTGGTCTTCACCGTCCCCCTGCAGCCTATTCACAGGCACAACAGGATCTGGGACCCGGGCTTGCCCAGAGGAGGAACATATCATGGCTCACGTCCTCGGCAGGGTCTGTTTCCGAGAACGCACATGTCCGGCTCATTGTCCCACACGGAAGGTGGCAGCCAGGAAAGATGTTGCTGGTCTTCACAATCCCCCTGCAGCCTATTCACAGGCACCACAGGATTTGGACCCGGGCTTGCCCAGAGGAGGAACATCTCATCGCTCTCGTCTTTGGCAGAGCCTGTTTCCGAAAAGGCACACGTCCGGCTCCTTGTCCCACACGGAATGTGGAAGCACTGAAAGCTGTTGCTGGTCTTCACCATCCCCCTTCAGCCTATTCACAGGCACAACAGGATCTGGGACCCGGGCTTACCCAGAGGAGGAACATATCATGGCTCACGTCCCCGGCAGAGCCTGTTTCCGAGAAGGCACACGTCCGGCTCATTGTCCCACAGGGAAGGTGGCAGCTGTGAAAGCTGTTGCTGGTCTTCACCATCCCCCTTCAGCCTATTCACAGTCACAACAGGATTCAGGACCCTGGCTTGCCCAGAAGAGGAACATATCATGGCTCACGTCCTCGGCAGGGCCTGTTTCCGAAAATGCACACGTCCTGTTCCTTTTCGCACACGGAAGTTGGCAGCCCTGAAAGCTGTTGCTGGTCTTCACCGTCCCCCTGCAGCCTATCCACAGGCACAAGAGGATCTCGGATCCGGGCTTGCCCAGAAGAGGAACATCTCATGGCTCTTGTCCTCGGCAGGGCCTGTTTCCGGAAAGGCACACGTCCGCCTCCTTGTCCCACACGGAAGGTGGCAGCCCTGAAAGCTGTTGCTGGTCTTCACCGCCCCCCTGCAGCCTATTCACAGGCACAACAGGATCTGGGACCCGGGCTTGCCCAGAGGAGGAACATATCATGGCTCACGTCCCCGGCAGAGCCTGTTTCCGAGAAGGCACACGTCCGGCTCATTGTCCCACAGGGAAGGTGGCAGCTGTGAAAGCTGTTGCTGGTCTTCACCATCCCGCTGCAGCCTATTCACAGGCACAACAGGATCTGGGACCCGGGCTTGCCCAGAGGAGGAACATCTCATGGCTCTTGTCCTCGGCAGGGCCTGTTTCCGGAAAGGCACACGTCCGGCTCATTGTCCCACACGGAAGGTGGCAGCCCTGAAAGCTGTTGCTGGTCTTCACCGTCCCCCTGCAGCCTATTCAGAGGTACCACAGGATCCGGGACCCTGGCGTCCCCAGAGGAGGAACATCTCATGGCTCTCGTCCTCGGCAGGGTCTGTTTCTGAGAACGCACATGTCCGGCTCATTGTCCCACACGGAAGGTGGCAGCCAGGAAAGATGTTGCTGGTCTTCACAATCCCCCTGCAGCCTATTAACAGGCACCACAGGATTTGGACCCGGGCTTGCCCAGAGGAGGAACATCTCATCGCTCTCGTCTTTGGCAGAGCCTGTTTCCGAAAAGGCACACGTCCGGCTCCTTGTCCCACACGGAATGTGGAAGCACTGAAAGCTGTTGCTGGTCTTCACCATCCCCCTTCAGCCTATTCACAGGCACAACAGGATCTGGGACCCGGGATTACCCAGAGGAGGAACATATCATGGCTCACGTCCCCGGCAGAGCCTGTTTCCGAGAAGGCACACGTCCGGCTCATTGTCCCACAGGGAAGGTGGCAGCTGTGAAAGCTGTTGCTGGTCTTCACCATCCCCCTTCAGCCTATTCACAGTCACAACAGGATTCAGGACCCTGGCTTGCCCAGAAGAGGAACATATCATGGCTCACGTCCTCGGCAGGGCCTGTTTCCGAAAATGCACACGTCCTGTTCCTTTTCGCACACGGAAGTTGGCAGCCCTGAAAGCTGTTGCTGGTCTTCACCGTCCCCCTGCAGCCTATTCACAGGCACAAGAGGATTTGGGACCCGGGCTTGCCCAGAGGAGGAACATCTCATGGCTCTCGTCCTCGGCAGAGCCTGTTTCCAAGAAGGCACACAACCGGCTCATTGTCCCACATGGAAGGTGGCAGCTGTGAAAGCTGTTGCTGGTCTTCACCATCCCCCTTCAGCCTATTCACAGTCACAACAGGATTCAGGACCCGGGCTTGCCCAGAGGAGGAACATATCATGGCTCACGTCCCCGGCAGAGCCTGTTTCCGAGAAGGCACACGTCCGGCTCCTTGTCCCACACGGAATGTGGCAGCCCTGAAAGCTGTTGCTGTTCTTCACCATCCCCCTGCAGCCTATCCACAGGCACAAGAGGATCTGGGACCCGGGCTTACCCAGAGGAGGAACATCTCATGGCTCTCGTCCTCGGCAGGGCCTGTTTCCGAAAAGGCACACGTCAGGCTCATTGTCCCAAACTGAAGGTGGTAGTCCTGAAAGCTGTTGCTGGTCTTCACCGTCCCCCTGCAGCCTATTCACAGGCACAAGAGGATTTGGGACCCGGGCTTGCCCAGAGGAGGAACATCTCATGGCTCTCGTCCTCGGCAGAGCCTGTTTCCGAGAAGGCACACATCCGGCTCATTGTCCCACATGGAAGGTGGCAGCTGTGAAAGCTGTTGCTGGTCTTCACCATCCCCCTGCACCCTATTCACAGGCACAACAGGATTCAGGACCCTAGCTTGCCTAGAGCATGAACATCTCATGGCTCTCGTCCTCGGCAGGGCCTGTTTCCGAAAATGCACACTTCCGGCACATTGTCCCACACGGAAGGTGGCAGCCCTGAAAGCTCTTGCTGGTTTTCACCGTCCCACTGCAGCCTATTCACAGGCACAACAGGATCTGGGACCCAGGCTTGCCCAGAGGAGGAACATCTCATGGCTCTTGTCCTCAGCAGAGCCTGATTCCGAAAAGGCAAATATCCGACTCCTTGTCCCATACGGAAGGTGGCAGCCCTGAAAGCTGTTGCTGGTCTTCACCGTCCCCCTGCAGCCTATTCACAGGCACAACAGGATCTGGGACGCGGCCTTGCCCAGAAGAGGAACATCTCATGGCTCTTGTCCTCGGCAGGGCCAGATTCCAGAAAGGCTAACATCCGGCTCCTTTTCCCACACGGAAGGTGGCAGCCCTGAAAGCTGTTGCTGGTCTTCACCGTCCCCCTGCAGCGTATTCACAGGTACCACAGGATCTCGGACCCGGGCTTGCCCAGAGGAGGAACATCTCATCGCTCTCGTCCTCGGCAGGGCCTGTTTCCGAAAAGGCACACGTCCGGCTCCTTGTTTCACAGGGAAGGTGGCAGCCCTGAAAGCTGTTGCTGGTCTTCACTGTCCCCCTGCAGCCTATTCACAGGCACAACAGGATCCGGGACCCCGGCTTGCCCAGAGGAGGAACATCTCATGGCTCTCGTCCTCGGCAGGGCCTGTTTCCGAGAACGCACATGTCCGGTTCATTGTCCCACACGGAAGGTGGCAGCCAGGAAAGATGTTGCTGGTCTTCACAATCCCCCTGCAGCCTATTCACAGGCACAACAGGATTTGGACCCGGGCTTGCCCAGAGGAGGAACATCTCATGGTTCTCGTCCTCGGCAGAGCCTCATTTCGAAACGGCACACGTCCGGCTCCTTGTCCCAAACGGAAGGTGGCAGCCCTGAAAGCTGTTGCTGGTCTTCACCGTCCCACTGCAGCCTATTCACAGGCACAGCAGGATTCACGAACCGGGCTTGCCCAGAGGAGGAACATCTCATGGCTCTCGTCCTCCGTAGGGCCTGTTTCCAGAAAGGTACTCGTCCGGCTGCTTGTCCCAAATGGAAGGTGGCAGCCCTGAAAGGTGTTGCTGGTATTCACCGTCCCCCTGCAGCCTATTCACAGGCACAGCAGGATTCACGACCCGGGCTTGCCCAGAGGAGGAACATCTCATGGCTCTCTTCCTCGGCAGGGCCTGTTTCTTAAAAGGCACACGTCCGGCTCATTTTCCCAAACGGAAGGTGGCAGCCCTGAAAGATGTTGCTGGTCTTCACCGTCCCCCTGCAGCCTATTCACAGGCACAAGGGGATTTGGGACCCAAACATGCCCAGAGGAGGAACATCTCATGGCTCTCTTCCTCGGCAGGGCCTGTTTCTTAAAAGGCACACGTCCGGCTCCTTGTCCCACACGGAAGGTGGCAGCCCTGAATGCTGTTGCTGGTCTTCACCGTCCCCCTGCAGCCTATTCACAGGCACAACACGATCTGGGACCCGGGCTGGTCCAGAGGAGGAACATCTCATGGCTCTCGTCCTCGGCAGGGCCTGTTTCCGACAAGGCACACGTCCGGCTCCTTGTCCCAAACGGAAGGTGGCAGCCCGCAAAGATGTTGCTGGTCTTCACCGTCCCCCTGCAGCCTATTCACAGGCACAACAGGATTCAGGACCCGGGCTTGCCCAGAGGAGGAACATCTCATGGATCTCGTCCTCCGCAGGGCCTGTTTCCAGAAAGGCACACGTCCGGCTCCTTGTCCCACACGGAAGGTGGCAGCCCTGAAAGATCTTGCTGGTCTTCACCGTCCCCCTGCAGACTATTCAGAGGCACAACAGCATTCAGGACCCGGGCTTGCGTAAAGGAGGAACATCTCATGGCTCTCGTCCTCGGCAGGACCTGTTTCCAGAAAGGCACACGTCCAACTCCTTGTCCCAAACGGAAGGTTGCAGCCCTGAAAGATCTTGCTAGTCTTCACCGTCCCTCTGCAGCCTATTCAGAGGCACAACAGGATTCAGGACCCGGGCTTGCCCAGAGGAGGAACATCTCATGGTTCTCGTCCTCGGCAGAGCCTCATTTCGAAACGGCACACGTCCGGCTCCTTGTCCCACACGGAAGGTGGCAGGCCTGAAAGCTGTTGGTGGTCTTCACCGTCCCCCTGCAGCCTATTCAGAGGCACAACAGGATTCAGGAGCTGGGCTTGTCCAGAGGAGGAACATCTCATGGCTCTCGTCCTCCGCAGGGCCTGTTTCCAGAAAGGCACACGTCCGGCTCCTTGTCCCAAAAAGAAGATGACAGCCCTGAATGCTGTTGCTGGTCTTCACCGTCCCCCTGCAGCCTATTCGCAGGCACAACAGGATTCAGGAGCCGGGCTTGCCCAGAGGAGGAACATCTCATGGCTCTCGTCCTCGGCAGAGCCTGTTTCTTAAAAGGCGCACGTCCGGCTCCTTGTCCCACACGGAATGTGGCAGCCCGGAAAGCTGTTGCTGGTCTTCACCATCCCCCTGCAGCCTTTTCACAGGCACAAGAGGATTTGGGACCCGGGCTTGCCCAGAGGAGGAACATCTCATGGCTCTCGTCCTCCGCAGGGCCTGTTTCTGAAAACGCACACGTCCGGCTCCTTGTCCCACACGGAAGGTGGCAGACCTGAATGCTGTTGCTGTTCTTCACCGTCCCCCTGCAGCCTATTCACAGGCACAACAGCATTCAGGACCCGGGCTTGCCCAGAGGTTGAACATCTCATGTCTCTCGTCCTCGGCAGAGCCTGTTTCCGAAAAGGCACACGTCCGGCTCCTTGTCCCACACGGAAGGTGTCAGCCCTGAAAGATCTTGCTGGTCTTCACCGTCCCCCTGCAGCCTATTTACAGGCACAAGGGGATTTGGGACCCAGGCATGCCCAGAGGAGCAACATCTCATGGCTCTCGTCCTCGGCAGAGCCTGTTTCCGAAAAGGCACACGTCCGGCTCCTTGTCCCACACGGAAGGTGGCAGCCCTGAATGCTGTTGCTGATCTTCACCGTCCCCCTGCAGCCTATTAACAGGCACATCACGATCTGGGACCCGGGCTTGTCCAGAGGAGGAACATCTCATGGCTCTCGTCCTCCGCAGGGCCTGTTTCCATAAAGGCACACGTCCGGCTCCTTGTCCCAAACAGAAGGTGGCAGCCCTGAATGCTGTTGCTGGTCTTCACCGTCCCCCTGCAGCCTATTCAGAGGCACAACAGGATTCAGGACCCGGGCTTGCCCAGAGGAGGAACATCTCATGGCTCTCGTCCTCGGCAGAGCCTCATTCCAAAACGGCACACGTCCGGCTCCTTGTCCCAAACGGAAGGCGGCAGCCCTGAAAGCTGTTGCTGGTCTTCACCGTCCCTCTGCAGCCTATTCAGAGGCACAACAGGATTCAGGAGCCGGGCTTGCCTAGAGGAGGAACATCTCATGGCTCTCGTCCTCCGCAGGGCCTGTTTCCAGAAAGGCACACGTCTGGCTGCTTGTCCCACACGGAAGGTGGCAGCCCTGAAAACTGTTGCTGGTCTTCACCGTCCCCCTGCAGCCTATTCAGAGGCACAACAGGATTTGGGACCCGGGCTTGCCCAGAGGAGGAACATCTCATGGCTCTCTTCCTCGGCAGGGCCTGTTTCCGAAAAGACGCACGTCTGGCTCCTTGTCCCACACGGAAGGTGGCAGCCCTGAAAGATGTTGCTGGTCTTCACCATCCCCCTGCAGCCTATTCAGAGGCACAACAGGATTCAGGACCCGGGCTTGCCCAGAGGAGGAACATCTCATGGCTCTCGTCCTCGGCAGAGCCTCATTTCGAAACGGCACACGTACGGCTCCTTGTCCCACACGGAAGGTGGCAGCCCTGAAAGCTGTTGCTGGTCTTCACCGTCCCCCTGCAGCCTATTCACAGGCACAACAGGATTCAGGAGCCGGGCTTGTCCAGAGGAGGAACATCTCATGGCTCTCGTCCTCCGCAGGGCCTGTTTCCAGAAATGCACTCGTCCGGCTCCTTGTCCCAAATGGAAGGTGGCAACCCTGAAAGGTGTTGCTGGTCTACACCGTCCCCCTGCAGCCTATTCACAGGCACAGCAGGATTCACGACCCGGGCTTGCCCAGAGGAGGAACATCTCATGGCTCTCGTCCTCCGCAGGGCCTGTTTCCAGAAAGGCACACGTCCGGCTCCTTGTCCCAAAAAGAAGATGGCAGCCCTGAATGCTGTTGCTGGTCTTCACCGTCCCCCTGCAGCCTATACACAGGCACAGCAGGATTCACGACCCGGGCTTGCCCAGAGGAGGAACATCTCATGGCTCTCGTCCTCGGCAGGGCCTGTTTCTTAAAAGGCACACGTCCGGCTCCTTGTCCCAAACGGAAGGTGGCAGCCCTGAAAGATGTTGCTGATCTTCACCGTCCCCATGCAGCCTATTTACAGGCACAAGGGGATTTGGGACCCAAACATGCCCAGAGGAGGAACATCTCATGGCTCTCGTCTGCGGCAGAGCCCGTTTCACAAAAGGCACACGTCCGGCTCCTTGTCCCACACGGAAGGTGGCAGACCTGAATGCTGTTGCTGGTCTTCACCGTCCCCCTGCAGCCTATTCACAGGCACAACAGGATTCAGGACCCGGGCTTGTGCAGAGGAGGAACATCTCAGGGCTCTCGTCCTCGGCAGAGCCTGTTTCCGAAAAGGCACACGTCCGGCTCCTTGTCCCACACGGAAGGTGGCAGCCCTGAAAGCTGTTGCTGGTCTTCACCGTCCCCCTGCAGCCTATTTACAGGCACAAGGGGATCTGGGACCCAGGCATGCCCAGAGGAGGAACATCTCATGGCTCTCGTCCTCGGCAGAGCCTTTTCCGAAAAGGCACACGTCCGGCTCCTTGTCCCACAAGGAAGGTGGCAGCCCTGAATGCTGTTACTGGTCTTCACCGTCCCCCTGCAGCCTATTCACAGGCACAACACGATCTGGGACCCGGGCTTGTCCAGAGGAGGAACATCTCATGGCTCTCGTCCTCCGCAGGGCCTGTTTCCATAAAGGCACACGTCCGGCTCCTTGTCCCAAACAGAAGGTGGCAGCCCTGAATGCTGTTGCTGGTCTTCACCGTCCCCCTGCAGCCTATTCAGAGGCACAACAGGATTCAGGACCCGGGCTTGCCCAGAGGAGGAACATCTCATGGCTCTCGTCATCGGCAGAGCCTCATTCCAAAACGGCACACGTCCGGCTCCTTGTCCCAAACGGAAGGCGGCAGCCCTGAAAGCTGTTGCTGGTCTTCACCGTCCCTCTGCAGCCTATTCACAGGCACAACAGGATTCAGGAGCCGGGCTTGCCTAGAGGAGGAACATCTCATGGCTCTCGTCCTCCGCAGGGCCTGTTCCCAGAAAGGCACACGTCTGGCTGCTTGTCCCACACGGAAGGTGGCAGCCCTGAAAGCTGTTGCTGGTCTTCACCGTCCCCCTGCAGCCTATTCACAGGCACAACAGGATTTGGGACCCGGGCTTGCCCAGAGGAGGAACATCTCATGGCTCTCTTCCTCGGCAGGGCCTGTTTACGAAAAGGCGCACGTCTGGCTCCTTGTCCCACACGGAAGTTGGCATCCTGAAAGATCTTGCTGGTCTTCACCGTCCCTCTGCAGCCTATTCAGAGGCACAACAGGATTCAGGACCCGGGCTTGCCCAGAAGATGAACATCTCATGTCTCTCGTCCTCGGCAGAGCCTGTTTCCGAAAAGGCACAGGTCCGGCTCCTTGTCCCACATGGAGGGTGGCAGCCCTGAATGCTGTTGCTGGTCTTCACCGTCCCCCTGCAGCCTATTCAGAGGCACAACAGGATTCAGGACCCGGGCTTGCCCAGAGGAGGAACATCTCATGGTTCTCGTCCTCGGCAGAGCCTCATTTCGAAACGGCACACGTCCGGCTCCTTGTCCCACATGGAGGGTGGCAGCCCTGAATGCTGTTGCTGGTCTTCACCGTCCCCCTGCAGCCTATTCAGAGGCACAACAGGATTCACGACCCGGGCTTGCCCAGAGGAGTAACATCTCATGGCTCTCGTCATCCGTAGGGCCTGTTTCCAGAAAGGCACACGTCCGGCTCCTTGTCCCACACGGAAGGTGGAAGGCCGCAAAGATGTTGCTCGTCTTCACCGTCCCCCTGCAGCCTATTCACAGGCACAACAGGATCTGGGACCCAGGGTTGCCCAGAGAAGGAACATCTCATGGATCTCGTCCTCCGCAGGGCCTGTTTCCAGAAAGGCACTCGTCCGGCTCCTTGTCCCACACGGAAGGTGGCAGCCCGGAAAGATGATGCTGGTCTTCACCGTCCCCCTGCAGCCTATTCACAGGCACAACAGGATTCAGGACCCGGGCTTGTGCAGAGGAGGAACATCTCAGGGCTCTCGTCCTCGGCAGAGCCTGTTTCCGAAAAGGCACACGTCCGGCTCCTTGTCCCACACGGAAGGTGGCAGCCCTGAAAGCTGTTGCTGGTCTTCACCGTCCCCCTGCAGCCTATTTACAGGCACAAGGGGATCTGGGACCCAGGCATGCCCAGAGGAGGAACATCTCATGGCTCTCGTCCTCGGCAGAGCCTGTTTCCGAAAAGGCACACGTCCGGCTCCTTGTCCCACAAGGAAGGTGGCAGCCCTGAATGCTGTTACTGGTCTTCACCGTCCCCCTGCAGCCTATTCACAGGCACAACACGATCTGGGACCCGGGCTTGTCCAGAGGAGGAACATCTCATGGCTCTCGTCCTCCGCAGGGCCTGTTTCCATAAAGGCACACGTCCGGCTCCTTGTCCCAAACAGAAGGTGGCAGCCCTGAATGCTGTTGCTGGTCTTCACCGTCCCCCTGCAGCCTATTCACAGGCACAACAGGATTCAGGACCCGGGCTTGCCCAGAGGAGGAACATCTCATGGCTCTCGTCATCGGTAGAGCCTCATTCCAAAACGGCACACGTCCGGCTCCTTGTCCCAAACGGAAGGCGGCAGCCCTGAAAGCTGTTGCTGGTCTTCACCGTCCCTCTGCAGCCTATTCACAGGCACAACAGGATTCAGGAGCCGGGCTTGCCTAGAGGAGGAACATCTCATGGCTCTCGTCCTCCGCAGGGCCTGTTCCCAGAAAGGCACACGTCTGGCTGCTTGTCCCACACGGAAGGTGGCAGCCCTGAAAGCTGTTGCTGGTCTTCACCGTCCCCCTGCAGCCTATTCACAGGCACAACAGGATTTGGGACCCGGGCTTGCCCAGAGGAGGAACATCTCATGGCTCTCTTCCTCGGCAGGGCCTGTTTACGAAAAGGCGCACGTCTGGCTCCTTGTCCCACACGGAAGTTGGCAGCCCTGAAAGATCTTGCTGGTCTTCACCGTCCCTCTGCAGCCTATTCAGAGGCACAACAGGATTCAGGACCCGGGCTTGCCCAGAAGATGAACATCTCATGTCTCTCGTCCTCGGCAGAGCCTGTTTCCGAAAAGGCACAGGTCCGGCTCCTTGTCCCACATGGAGGGTGGCAGCCCTGAATGCTGTTGCTGGTCTTCACCGTCCCCCTGCAGCCTATTCAGAGGCACAACAGGATTCAGGACCCGGGCTTGCCCAGAGGAGGAACATCTCATGGTTCTCGTCCTCGGCAGAGCCTCATTTCGAAACGGCACACGTATGGCTCCTTGTCCCACATGGAGGGTGGCAGCCCTGAATGCTGTTGCTGGTCTTCACCGTCCCCCTGCAGCCTATTCAGAGGCACAACAGGATTCACGACCCGGGCTTGCCCAGAGGAGTAACATCTCATGGCTCTCGTCATCCGTAGGGCCTGTTTCCAGAAAGGCACACGTCCGGCTCCTTGTCCCAAACGGAAGGTGGCAGCCCGCAAAGATGTTGCTGGTCTTCACCGTCCCCCTGCAGCCTATTCACAGGCACAACAGGATTCAGGAACCGGGCTTGTCCAGAGGAGGAACATCTCATGGCTCTCGTCCTCGGCAAGGCCTGTTTCCGAAAAGGCGCACGTCTGGCTCCTTGTCCCACACGGAAGGTGGCAGCCCTGAAAGCTGTTGCTGGTCTTCACCGTCCCCCTGCAGCCTATTCACAGGCACAACAGGATTCAGGAGCCGGGCTTGCCTAGAGGAGGAACATCTCATGGCTCTCGTCCTCCGCAGGGCCTGTTTCCAGAAAGTCACTCGTCCGGCTCATTTTCCCAAATGGAAGGTGGCAGCCCTGAAAGATGTTGCTGGTCTACACCGTCCCCCTGCAGCCTATTCACAGGCACAGCAGGATTCACAACCCGGCCTTGCCTAGAGGAGGAACATCTCATGGCTCTCGTCCTCCGCAGGGCCTGTTTCCAGAAAGGCGCACGTCCGGCTCCTTGTCCCACACGGAATGTGGCAGCCCTGAAAGATGTTGCTGGTCTTCACCATCCCCCTGCAGCCTTTTCACAGGCACAAGAGGATTTGGGACCCGGGCTTGCCCAGAGGAGGAACATCTCATGGCTCTCTTCCTCGGCAGGGCCTGTTTCTGAAAACGCACACGTCCGGCTCCTTGTCCCACACGGAAGTTGGCAGACCTGAATGCTGTTGCTGGTCTTCACCGTCCCCCTGCTGCCTATTCACAGGCACGAGAGGATTTGGGACCCGGGCTTGCCCAGAGGAGGAACATCTCATGGCTCTCGTCCTCGGCAGAGCCTGATTCCGAAAAGGCACACGTCCGACTCCTTATCCCACACGGAAGGTTCAAGCCCTGAATGCTGTTGCTGGTCTTCACCGTCCCCCTGCAGCCTATTCACAGTCACAACAGCATTCAGTACCCGGGATTGCCCACAGGAGGAACATCTCATGGCTCTCTTCCTCGGCAGGGCCTGTTTCTTAAAAGGCACACGTCCGGCTCCTTGTCCCACACGGAAGGTTGCAGCCCTGAAAGATCTTGCTGGTCTTCACCGTCCCCCTGCAGCCTATTCTGGGCACAACAGCACTCAGGACGCGGGCTTGCCCAGAGGAGGAACATCTCATTGCACTCATTCTCGGCAGAGCCTGTTTCCGAAAAGGCACACGTCCGGCTCCTTGTCCCAAACGGAAGGTGGCAGCCCGGACAGATGTTGCTGGTCTTCACCGTCCACCTGCAGCCTATTCACAGGCACAACAGGATCTGGGACCCAGGCTTGCCCAGAGGAGGAACATCTCATGGCTCTCTTCCTCGTCAGGGCCTGTTTCTTAAAAGGCACACGTCCGGCTCCTTGTCCCAAACGGAAGGTGGCAGCCCGCAAAGATGTTGCTGGTCTTCACCGTCCCCCTGCAGCCTATTCACAGGCACAACAGGATTCAGGACCCGGGCTTGCCCAGAGGAGGAACATCTCATGGATCTCATCCTCCGCAGGGCCTGTTTCCAGAAAGGCACTCGTCCGGCTCCTTGTCCCACACGGAAGGTAGCAGCCCGGAAAGATGATGCTGGTCTTCACCGTCCCCCTGCAGCCTATTCACAGGCACAACAGGATCTGGGACCGAGGCTTGCCCAGAGGAGGAACATCTCATGTCTCTCGTCCTCGGCAGAGAATGTTTCCGAAAAGGCACAGGTCCGGCTCCTTGTCCCACATGGAGTGTGGAAGCCCTGAATGCTGTTGCTGGTCTTCACCGTCCCCCTGCAGCCTATTCACAGGCACAACAGGATTCAGGACCCGGGCTTGCCCAGAGGAGGAACATCTCATGGCTCTCGTCCTCGGCAGAGCCTCATTTCGAAACGGCACACGTCCGGCTCCTTGTCCCACACGGAAGGTGGCAGACCTGAAAGCTGTTGCTGGTCTTCACCGTCCCCCTGCAGCCTATTCAGAGGCACAACAGCATTCAGGACCCGGGCTTGCCCAGAGGAGGAACATCTCATGGCTCTCGTCCTCCGCAGGGCCTGTTTCCAGAAATGCACTCGTCCGGCTCCTTGTCCCAAATGGAAGGTGGCAGCCCTGAATGCTGTTGCTGGTCTTCACCGTCCCCCTGCAGCCTATTCAGAGGCACAACAGGATTCAGGACCCGGGCTTGCCCAGAGGAGGAACATCTCATGGCTCTCGTCCTCGGCAGAGCCTGTTTCTTAAAAGGCTCACGTCCGGCGCCTTGTCCCACACGGAATTTGGCAGCCCGGAAAGCTGTTGCTGGTCTTCACCATCCCCCTGCAGCCTTTTCTCAGGCACAAGAGGATTTGGGACCCGGGCTTGCCCAGAGGAGGAACATCTCATGGCTCTCTTCCTCGGCAGGGCCTGTTTCTGAAAACGCACACGTCCGGCTCCTTGTCCCACACGGAAGTTGGCAGACCTGAATGCTGTTGCTGGTCTTCACCGTCCCCCTGCAGCCTATTCACAGGCACAACAGGATTCAGGAACCGGGCTTGCCCAGAGGAGGAACATCTCATGGCTCTCGTCCTCGGCAGATCCTGATTCCGAAAAGGAACACGTCCGACACCTTATCCCGCACGGAAGGTGGCAGCCCTGAAAGCTGTTGCTGGTCTTCACCGTCCACCTGCAGCCTATTCACAGGCACAACAGGATTCAGGACCCGGGCAGGACCCGGGCTTGCCCAGAGGAGGAACATCTCATGGCTCTCGTCCTCCGCAGGGCCTGTTTCCAGAAAGGCACACGTCCGGCTCCTTGTCCCAAACGGAAGGTGGCAGCCCTGAAAGATCTTGCTGGTGTTCACCGTCCCTCTGCAGCCTATTCAGAGGCACAACAGGATTCAGGACCCGGGCTTGCCCAGAGGAGGAACATCTCATGTCTCTCGTCCTCGGCAGAGCCTGTTTCCGAAAAGGCACACGTCCGGCTCCTTGTCCCACATGGAGGGTGGCAGCCCTGAAAGCTGTTGCTGGTCTTCACCGTTCCCCTGCAGCCTATTCACAGGCACAACAGGATTCAGGACCCGGGCTTGCCCAGAGGAGGAACATCTCATGACTCTCTTCCTCGGCAGGGCCTGTTTCTTAAAAGGCACACGTCCGGCTCCTTGTCCCACACGGAAGGTGGCAGCCCTGAAAGCTGTTGCTGGTCTTCACCGTCCCCCTGCAGCCTATTCAGAGGCACAGCAGGATTCACGAACCGGTCTTGCCCAGAGGAGGAACATCTCATGGCTCTCGTCCTCGGCAGGGCCTGTTTCCGAGAAGGTACACGTCCGGCTCCTTGTCCCACACGGAAGGTGGCAGACCTGAATGCTGTTGCTGGTCTTCACCGTCCCCCTGCAGTCTATTCACAGGCACAACAGGATTCAGGAACCGGGCTTGCCCAGAGGAGGAACATCTCATGGCTCTCTTCCTCGGCAGGGCCTGTTTCCAAAAAGGCGCACGTCTGGCTCCTTGTCCCACACGGAAGGTGGCAGCCCTGAAAGCTGTTGCTGGTCTTCACCGTCCCCCTGCAGCCTATTCAGAGGCACAACAGCATTCAGGAACCGGGCTTGCGTAGAGGAGGAACATCTCATGGCTCTCGTCCTCGGCAGGGCCTGTTTCCAGAAAGGCACACTTCCGGCTACTTGTCCCAAACGGAAGGTGGCAGCCCTGAAAGATCTTGCTGGTCTTCACCGTCCCTCTGCAGCCTATTCAGAGGCACAACAGGATTCACGACCCGGGCTTGCCCAGAGGAGGAACATCTCATGGCTCTCGTCCTCCGCAGGGCCTGTTTCCAGAAAGGCACACGTCCGGCTCCTTGTCCTAAACAGAAGGTGGCAGCCCTGAATGCTGTTGCTGGTCTTCACCGTCCCCCTGCAGCCTATTCACAGGCACAACAGGATTCAGGACCCGGGCTTGCCCAGAGGAGGAACATCTCATGGCTCTCGTCATCGGCAGAGCCTCATTTCGAAACGGCACACGTCCGGCTCCTTGTCCCAAACGGAAGGCGGCAGCCCTGAAAGCTGTTGCTGGTCTTCACCGTCCCTCTGCAGCCTATTCACAGGCACAACAGGATTCAGGAGCCGGGCTTGCCTAGAGGAGGAACATCTCATGGCTCTCGTCCTCCGCAGGGCCTTTTCCCAGAAAGGCACACGTCTGGCTGCTTGTCCCACACGGAAGGTGGCAGCCCTGAAAGCTGTTGCTGGTCTTCACCGTCCCCCTGCAGCCTATTCACAGGCACAACAGGATTTGGGACCCGGGCTTGCCCAGAGGAGGAACATCTCATGGCTCTCTTCCTCGGCAGGGCCTGTTTACGAAAAGGCGCACGTCTGGCTCCTTGTCCCAAATGGAAGGTGGCAGCCCTGAAAGATGTTGCTGGTCTTCACCATCCCCCTGCAACCTATTCAGAGGCACAACAGGATTCAGGACCCGGGCTTGCGTAGAGGAGGAACATCTCATGGCTCTCGTCCTCGGCAGGGCCTGTTTCCAGAAAGGCACACGTCCGGCTCCTTGTCCCACACGGAAGGTGGCAGCCCTGAAAGATCTTGCTGGTCTTCACCGTCCCTCTGCAGCCTATTCAGAGGCACAACAGGATTCAGGACCCGGGCTTGCCCAGAAGATGAACATCTCATGTCTCTCGTCCTCGGCAGAGCCTGTTTCCGAAAAGGCACAGGTCCGGCTCCTTGTCCCACATGGAGGGTGGCAGCCCTGAATGCTGTTGCTGGTCTTCACCGTCCCCCTGCAGCCTATTCAGAGGCACAACAGGATTCAGGACCCGGGCTTGCCCAGAGGAGGAACATCTCATGGTTCTCATCCTCGGCAGAGCCTCATTTCGAAACGGCACACGTCCGGCTCCTTGTCCCACATGGAGGGTGGCAGCCCTGAATGCTGTTGCTGGTCTTCACCGTCCCCCTGCAGCCTATTCAGAGGCACAACAGGATTCACGACCCGGGCTTGCCCAGAGGAGTAACATCTCATGGCTCTCGTCATCCGTAGGGCCTGTTTCCAGAAAGGCACACGTCCGGCTCCTTGTCCCACACGGAAGGTGGAAGGCCGCAAAGATGTTGCTGGTCTTCACCGTCCCCCTGCAGCCTATTCACAGGCACAACAGGATTCAGGACCCGGGCTTGCCCAGAGGAGGAACATCTCATGGCTCTCGTCCTCGGCAGAGCCTCATTTCGAAACGGCACACGTCCGGCTCCTTGTCCCAAACGGAAGGTGGCAGCCTTAAAAGATGTTGCTGGTCTTCACCGTCCCCCTGCAGCCTATTCACAGGCACAACAGGATTCAGGACCCGGGCTTGCCCAGAGGAGGAACATCTCATGGCTCTCGTCCTCCGCAGGGCCTGTTTCCAGAAAGGCACTCGTCCGGCTCCTTGTCCCAAATGGAAGGTGGCAGCCCTGAAAGATGTTGCTGATCTACACCGTCCCCCTGCAGCCTATTCACAGGCACAGCAGGATTCACGACCCGGGCTTGCCCAGAGGAGGAACATCTCATGGCTCTCGTCCTCCGCAGGGCCTGTTTCCAGAAAGGCACACGTCCGGCTCCTTGTCCTAAACAGAAGGTGGCAGCCCTGAATGCTGTTGCTGGTCTTCACCGTCCCCCTGCAGCCTATTCACAGGCACAACAGGATTCAGGACCCGGGCTTGCCCAGAGGAGGAACATCTCATGGCTCTCGTCATCGGCAGAGCCTCATTCCAAAACGGCACACGTCCGGCTCCTTGTCCCAAACGGAAGGCGGCAGCCCTGAAAGCTGTTGCTGGTCTTCACCGTCCCTCTGCAGCCTATTCACAGGCACAACAGGATTCAGTAGCCGGGCTTGCCTAGAGGAGGAACATCTCATGGCTCTCGTCCTCCGCAGGGCCTTTTCCCAGAAAGGCACACGTCTGGCTGCTTGTCCCACACGGAAGGTGGCAGCCCTGAAAGCTGTTGCTGGTCTTCACCGTCCCCCTGCAGCCTATTCACAGGCACAACAGGATTTGGGACCCGGGCTTGCCCAGAGGAGGAACATCTCATGGCTCTCTTCCTCGGCAGGGCCTGTTTACGAAAAGGCGCACGTCTGGCTCCTTGTCCCAAATGGAAGGTGGCAGCCCTGAAAGATGTTGCTGGTCTTCACCATCCCCCTGCAACCTATTCAGAGGCACAACAGGATTCAGGACCCGGGCTTGCGTAGAGGAGGAACATCTCATGGCTCTCGTCCTCGGCAGGGCCTGTTTCCAGAAAGGCACACGTCCGGCTCCTTGTCCCACACGGAAGGTGGCAGCCCTGAAAGATCTTGCTGGTCTTCACCGTCCCTCTGCAGCCTATTCAGAGGCACAACAGGATTCAGGACCCGGGCTTGCCCAGAAGATGAACATCTCATGTCTCTCGTCCTCGGCAGAGCCTGTTTCCGAAAAGGCACAGGTCCGGCTCCTTGTCCCACATGGAGGGTGGCAGCCCTGAATGCTGTTGCTGGTCTTCACCGTCCCCCTGCAGCCTATTCAGAGGCACAACAGGATTCAGGACCCGGGCTTGCCCAGAGGAGGAACATCTCATGGTTCTCGTCCTCGGCAGAGCCTCATTTCGAAACGGCACACGTCCGGCTCCTTGTCCCACATGGAGGGTGGCAGCCCTGAATGCTGTTGCTGGTCTTCACCGTCCCCCTGCAGCCTATTCAGAGGCACAACAGGATTCACGACCCGGGCTTGCCCAGAGGAGTAACATCTCATGGCTCTCGTCATCCGTAGGGCCTGTTTCCAGAAAGGCACACGTCCGGCTCCTTGTCCCACACGGAAGGTGGAAGGCCGCAAAGATGTTGCTCGTCTTCACCGTCCCCCTGCAGCCTATTCACAGGCACAACAGGATCTGGGACCCAGGGTTGCCCAGAGGAGGAACATCTCATGGATCTCGTCCTCCGCAGGGCCTGTTTCCAGAAAGGCACTCGTCCGGCTCCTTGTCCCACACGGAAGGTGGCAGCCCGGAAAGATGATGCTGGTCTTCACCGTCCCCCTGCAGCCTATTCACAGGCACAACAGGATCTGGGACCCAGGCTTGCCCAGAGGAGGAACATCTCATGTCTCTCGTCCTCGGCAGAGCCTGTTTCCGAAAAGGCACAGGTCCAGCTCCTTGTCCCACATGGAGGGTGGCAGCCCTGAATGCTGTTGCTGGTCTTCACCGTCCCCCTGCAGCATATTCAGAGGCACAACAGGATTTGGGACCCGGGCTTGCCCAGAGGAGGAACATCTCATGGCTCTCGTCCTCGGCAGAGCCTCATTTCGAAACGGCACACGTCCGGCTCCTTGTACCACACGGAAGGTGGCAGCCCTGAAAGCTGTTGCTGGTCTTCACCGTCCCCCTGCAGCCTATTCACAGGCACGAGAGGATTTGGGACCCGGGCTTGCCCAGAGGAGGAACATCTCATGGCTCTCGTCCTCGGCAGAGCCTGATTCCGAAAAGGCACACGTCCGACTCCTTATCCCACACGGAAGGTGGCAGCCCTGAAAGATGTTGCTAGTCTAGACCGTCCCACTGCAGCCTATTCACAGGCACAGCAGGATTCACGACCCGGGCTTGCCCAGAGGAGGAACATCTCATGACTCTCTTTCTCGGCAGGGCCTGTTTCCGAGAAGGCACACGTCCGGCTCCTTGTCCCACACGGAAGGTGGCAGCCCTGAATGCTGTTGCTGGTCTTCACCGTCCCCCTGCAGCCTATTCACAGGCCCAACAGGATTCAGGAACCGGGCTTGTCCAGAGGAGGAACATCTCATGGCTCTCGTCCTCGGCAAGGCCTGTTTCCGAAAAGGCGCACGTCTGGCTCCTTGTCCCACACGGAAGGTGGCAGCCCTGAAAGCTGTTGCTGGTCTTCACCGTCCCCCTGCAGCCTATTCACAGGCACAACAGGATTCAGGAGCCGGGCTTGCCTAGAGGAGGAACATCTCATGGCTCTCGTCCTCTGCAGGGCCTGTTTCCAGAAAGTCACTCGTCCGGCTCATTTTCCCAAATGGAAGGTGGCAGCCCTGAAAGATGTTGCTGGTCTACACCGTCCCCCTGCAGCCTATTCACAGGCACAGCAGGATTCACAACCCGGCCTTGCCTAGAGGAGGAACATCTCATGGCTCTCGTCCTCCGCAGGGCCTGTTTCCAGAAAGGCGCACGTCCGGCTCCTTGTCCCACACGGAATGTGGCAGCCCTGAAAGATGTTGCTGGTCTTCACCATCCCCCTGCAGCCTTTTCACAGGCACAAGAGGATTTGGGACCCGGGCTTGCCCAGAGGAGGAACATCTCATGGCTCTCTTCCTCGGCAGGGCCTGTTTCTGAAAACGCACACGTCCGGCTCCTTGTCCCACACGGAAGTTGGCAGACCTGAATGCTGTTGCTGGTCTTCACCGTCCCCCTGCTGCCTATTCACAGGCACGAGAGGATTTGGGACCCGGGCTTGCCCAGAGGAGGAACATCTCATGGCTCTCGTCCTCGGCAGGGCCTGTTTCCAGAAAGGCACACGTCCGGCTCCTTATCCCACACGGAAGATTGCAGCCCTGAATGCTGTTGCTGGTCTTCACCGTCCCCCTGCAGCCTATTCACAGGCACAACAGCATTCAGTACCCGGGATTGCCCAGAGGAGGAACATCTCATGGCTCTCTTCCTCGGCAGGGCCTGTTTCTTAAAAGGCACACGTCCGGCTCCTTGTCCCACACGGAAGGTTGCAGCCCTGAAAGATGTTGCTGGTCTTCACCGTCCCCCTGCAGCCTATTCTGGGCACAACAGCACTCAGGACCCGGGCTTGCCCAGAGGAGGAACATCTCATTGCTCTCGTTCTCGGCAGAGCCTGTTTCCGAAAAGGCACACGTCCGGCTCCTTGTCCCAAACGGAAGGTGGCAGCCCGGAAAGATGTTGCTGGTCTTCACCGTCCACCTGCAGCCTATTCACAGGCACAACAGGATCTGGGACCCAGGCTTGCCCAGAGGAGGAACATCTCATGGCTCTCTTCCTCGTCAGGGCCTGTTTCTTAAAAGGCACACGTCCGGCTCCTTGTCCCAAACGGAAGGTGGCAGCCCGCAAAGATGTTGCTGGTCTTCACCGTCCCCCTGCAGCCTATTCACAGGCACAACAGGATTCAGGACCCGGGCTTGCCCAGAGGAGGAACATCTCATGGATCTCATCCTCCGCAGGGCCTGTTTCCAGAAAGGCACTCGTCCGGCTCCTTGTCCCACACGGAAGGTAGCAGCCCGGAAAGATGATGCTGGTCTTCACCGTCCCCCTGCAGCCTATTCACAGGCACAACAGGATCTGGGACCCAGGCTTGCCCAGAGGAGGAACATCTCATGTCTCTCGTCCTCGGCAGAGAATGTTTCCGAAAAGGCACAGGTCCGGCTCCTTGTCCCACATGGAGGGTGGAAGCCCTGAATGCTGTTGCTGGTCTTCACCGTCCCCCTGCAGCCTATTCAGAGGCACAACAGGATTCAGGACCCGGGCTTGCCCAGAGGAGGAACATCTCATGGCTCTCGTCCTCGGCAGAGCCTCATTTCGAAACGGCACACGTCCGGCTCCTTGTCCCACACGGAAGGTGGCAGACCTGAAAGCTGTTGCTGGTCTTCACCGTCCCCCTGCAGCCTATTCAGAGGCACAACAGCATTCAGGACCCGGGCTTGCCCAGAGGAGGAACATCTCATGGCTCTCGTCCTCCGCAGGGCCTGTTTCCAGAAAGGCACTCGTCCGGCTCCTTGTCCCAAATGGAAGGTGGCAGCCCTGAATGCTGTTGCTGGTCTTCACCGTCCCCCTGCAGCCTATTCAGAGGCACAACAGCATTCAGGACCCGGGCTTGCCCAGAGGAGGAACATCTCATGGCTCTCTTCCTCGGCAGGGCCTGTTTCTGAAAACGCACACGTCCGGCTCCTTGTCCCACACGGAAGTTGGCAGACCTGAATGCTGTTGCTGGTCTTCACCGTCCCCCTGCAGCCTATTCACAGGCACAACAGGATTCAGGAACCGGGCTTGCCCAGAGGAGGAACATCTCATGGCTCTCGTCCTCGGCAGATCCTGATTCCGAAAAGGAACACGTCCGACTCCTTATCCCACACGGAAGGTGGCAGCCCTGAAAGCTGTTGCTGGTCTTCACCGTCCACCTGCAGCCTATTCAGAGGCACAACAGCATTCAGGACCCGGGCAGGACCCGGGCTTGCCCCGAGGAGGAACATCTCATGACTCTCTTCCTCGGCAGGGCCTGTTTCCAGAAAGGCACACGTCCGGCTCCTTGTCCCAAATGGAAGGTGGCAGCCCTGAAAGCTGTTGCTGGTCTTCACCGTCCCTCTGCAGCCTATTCAGAGGCACAACAGCATTCAGGACCCAGGCTTGCGTAGAGGAGGAACATCTCATGGCTCTCGTCCTCGGCAGGGCCTGTTTCCAGAAAGGCACACGTCCGGCTCCTTGTCCCAAACGGAAGGTGGCAGCCCTGAAAGATCTTGCTGGTGTTCACCGTCCCTCTGCAGCCTATTCAGAGGCACAACAGGATTCAGGACCCGGGCTTGCCCAGAGGAGGAACATCTCATGTCTCTCGTCCTCGGCAGAGCCTGTTTCCGAAAAGGCACACGTCCGGCTCCTTGTCCCACATGGAGGGTGGCAGCCCTGAAAGCTGTTGCTGGTCTTCACCGTCCCCCTGCAGCCTATTCACAGGCACAACAGGATTCAGGACCCGGGCTTGCCCAGAGGAGGAACATCTCATGACTCTCTTCCTCGGCAGGGTCTGTTTCTTAAAAGGCACACGTCCGGCTCCTTGTCCCACACGGAATGTGGCAGCCCTGAAAGCTGTTGCTGGTCTTCACCGTCCCCCTGCAGCCTATTCAGAGGCACAACAGGATTCAGGAGCCGGGCTTGCCCAGAGGAGGAACATCTCATGGCTCTCGTCCTCGGCAGGGCCTGTTTCCGAGAAGGTACACGTCCGGCTCCTTGTCCCACACGGAAGGTGGCAGCCCTGAATGCTGTTGCTGGTCTTCACCGTCCCCCTGCAGTCTATTCACAGGCACAACAGGATTCAGGAACCGGGCTTGCCCAGAGGAGGAACATCTCATGGCTCTCTTCCTCGGCAGGGCCTGTTTCCGAAAAGGCGCACGTCTGGCTCCTTGTCCCACACGGAAGGTGGCAGCCCTGAAAGCTGTTGCTGGTCTTCACCGTCCCCCTGCAGCCTATTCAGAGGCACAACAGCATTCAGGAACCGGGCTTGCGTAGAGGAGGAACATCTCATGGCTCTCGTCCTCGGCAGGGCCTGTTTCCAGAAAGGCACACTTCCGGCTACTTGTCCCAAACGGAAGGTGGCAGCCCTGAAAGCTGTTGCTGGTCTTCACCGTCCCCCTGCAGCCTATTCAGAGGCACAACAGGATTCAGGACCCGGGCTTGCCCAGAGGAGGAACATCTCATGGTTCTCGTCCTCGGCAGAGCCTCATTTCGAAACGGCACACGTCCGGCTCCTTGTCCCACATGGAGGGTGGCAGCCGTGAATGCTGTTGCTGGTCTTCACCGTCCCCCTGCAGCCTATTCAGAGGCACAACAGGATTCACGACCCGGGCTTGCCCAGAGGAGTAACATCTCATGGCTCTCGTCATCCGTAGGGCCTGTTTCCAGAAAGGCACACGTCCGGCTCCTTGTCCCACACGGAAGGTGGAAGGCCGCAAAGATGTTGCTGGTCTTCACCGTCCCCCTGCAGCCTATTCACAGGCACAACAGGATCTGGGACCCAGGGTTGCCCAGAGGAGGAACATCTCATGGATCTCGTCCTCCGCAGGGCCTGTTTCCAGAAAGGCACTCGTCCGGCTCCTTGTCCCACACGGAAGGTGGCAGCCCGGAAAGATGATGCTGGTCTTCACCGTCCCCCTGCAGCCTATTCACAGGCACAACAGGATCTGGAACCCAGGCTTGCCCAGAGGAGGAACATCTCATGTCTCTCGTCCTCGGCAGAGCCTGTTTCCGAAAAGGCACAGGTCCAGCTCCTTGTCCCACATGGAGGGTGGCAGCCCTGAATGCTGTTGCTGGTCTTCACCGTCCCCCTGCAGCCTATTCAGAGGCACAACAGGATTTGGGACCCGGGCTTGCCCAGAGGAGGAACATCTCATGGCTCTCGTCCTCGGCAGAGCCTCATTTCGAAACGGCACACGTCCGGCTCCTTGTACCACACGGAAGGTGGCAGCCCTGAAAGCTGTTGCTGGTCTTCACCGTCCCCCTGCAGCCTATTCACAGGCACGAGAGGATTTGGGACCCGGGCTTGCCCAGAGGAGGAACATCTCATGGCTCTCGTCCTCCGCAGGGCCTGTTTCCAGAAAGTCACTCGTCCGGCTCATTTTCCCAAATGGAAGGTGGCAGCCCTGAAAGATGTTGCTGGTCTACACCGTCCCCCTGCAGCCTATTCACAGGCACAGCAGGATTCACAACCCGGCCTTGCCTAGAGGAGGAACATCTCATGGCTCTCGTCCTCCGCAGGGCCTGTTTCCAGAAAGGCGCACGTCCGGCTCCTTGTCCCACACGGAATGTGGCAGCCCTGAAAGATGTTGCTGGTCTTCACCATCCCCCTGCAGCCTTTTCACAGGCACAAGAGGATTTGGGACCCGGGCTTGCCCAGAGGAGGAACATCTCATGGCTCTCTTCCTCGGCAGGGCCTGTTTCTGAAAACGCACACGTCCGGCTCCTTGTCCCACATGGAGGGTGGCAGCCCTGAAGCTGTTGCTGGTCTTCACCGTCCCCCTGCAGCCTATTCACAGGCACAACAGGATTCAGGACCCGGGCTTGCCCAGAGGAGGAACATCTCATGACTCTCTTCCTCGGCAGGGCCTGTTTCTTAAAAGGCACACGTCCGGCTCCTTGTCCCACACGGAATGTGGCAGCCCTGAAAGCTGTTGCTGGTCTTCACCGTCCCCCTGCAGCCTATTCAGAGGCACAACAGGATTCAGGAGCCGGGCTTGCCCAGAGGAGGAACATCTCATGGCTCTCGTCCTCGGCAGGGCCTGTTTCCGAGAAGGTACACGTCCGGCTCCTTGTCCCACACGGAAGGTGGCAGCCCTGAATGCTGTTGCTGGTCTTCACCGTCCCCCTGCAGTCTATTCACAGGCACAACAGGATTCAGGAACCGGGCTTGCCCAGAGGAGGAACATCTCATGGCTCTCTTCCTCGGCAGGGCCTGTTTCCGAAAAGGCGCACGTCTGGCTCCTTGTCCCACACGGAAGGTGGCAGCCCTGAAAGCTGTTGCTGGTCTTCACCGTCCCCCTGCAGCCTATTCAGAGGCACAACAGCATTCAGGAACCGGGCTTGCGTAGAGGAGGAACATCTCATGGCTCTCGTCCTCGGCAGGGCCTGTTTCCAGAAAGGCACACTTCCGGCTACTTGTCCCAAACGGAAGGTGGCAGCCCTGAAAGATCTTGCTGGTCTTCACCGTCCCTCTGCAGCCTATTCAGAGGCACAACAGGATTCAGGACCCGGGCTTGCCCAGAGGAGGAACATCTCATGTCTCTCGTCCTCGGCAGAGCCTGTTTCCGAAAAGGCACACGTCCGGCTCCTTGTCCCACATCGAGGGTGGCAGCCCTGAATGCTGTTGCTGGTCTTCACCGTCCCCCTGCAGCCTATTCACAGGCACAACAGGATTCAGGACCCGGGCTTGCCCAGAGGAGGAACATCTCATGGCTCTCGTCCTCCGCATGGCCTGTTTCCAGAAAGGCACACGTCCGGCTCCTTGTCCCAAACAGAAGGTGGCAGCCCTGAATGCTGTTGCTGGTCTTCACCGTCCCCCTGCAGCCTATTCACAGGCACAACAGGATTCAGGACCCGGGCTTGCCCAGAGGAGGAACATCTCATGTCTCTCGTCCTCGGCAGAGCCTCATTCCAAAACGGCACACGTCCGGCTCCTTGTCCCAAACGGAAGGTGGCAGCCCTGAACGCTGTTGCTGGTCTTCACCGTCCCTCTGCAGCCTATTCACAGGCACAACAGGATTCAGGATCCGGGCTTGCCTAGAGGAGGAACATCTCATGGCTCTCGTCCTCCTCAGGGCCTGTTTCCAGAAAGGCACACATCCGGCTGCTTGTCCCACACGGAAGTTGGCAGCCCTGGAAGATGTTGCTGGTCTTCACCGTCCCCCTGCAGCCTATTCACAGGCACAACAGCATTCAGGACCCGGGCTTGCCCAGAGGAGGAACATCTCATGGCTCTCTTCCTCGGCAGAGCCTGCTTCTTAAAAGGCTCACGTCCGGCTCCTTGTCCCACACGGATTGTGGCAGCCCGGAAAGCTGTTGCTGGTCTTCACCATCCCCCTGCAGCCTTTTCACAGGCACAAGAGGATTTGGGACCCGGGCTTGCCCAGAGGAGGAACATTTCATGGCTCTCTTCCTCGGCAGGGCCTGTTTCTGAAAAGACACACGTCCGACTCCTTATACCACAGGGAAGGTTGCAGCCCTGAATGCTGTTGCTGGTCTTCACCGTCCCCCTGCAGCCTATTCACAGGCACAACAGCATTCAGGAACTGGGCAGGACCCGGGATTGCCCAGAGGAGGAACATCTTATGGCTCTCTTCCACCGCAGGGCCTGTTTCTTAAAAGGCACACGTCCCGCTCCTTGTCCCAAACGGAAGGTGGCAGCCCTGAAAGATCTTGCTGGTCTTCACCGTCCCCCTGCAGCCTATTCACAGGCACAACAGGATTCAGGAACCGGGCTTGCCCAGAGGAGGAACATCTCATGGCTCTCTTCCTCGGCAGAGCCTCATTTCGAAACGGCACACGTCCGGCTCTTTGTCCCAAACGGAAGATGGCAGCCCTGAAAGCTGTTGCTGGTCTTCACCGTCCCCCTGCAGCCTATTCAGAGGCACAACAGCATTCAGGACCCGGGCTTGCCCAGAGGAGGAACATCTCATGGCTCTCGTCCTCCGCAGGGCCTGTTTCCGAGAATGCACACGTCCGGCTCCTTGTCCCACACGGAAGGTGGCAGCCCTGAAAGCTGTTGCTGGTATTCACCGTCCACCTGCAGCCTATTCACAGGCACAACAGGATTCAGGACCCGGGCTTGCCCAGAGGAGGAACATCTCATGGCTCTTGTCCTCGGCAGAGCCTCATTCTGAAACGGCACACGTCCGGCTCCTTGTCCCAAACGGAAGGTGGCAGCCCTGAATGCTGTTGCTGGTCTTCACCGTCCCCCTGCAGCCTATTCACAGGTACAACAGGATTCAGGAACCGGGCTTGCCCAGAGGAGGAACATCTCATGGCTCTCTTCCTCGGCAGGGCCTGTTTCCGAATAGGCGCACGTCTGGCTCCTTGTCCCACAAGGAAGGTGGCAGCCCTGAAAGATGTTGCTGGTCTTCACCGTCCCCCTGCAGCCTATTCACAGGCACAACAGCATTCAGGAACCGGGCTTGCCCAGAGGAGGAACATCTCATGGCTCTCGTCCTCCGCAGGGCCTGTTTCCAGAAAGGCACACGTCCGGCTGCTTGTCCCACACGGAAGGTGGCAGCCCTGAAAGCTGTTGCTGGTCTTCACCGTCCCCCTGCAGCCTATTCACAGGCACAACAGCATTCAGGAACCGGGCTTGCCCAGAGGAGGAACATCTCATGGATCTCGTCCTCGGCAGGGCCTGTTTCCATAAAGGCACACGTCCGGCTTCTTGTCCCAAATGGAAGGTGGCAGCCCTGAAAGATCTTGCTGGTCTTCACCGTCCCTCTGCAGCCTATTCAGAGGCACAACAGGATTCAGGACCCGGGCTTGCCCAGAGGATGAACATGTCATGTCTCCCGTCCTCGGCAGAGCCTGTTTCCGAAAAGGCACACGTCCGGCTCCTTGTCCCACATGGAGGGTGGCAGCCCTGAATGCTGTTGCTAGTCTTCACCGTCCCCCTGCAGCCTATTCAGAGGCACAACAGCATTCAGGACCCGGGCTTGCCCAGAGGAGGAACATCTCATGGCTCTCGTCCTCCGCAGGGCCTGTTTCCAGTAAGGCACTCGTCCGGCTCCTTGTCCCAAACAGAAGATGGCAGCCCTGAATGCTGTTGCTGGTCTTCACCGTCCCCCTGCAGCCTAATCATAGGCACAACAGGATTCAGGACCCGGGCTTGCCCAGAGGAGGAACATCTCATGGCTCTCGTCCTCGGCAGAGCCTGTTTCTTAAAAGGCGCACGTCCGGCTCCTTGTCCCACACGGAATGTGGCAGCTCGGAAAGCTGTTGCTGGTCTTCACCATCCCCCTGCAGCCTTTTCACAGGCACAAGAGGATTTGGGACCCGGGCTTGCCCAGAGGAGGAACATCTCTTGGCTCTCTTCCTCGGCAGGGCCTGTTTCTGAAAACGCACATGTCCGGCTCCTTGTCCCACACGGAAGTTGGCAGACCTGAATGCTGTTGCTGGTCTTCACCGTCCCCCTGCAGCCTATTCACAGGCACGAGAGGATTTGGGACCCGGGCTTGCCCAGAGGAGGAACATCTCATGACTCTCTTCCTCGGCAGGGCCTGTTTCTTAAAAGGCACACGTCCGGCTCCTTGTCCCACACGGAAGGTGGCAGCCCTGAAAGCTGTTGCTGGTCTTCACCGTCCCCCTGCAGCCTATTCAGAGGCACAACAGGATTCAGGAGCCGGGCTTGCCCAGAGGAGGAACATCTCATGGCTCTCGTCCTCGGCATGGCCTGTTTCCGAGAAGGTACACGTCCGGCTCCTTGTCCCACACGGAAGGTGGCAGCCCTGAATGCTGTTGCTGGTCTTCACCGTCCCCCTGCAGCCTATTCACAGGCACAACAGGATTCAGGACCCAGGCTTGCCCAGAGGAGGAACATCTCATGGCTCTCTTCCTCGGCAGGGCCTGTTTCCGAAAAGGCGCACATCTGGCTCCTTGTCCCACACGGAAGGTGGCAGCCCTGAAAGCTGTTGCTGGTCTTCACCGTCCCCCTGCAGCCTATTCAGAGGCACAACAGCATTCAGGACCCGGGCTTGCGTAGAGGAGGAACATCTCATGGCTCTCGTCCTCGGCAGGGCCTGTTTCCAGAAAGGCACACTCCCGGCTCCTTGTCCCACATGGAGGGTGGCAGCCCTGAATGCTGTTGCTGGTCTTCACCGTCCCCCTGCAGCCTATTCACAGGCACAACAGGATTCAGGACCCGGGCTTGCCCAGAGGAGGAACATCTCATGGCTCTCGTCCTCGGCAGAGCCTCATTTCGAAACGGCACACGTCCGGCTCCTTGTCCCAAACGGAAGGTGGCAGCCCTGAAAGATGTTGCTGGTCTTCACCGTCCCCCTGCAGCCTATTCACAGGCACAACAGGATTCAGGAGCCGGGCTTGCCTAGAGGAGGAACATCTCATGGCTCTCGTCCTCCGCAGGGCCTGTTTCCAGAAAGGCACTCGTCCGGCTCCTTGTCCCAAATGGAAGGTGGCAGCCCTGAAAGATGTTGCTGGTCTACACCGTCCCCCTGCAGCCTATTCACAGGCACAGCAGGATTCACGACCCAGGCTTGCCCAGAGGAGGAACATCTCATGGCTCTCGTCCTCCGCAGGGTCTGTTTCCAGAAAGGCACACGTCCGGCTCCTTGTCCCAAACAGAAGGTGGCAGCCCTGAATGCTGTTGCTGGTCTTCACCGTCCCCCTGCAGCCTATTCACAGGCACAACAGGATTCAGGACCCGGGCTTGCCCAGAGGAGGAACATCTCATGGCTCTCGTCCTCGGCAGAGCCTCATTCCAAAACGGCACACGTCCGGCTCCTTGTCCCAAACGGAAGGTGGCAGCCCTGAACGCTGTTGCTGGTCTTCACCGTCCCCCTGCAGCCTATTCAGAGGCACAACAGGATTCAGGACCCGGGCTTGCCCAGAGGAGGAACATCTCATGTCTCTCGTCCTCGGCAGAGCCTCATTTCGAAACGGCACACGTCCGGCTCCTTGTCCCACACGGAAGGTGGCAGCCCTGAAAGCTGTTGCTGGTCTTCACCGTCCCCCTGCAGCCTATTCAGAGGCACAACAGGATTCAGGAGTCGGCTTGCCTAGAGGAGGAACATCTCATGGTTCTCGTCCTCGGCAGAGCCTCATTTCGAAACGGCACACGTCCGGCTCCTTGTCCCACACGGAAGGTGGCAGCCCTGAAAGCTGTTGCTGGTCTTCACCGTCCCCCTGCAGCATATTCAGAGGCACAACAGGATTCAGGAGCCGGGCTTGTCCAGAGGAGGAACATCTCATGGCTCTCGTCCTCCGCAGGGCCTGTTTCCAGAAAGGCACTCGTCCGACTCCTTGTCCCAAATGGAAGGTGGCAGCCCTGAAAGGTGTTGCTGGTCTACACCGTCCCCCTGCAGCCTATTCACAGGCACAGCAGGATTCACGACCCGGGCTTGCCCAGAGGAGGAACATCTCATGGCTCTCGTCCTCCGCAGGGCCTGTTTCCAGAAAGGCACACGTCCGGCTCCTTGTCCCACAAGGATTGTGGCAGCCCGGAAAGCTGTTGCTGGTCTTCACCATCCCCCTGCAGCCTTTTCACAGGCACAAGAGGATTTGGGACCCGGGCTTGCCCAGAGGAGGAACATCTCATGGCTCTCTTCCTCGGCAGGGCCTGTTTCTGAAAACGCACACGTCCGGCTCCTTGTCCCACACGGAAGTTGGCAGACCTGAATGCTGTTGCTGGTCTTCACCGTCCCCCTGCAGCCTATTCACAGGCACGAGAGGATTTGGGACCCGGGCTTGCCCAGAGGAGGAACATCTCATGACTCTCTTCCTCGGCAGGGCCTGTTTCTTAAAAGGCACACGTCCGGCTCCTTGTCCCACACGGAAGGTGGCAGCCCTGAAAGCTGTTGCTGGTCTTCACCGTCCCCCTGCAGCCTATTCAGAGGCACAACAGGATTCAGGAGCCGGGCTTGCCCAGAGGAGGAACATCTCATGGCTCTCGTCCTCGGCAGGGCCTGTTTCCAGAAAGGCACACTTCCGGCTCCTTGTCCCAAACGGAAGGTGGCAGCCCTGAAAGATCTTGCTGGTCTTCACCGTCCCTCTGCAGCCTATTCAGAGGCACAACAGGATTCAGGACCCGGGCTTGCCCAGAGGAGGAACATCTCATGGCTCTCGTCCTCGGCAGAGCCTGTTTCTTAAAAGGCGCACGTCCGGCTCCTTGTCCCACACGGAATGTGGCAGCTCGGAAAGCTGTTGCTGGTCTTCACCATCCCCCTGCAGCCTTTTCACAGGCACAAGAGGATTTGGGACCCGGGCTTGCCCATAGGAGGAACATCTCATGGCTCTCTTCCTCGGCAGGGCCTGTTTCTGAAAACGCACACGTCAGGCTCCTTGTCCCACACGGAAGTTGGCAGACCTGAATGCTGTTGCTGGTCTTCACCGTCCCCCTGCAGCCTATTCACAGGCACGAGAGGATTTGGTACCCGGGCATGCCCAGAGGAGGAACATCTCATGGCTCTCGTCCTCGGCAGAGTCTGATGCCGAAAAGGCACACGTCCGACTCCTTATCCCACACGGAAGGTGGCAGCCCTGAAAGCTTTTGCTGGTCTACACCGTCCCCCTGCAGCCTATTCACAGGCACAGCAGGATCTGGAACCCAGGCTTGCCCAGAGGAGGAACATCTCATGTCTCTCGTCCTCGGCAGAGCCTGTTTCCGAAAAGGCACAGGTCCAGCTCCTTGTCCCACATGGAGGGTGGCAGCCCTGAATGCTGTTGCTGGTCTTCACCGTCCCCCTGCAGCCTATTCAGAGGCACAACAGGATTTGGGACCCGGGCTTGCCCAGAGGAGGAACATCTCATGGCTCTCGTCCTCGGCAGAGCCTCATTTCGAAACGGCACACGTCCGGCTCCTTGTACCACACGGAAGGTGGCAGCCCTGAAAGCTGTTGCTGGTCTTCACCGTCCCCCTGCAGCCTATTCACAGGCACGAGAGGATTTGTGACCCGGGCTTGCCCAGAGGAGGAACATCTCATGGCTCTCGTCCTCCGCAGGGCCTGTTTCCAGAAAGTCACTCGTCCGGCTCATTTTCCCAAATGGAAGGTGGCAGCCCTGAAAGATGTTGCTGGTCTACACCGTCCCCCTGCAGCCTATTCACAGGCACAGCAGGATTCACAACCCGGCCTTGCCTAGAGGAGGAACATCTCATGGCTCTCGTCCTCCGCAGGGCCTGTTTCCAGAAAGGCGCACGTCCGGCTCCTTGTCCCACACGGAATGTGGCAGCCCTGAAAGATGTTGCTGGTCTTCACCATCCCCCTGCAGCCTTTTCACAGGCACAAGAGGATTTGGGACCCGGGCTTGCCCAGAGGAGGAACATCTCATGGCTCTCTTCCTCGGCAGGGCCTGTTTCTGAAAACGCACACGTCCGGCTCCTTGTCCCACATGGAGGGTGGCAGCCCTGAAGCTGTTGCTGGTCTTCACCGTCCCCCTGCAGCCTATTCACAGGCACAACAGGATTCAGGACCCGGGCTTGCCCAGAGGAGGAACATCTCATGACTCTCTTCCTCGGCAGGGCCTGTTTCTTAAAAGGCACACGTCCGGCTCCTTGTCCCACACGGAATGTGGCAGCCCTGAAAGCTGTTGCTGGTCTTCACCGTCCCCCTGCAGCCTATTCAGAGGCACAACAGGATTCAGGAGCCGGGCTTGCCCAGAGGAGGAACATCTCATGGCTCTCGTCCTCGGCAGGGCCTGTTTCCGAGAAGGTACACGTCCGGCTCCTTGTCCCACACGGAAGGTGGCAGCCCTGAATGCTGTTGCTGGTCTTCACCGTCCCCCTGCAGTCTATTCACAGGCACAACAGGATTCAGGAACCGGGCTTGCCCAGAGGAGGAACATCTCATGGCTCTCTTCCTCGGCAGGGCCTGTTTCCGAAAAGGCGCACGTCTGGCTCCTTGTCCCACACGGAAGGTGGCAGCCCTGAAAGCTGTTGCTGGTCTTCACCGTCCCCCTGCAGCCTATTCAGAGGCACAACAGCATTCAGGAACCGGGCTTGCGTAGAGGAGGAACATCTCATGGCTCTCGTCCTCGGCAGGGCCTGTTTCCAGAAAGGCACACTTCCGGCTACTTGTCCCAAATGGAAGGTGGCAGCCCTGAAAGATCTTGCTGGTCTTCACCGTCCCTCTGCAGCCTATTCAGAGGCACAACAGGATTCAGGACCCGGGCTTGCCCAGAGGAGGAACATCTCATGTCTCTCGTCCTCGGCAGAGCCTGTTTCCGAAAAGGCACACGTCCGGCTCCTTGTCCCACATCGAGGGTGGCAGCCCTGAATGCTGTTGCTGGTCTTCACCGTCCCCCTGCAGCCTATTCACAGGCACAACAGGATTCAGGACCCGGGCTTGCCCAGAGGAGGAACATCTCATGGCTCTCGTCCTCGGCAGAGCCTCATTTCGAAACGGCACACGTCCGGCTCCTTGTCCCAAACGGAAGGTGGCAGCCTTAAAAGATGTTGCTGGTCTTCACCGTCCCCCTGCAGCCTATTCACAGGCACAACAGGATTCAGGACCCGGGCTTGCCTAGAGGAGGAACATCTCATGGCTCTCGTCCTCCGCAGGGCCTGTTTCCAGAAAGGCACTCGTCCGGCTCCTTGTCCCAAATGGAAGGTGGCAGCCCTGAAAGATGTTGCTGATCTACACCGTCCCCCTGCAGCCTATTCACAGGCACAGCAGGATTCACGACCCGGCCTTGCCCAGAGGAGGAACATCTCATGGCTCTCGTCCTCCGCAGGGCCTGTTTCCAGAAAGGCACACGTCCGGCTCCTTGTCCCAAACAGAAGGTGGCAGCCCTGAATGCTGTTGCTGGTCTTCACCGTCCCCCTGCAGCCTATTCACAGGCACAACAGGATTCAGGACCCGGGCTTGCCCAGAGGAGGAACATCTCATGGCTCTCGTCCTCCGCATGGCCTGTTTCCAGAAAGGCACACGTCCGGCTCCTTGTCCCAAACAGAAGGTGGCAGCCCTGAATGCTGTTGCTGGTCTTCACCGTCCCCCTGCAGCCTATTCACAGGCACAACAGGATTCAGGACCCGGGCTTGCCCAGAGGAGGAACATCTCATGTCTCTCGTCCTCGGCAGAGCCTCATTCCAAAACGGCACACGTCCGGCTCCTTGTCCCAAACGGAAGGTGGCAGCCCTGAACGCTGTTGCTGGTCTTCACCGTCCCACTGCAGCCTATTCACAGGCACAACAGGATTCAGGATCCGGGCTTGCCTAGAGGAGGAACATCTCATGGCTCTCGTCCTCCTCAGGGCCTGTTTCCAGAAAGGCACACATCCGGCTGCTTGTCCCACACGGAAGTTGGCAGCCCTGAAAGATGTTGCTGGTCTTCACCGTCCCCCTGCAGCCTATTCACAGGCACAACAGCATTCAGGACCCGGGCTTGCCCAGAGGAGGAACATCTCATGGCTCTCTTCCTCGGCAGAGCCTGCTTCTTAAAAGGCTCACGTCCGGCTCCTTGTCCCACACGGATTGTGGCAGCCCGGAAAGCTGTTGCTGGTCTTCACCGTCCCCCTGCAGCCTATTCACAGGCACGAGAGGATTTGGGACCCGGGCTTGCCCAGAGGAGGAACATCTCATGGCTCTCGTCCTCCGCAGGGCCTGTTTCCAGAAAGTCACTCGTCCGGCTCATTTTCCCAAATGGAAGGTGGCAGCCCTGAAAGATGTTGCTGGTCTACACCGTCCCCCTGCAGCCTATTCACAGGCACAGCAGGATTCACAACCCGGCCTTGCCTAGAGGAGGAACATCTCATGGCTCTCGTCCTCCGCAGGGCCTGTTTCCAGAAAGGCGCACGTCCGGCTCCTTGTCCCACACGGAATGTGGCAGCCCTGAAAGATGTTGCTGGTCTTCACCATCCCCCTGCAGCCTTTTCACAGGCACAAGAGGATTTGGGACCCGGGCTTGCCCAGAGGAGGAACATCTCATGGCTCTCTTCCTCGGCAGGGCCTGTTTCTGAAAACGCACACGTCCGGCTCCTTGTCCCACATGGAGGGTGGCAGCCCTGAAGCTGTTGCTGGTCTTCACCGTCCCCCTGCAGCCTATTCACAGGCACAACAGGATTCAGGACCCGGGCTTGCCCAGAGGAGGAACATCTCATGACTCTCTTCCTCGGCAGGGCCTGTTTCTTAAAAGGCACACGTCCGGCTCCTTGTCCCACACGGAATGTGGCAGCCCTGAAAGCTGTTGCTGGTCTTCACCGTCCCCCTGCAGCCTATTCAGAGGCACAACAGGATTCAGGAGCCGGGCTTGCCCAGAGGAGGAACATCTCATGGCTCTCGTCCTCGGCAGGGCCTGTTTCCGAGAAGGTACACGTCCGGCTCCTTGTCCCACACGGAAGGTGGCAGCCCTGAATGCTGTTGCTGGTCTTCACCGTCCCCCTGCAGTCTATTCACAGGCACAACAGGATTCAGGAACCGGGCTTGCCCAGAGGAGGAACATCTCATGGCTCTCTTCCTCGGCAGGGCCTGTTTCCGAAAAGGTGCACGTCTGGCTCCTTGTCCCACACGGAAGGTGGCAGCCCTGAAAGCTGTTGCTGGTCTTCACCGTCCCCCTGCAGCCTATTCAGAGGCACAACAGCATTCAGGAACCGGGCTTGCGTAGAGGAGGAACATCTCATGGCTCTCGTCCTCGGCAGGGCCTGTTTCCAGAAAGGCACACTTCCGGCTACTTGTCCCAAACGGAAGGTGGCAGCCCTGAAAGATCTTGCTGGTCTTCACCGTCCCTCTGCAGCCTATTCAGAGGCACAACAGGATTCAGGACCCGGGCTTGCCCAGAGGAGGAACATCTCATGTCTCTCGTCCTCGGCAGAGCCTGTTTCCGAAAAGGCACACGTCCGGCTCCTTGTCCCACATCGAGGGTGGCAGCCCTGAATGCTGTTGCTGGTCTTCACCGTCCCCCTGCAGCCTATTCACAGGCACAACAGGATTCAGGACCCGGGCTTGCCCAGAGGAGGAACATCTCATGGCTCTCGTCCTCGGCAGAGCCTCATTTCGAAACGGCACACGTCCGGCTCCTTGTCCCAAACGGAAGGTGGCAGCCTTAAAAGATGTTGCTGGTCTTCACCGTCCCCCTGCAGCCTATTCACAGGCACAACAGGATTCAGGACCCGGGCTTGCCTAGAGGAGGAACATCTCATGGCTCTCGTCCTCCGCAGGGCCTTTTTCCAGAAAGGCACTCGTCCGGCTCCTTGTCCCAAATGGAAGGTGGCAGCCCTGAAAGATGTTGCTGATCTACACCGTCCCCCTGCAGCCTATTCACAGGCACAGCAGGATTCACGACCCGGGCTTGCCCAGAGGAGGAACATCTCATGGCTCTCGTCCTCCGCAGGGCCTGTTTCCAGAAAGGCACACGTCCGGCTCCTTGTCCCAAACAGAAGGTGGCAGCCCTGAATGCTGTTGCTGGTCTTCACCGTCCCCCTGCAGCCTATTCACAGGCACAACAGGATTCAGGACCCGGGCTTGCCCAGAGGAGGAACATCTCATGGCTCTCGTCCTCCGCATGGCCTGTTTCCAGAAAGGCACACGTCCGGCTCCTTGTCCCAAACAGAAGGTGGCAGCCCTGAATGCTGTTGCTGGTCTTCACCGTCCCCCTGCAGCCTATTCACAGGCACAACAGGATTCAGGACCCGGGCTTGCCCAGAGGAGGAACATCTCATGTCTCTCGTCCTCGGCAGAGCCTCATTCCAAAACGGCACACGTCCGGCTCCTTGTCCCAAACGGAAGGTGGCAGCCCTGAACGCTGTTGCTGGTCTTCACCGTCCCTCTGCAGCCTATTCACAGGCACAACAGGATTCAGGATCCGGGCTTGCCTAGAGGAGGAACATCTCATGGCTCTCGTCCTCCTCAGGGCCTGTTTCCAGAAAGGCACACATCCGGCTGCTTGTCCCACACGGAAGTTGGCAGCCCTGAAAGATGTTGCTGGTCTTCACCGTCCCCCTGCAGCCTATTCACAGGCACAACAGCATTCAGGACCCGGGCTTGCCCAGAGGAGGAACATCTCATGGCTCTCTTCCTCGGCAGAGCCTGCTTCTTAAAAGGCTCACGTCCGGCTCCTTGTCCCACACGGATTGTGGCAGCCCGGAAAGCTGTTGCTGGTCTTCACCATCCCCCTGCAGCCTTTTCACAGGCACAAGAGGATTTGGGACCCGGGCTTGCCCAGAGGAGGAACATTTCATGGCTCTCTTCCTCGGCAGGGCCTGTTTCTGAAAAGACACACGTCCGACTCCTTATACCACAGGGAAGGTTGCAGCCCTGAATGCTGTTGCTGGTCTTCACCGTCCCCCTGCAGCCTATTCACAGGCACAACAGCATTCAGGAACTGGGCAGGACCCGGGATTGCCCAGAGGAGGAACATCTTATGGCTCTCTTCCACCGCAGGGCCTGTTTCTTAAAAGGCACACGTCCCGCTCCTTGTCCCAAACGGAAGGTGGCAGCCCTGAAAGATCTTGCTGGTCTTCACCGTCCCCCTGCAGCCTATTCACAGGCACAACAGGATTCAGGAACCGGGCTTGCCCAGAGGAGGAACATCTCATGGCTCTCTTCCTCGGCAGAGCCTCATTTCGAAACGGCACACGTCCGGCTCTTTGTCCCAAACGGAAGATGGCAGCCCTGAAAGCTGTTGCTGGTCTTCACCGTCCCCCTGCAGCCTATTCAGAGGCACAACAGCATTCAGGACCCGGGCTTGCCCAGAGGAGGAACATCTCATGGCTCTCGTCCTCCGCAGGGCCTGTTTCCGAGAATGCACACGTCCGGCTCCTTGTCCCACACGGAAGGTGGCAGCCCTGAAAGCTGTTGCTGGTATTCACCGTCCACCTGCAGCCTATTCACAGGCACAACAGGATTCAGGACCCGGGCTTGCCCAGAGGAGGAACATCTCATGGCTCTTGTCCTCGGCAGAGCCTCATTCTGAAACGGCACACGTCCGGCTCCTTGTCCCAAACGGAAGGTGGCAGCCCTGAATGCTGTTGCTGGTCTTCACCGTCCCCCTGCAGCCTATTCACAGGTACAACAGGATTCAGGAACCGGGCTTGCCCAGAGGAGGAACATCTCATGGCTCTCTTCCTCGGCAGGGCCTGTTTCCGAATAGGCGCACGGCTGGCTCCTTGTCCCACAAGGAAGGTGGCAGCCCTGAAAGATGTTGCTGGTCTTCACCGTCCCCCTGCAGCCTATTCACAGGCACAACAGCATTCAGGAACCGGGCTTGCCCAGAGGAGGAACATCTCATGGCTCTCGTCCTCCGCAGGGCCTGTTTCCAGAAAGGCACACGTCCGGCTGCTTGTCCCACACGGAAGGTGGCAGCCCTGAAAGCTGTTGCTGGTCTTCACCGTAACCCTGCAGCCTATTCACAGGCACAACAGCATTCAGGAACCGGGCTTGCCCAGAGGAGGAACATCTCATGGATCTCGTCCTCGGCAGGGCCTGTTTCCATAAAGGCACACGTCCGGCTTCTTGTCCCAAATGGAAGGTGGCAGCCCTGAAAGATCTTGCTGGTCTTCACCGTCCCTCTGCAGCCTATTCAGAGGCACAACAGGATTCAGGACCCGGGCTTGCCCAGAGGATGAACATGTCATGTCTCCCGTCCTCGGCAGAGCCTGTTTCCGAAAAGGCACACGTCCGGCTCCTTGTCCCACATGGAGGGTGGCAGCCCTGAATGCTGTTGCTGGTCTTCACCGTCCCCCTGCAGCCTATTCAGAGGCACAACAGCATTCAGGACCCGGGCTTGCCCAGAGGAGGAACATCTCATGGCTCTCGTCCTCCGCAGGGCCTGTTTCCAGTAAGGCACTCGTCCGGCTCCTTGTCCCAAACAGAAGATGGCAGCCCTGAATGCTGTTGCTGGTCTTCACCGTCCCCCTGCAGCCTAATCATAGGCACAACAGGATTCAGGACCCGGGCTTGCCCAGAGGAGGAACATCTCATGGCTCTCGTCCTCGGCAGAGCCTGTTTCTTAAAAGGCGCACGTCCGGCTCCTTGTCCCACACGGAATGTGGCAGCTCGGAAAGCTGTTGCTGGTCTTCACCATCCCCCTGCAGCCTTTTCACAGGCACAAGAGGATTTGGGACCCGGGCTTGCCCAGAGGAGGAACATCTCTTGGCTCTCTTCCTCGGCAGGGCCTGTTTCTGAAAACGCACACGTCCGGCTCTTTGTCCCACACGGAAGTTGGCAGACCTGAATGCTGTTGCTGGTCTTCACCGTCCCCCTGCAGCCTATTCACAGGCACGAGAGGATTTGGGACCCGGGCTTGCCCAGAGGAGGAACATCTCATGACTCTCTTCCTCGGCAGGGCCTGTTTCTTAAAAGGCACACGTCCGGCTCCTTGTCCCACACGGAAGGTGGCAGCCCTGAAAGCTGTTGCTGGTCTTCACCGTCCCCCTGCAGCCTATTCAGAGGCACAACAGGATTCAGGAGCCGGGCTTGCCCAGAGGAGGAACATCTCATGGCTCTCGTCCTCGGCATGGCCTGTTTCCGAGAAGGTACACGTCCGGCTCCTTGTCCCACACGGAAGGTGGCAGCCCTGAATGCTGTTGCTGGTCTTCACCGTCCCCCTGCAGCCTATTCACAGGCACAACAGGATTCAGGACCCAGGCTTTCCCAGAGGAGGAACATCTCATGGCTCTCTTCCTCGGCAGGGCCTGTTTCCGAAAAGGCGCACATCTGGCTCCTTGTCCCACACGGAAGGTGGCAGCCCTGAAAGCTGTTGCTGGTCTTCACCGTCCCCCTGCAGCCTATTCAGAGGCACAACAGCATTCAGGACCCGGGCTTGCGTAGAGGAGGAACATCTCATGGCTCTCGTCCTCGGCAGGGCCTGTTTCCAGAAAGGCACACTCCCGGCTCCTTGTCCCACATGGAGGGTGGCAGCCCTGAATGCTGTTGCTGGTCTTCACCGTCCCCCTGCAGCCTATTCACAGGCACAACAGGATTCAGGACCCGGGCTTGCCCAGAGGAGGAACATCTCATGGCTCTCGTCCTCGGCAGAGCCTCATTTCGAAACGGCACACGTCCGGCTCCTTGTCCCAAACGGAAGGTGGCAGCCCTGAAAGATGTTGCTGGTCTTCACCGTCCCCCTGCAGCCTATTCACAGGCACAACAGGATTCAGGAGCCGGGCTTGCCTAGAGGAGGAACATCTCATGGCTCTCGTCCTCCGCAGGGCCTGTTTCCAGAAAGGCACTCGTCCGGCTCCTTGTCCCAAATGGAAGGTGGCAGCCCTGAAAGATGTTGCTGGTCTACACCGTCCCCCTGCAGCCTATTCACAGGCACAGCAGGATTCACGACCCAGGCTTGCCCAGAGGAGGAACATCTCATGGCTCTCGTCCTCCGCAGGGTCTGTTTCCAGAAAGGCACACGTCCGGCTCCTTGTCCCAAACAGAAGGTGGCAGCCCTGAATGCTGTTGCTGGTCTTCACCGTCCCCCTGCAGCCTATTCACAGGCACAACAGGATTCAGGACCCGGGCTTGCCCAGAGGAGGAACATCTCATGGCTCTCGTCCTCGGCAGAGCCTCATTCCAAAACGGCACACGTCCGGCTCCTTGTCCCAAACGGAAGGTGGCAGCCCTGAACGCTGTTGCTGGTCTTCACCGTCCCCCTGCAGCCTATTCAGAGGCACAACAGGATTCAGGACCCGGGCTTGCCCAGAGGAGGAACATCTCATGTCTCTCGTCCTCGGCAGAGCCTCATTTCGAAACGGCACACGTCCGGCTCCTTGTCCCACACGGAAGGTGGCAGCCCTGAAAGCTGTTGCTGGTCTTCACCGTCCCCCTGCAGCCTATTCAGAGGCACAACAGGATTCAGGAGTCGGCTTGCCTAGAGGAGGAACATCTCATGGTTCTCGTCCTCGGCAGAGCCTCATTTCGAAACGGCACACGTCCGGCTCCTTGTCCCACACGGAAGGTGGCAGCCCTGAAAGCTGTTGCTGGTCTTCACCGTCCCCCTGCAGCATATTCAGAGGCACAACAGGATTCAGGAGCCGGGCTTGTCCAGAGGAGGAACATCTCATGGCTCTCGTCCTCCGCAGGGCCTGTTTCCAGAAAGGCACTCGTCCGACTCCTTGTCCCAAATGGAAGGTGGCAGCCCTGAAAGGTGTTGCTGGTCTACACCGTCCCCCTGCAGCCTATTCACAGGCACAGCAGGATTCACGACCCGGGCTTGCCCAGAGGAGGAACATCTCATGGCTCTCGTCCTCCGCAGGGCCTGTTTCCAGAAAGGCACGCGTCCGGCTCCTTGTCCCACAAGGATTGTGGCAGCCCGGAAAGCTGTTGCTGGTCTTCACCATCCCCCTGCAGCCTTTTCACAGGCACAAGAGGATTTGGGACCCGGGCTTGCCCAGAGGAGGAACATCTCATGGCTCTCTTCCTCGGCAGGGCCTGTTTCTGAAAACGCACACGTCCGGCTCCTTGTCCCACACGGAAGTTGGCAGACCTGAATGCTGTTGCTGGTCTTCACCGTCCCCCTGCAGCCTATTCACAGGCACGAGAGGATTTGGGACCCGGGCTTGCCCAGAGGAGGAACATCTCATGACTCTCTTCCTCGGCAGGGCCTGTTTCTTAAAAGGCACACGTCCGGCTCCTTGTCCCACACGGAAGGTGGCAGCCCTGAAAGCTGTTGCTGGTCTTCACCGTCCCCCTGCAGCCTATTCAGAGGCACAACAGGATTCAGGAGCCGGGCTTGCCTAGAGGAGGAACATCTCATGGCTCTCGTCCTCGGCAGGGCCTGTTTCCAGAAAGGCACACTTCCGGCTCCTTGTCCCAAACGGAAGGTGGCAGCCCTGAAAGATCTTGCTGGTCTTCACCGTCCCTCTGCAGCCTATTCAGAGGCACAACAGGATTCAGGACCCGGGCTTGCCCAGAGGAGGAACATCTCATGGCTCTCGTCCTCGGCAGAGCCTGTTTCTTAAAAGGCGCACGTCCGGCTCCTTGTCCCACACGGAATGTGGCAGCTCGGAAAGCTGTTGCTGGTCTTCACCATCCCCCTGCAGCCTTTTCACAGGCACAAGAGGATTTGGGACCCGGGCTTGCCCATAGGAGGAACATCTCATGGCTCTCTCCCTCGGCAGGGCCTGTTTCTGAAAACGCACACGTCAGGCTCCTTGTCCCACACGGAAGTTGGCAGACCTGAATGCTGTTGCTGGTCTTCACCGTCCCCCTGCAGCCTATTCACAGGCACGAGAGGATTTGGTACCCGGGCATGCCCAGAGGAGGAACATCTCATGGCTCTCGTCCTCGGCAGAGTCTGATGCCGAAAAGGCACACGTCCGACTCCTTATCCCACACGGAAGGTGGCAGCCCTGAAAGATGTTGCTGGTCTACACCGTCCCCCTGCAGCCTATTCACAGGCACAGCAGGATTCACGACCCGGGCTTGCCCAGAGGAGGAACATCTCATGGCTCTCGTCCTCGGCAGGGCCTGTTTCCGAAAAGGCGCACGTCTGGCTCCTTGTCCCACACGGAAGGTGGCAGCCCTGAAAGCTGTTGCTGGTCTTCACCATCCCCCTGCAGCCTATTCAGAGGCACAACAGCATTCAGGACCCGGGCTTGCCTAGAGGAGAAACATCTCATGGCTCTGGTCCTCGGCAGGGCCTGTTTCCAGAAAGGCACACGTCCGTCTCCTTGTCCCACACGGAAGGTGGCAGCCCTGAAAGATCTTGCTGGTCTTCACCGTCCCTCTGCAGCCTATTCAGAGGCACAACAGGATTCAGGACCCGGGCTTGCCCAGAGGAGGAACATCTCATGTCTCTCGTCCTCGGCAGAGCCTCATTTCGAAACAGCACACGTCCGGCTCCTTGTCCCACACGGAAGGTGGCAGCCCTGAAAGCTGTTGCTGGTCTTCACCGTCCCCCTGCAGCCTATTCAGAGGCACAACAGGATTCAGGAGCCGGGCTTGCCTAGAGGAGGAACATCTCATGGCTCTCGTCCTCCGCAGGGCCTGTTTCCAGAAAGTCACTCGTCCGGCTCCTTTTCCCAAATGGAAGGTGGCAGCCCTGAAAGATGTTGCTGGTCTACACCGTCCCCCTGCAGCCTATTCACAGGCACAGCAGGTTTCACGACCCGGGCTTGCCCAGAGGAGGAACATCTCATGGCTCTCGTCCTCCGCAGGGCCTGTTTCCAGAAAGGCACACGTCCGGCTCCTTGTCCTAAAAAGAAGGTGGCAGCCCTGAATGCTGTTGCTGGTCTTCACCGTCCCCCTGCAGCCTATTCACAGGCACAACAGGATTCACGACCCGGGCTTGCCCAGAGGAGGAACATCTCATGGCTCTTGTCCTCGGCAGGGCCTGTTTCTTAAAAGGCTCACGTCCGGCTCCTTGTCCCACACGGATTGTGGCAGCCCGGAAAGCTGTTGCTGGTCTTCACCATCCCCCTGCAGCCTTTTCACAGGCACAAGAGGATTTGGGACCCGGGCTTGCCCAGAGGAGGAACATCTCATGGCTCTCGTCCTCGGCAGAGCCTGTTTCTTAAAAGGCTCACGTCCGGCTCCTTGTCCCACACGGATTGTGGCAGCCCGGAAAGCTGTTGCTGGTCTTCACCATCCCCCTGCAGCCTTTTCAGAGGCACAAGAGGATTTGGGACCCGGGCTTGCCCAGAGGAGGAACATTTCATGGCTCTCTTCTTCGGCAGGGCCTGTTTCTGAAAAGACACACGTCCGACTCCTTATACCACAGGGAAGGTTGCAGCCCTGAATGCTGTTGCTGGTCTTCACCGTCCCCCTGCAGCCTATTCACAGGCACAACAGCATTCAGGAACTGGGCAGGACCCGGGATTGCCCAGAGGAGGAACATCTTATGGCTCGCTTCCACCGCAGGGCCTGTTTCTTAAAAGGCACACGTCCCGCTCCTTGTCCCAAACGGAAGGTGGCAGCCCTGAAAGATCTTGCTGGTCTTCACCGTCCCCCTGCAGCCTATTCACAGGCACAACAGGATTCAGGAACCGGGCTTGCCCAGAGGAGGAACATCTCATGGCTCTCTTCCTCGGCAGAGCCTCATTTCGAAACGGCACACGTCCGGCTCTTTGTCCCAAACGGAAGATGGCAGCCCTGAAAGCTGTTGCTGGTCTTCACCGTCCCCCTGCAGCCTATTCAGAGGCACAACAGCATTCAGGACCCGGGCTTGCCCAGAGGAGGAACATCTCATGGCTCTCGTCCTCCGCAGGGCCTGTTTCCGAGAATGCACACGTCCGGCTCCTTGTCCCACACGGAAGGTGGCAGCCCTGAAAGCTGTTGCTGGTATTCACCGTCCACCTGCAGCCTATTCACAGGCACAACAGGATTCAGGACCCGGGCTTGCCCAGAGGAGGAACATCTCATGGCTCTTGTCCTCGGCAGAGCCTCATTCTGAAACGGCACACGTCCGGCTCCTTGTCCCAAACGGAAGGTGGCAGCCCTGAATGCTGTTGCTGGTCTTCACCGTCCCCCTGCAGCCTATTCACAGGTACAACAGGATTCAGGAACCGGGCTTGCCCAGAGGAGGAACATCTCATGGCTCTCTTCCTCGGCAGGGCCTGTTTCCGAATAGGCGCACGTCTGGCTCCTTGTCCCACAAGGAAGGTGGCAGCCCTGAAAGATGTTGCTGGTCTTCACCGTCCCCCTGCAGCCTATTCACAGGCACAACAGCATTCAGGAACCGGGCTTGCCCAGAGGAGGAACATCTCATGGCTCTCGTCCTCCGCAGGGCCTGTTTCCAGAAAGGCACACGTCCGGCTGCTTGTCCCACACGGAAGGTGGCAGCCCTGAAAGCTGTTGCTGGTCTTCACCGTCCCCCTGCAGCCTATTCACAGGCACAACAGCATTCAGGAACCGGGCTTGCCCAGAGGAGGAACATCTCATGGATCTCGTCCTCGGCAGGGCCTGTTTCCATAAAGGCACACGTCCGGCTTCTTGTCCCAAATGGAAGGTGGCAGCCCTGAAAGATCTTGCTGGTCTTCACCGTCCCTCTGCAGCCTATTCAGAGGCACAACAGGATTCAGGACCCGGGCTTGCCCAGAGGATGAACATGTCATGTCTCCCGTCCTCGGCAGAGCCTGTTTCCGAAAAGGCACAGGTCCGGCTCCTTGTCCCACATGGAGGGTGGCAGCCCTGAATGCTGTTGCTGGTCTTCACCGTCCCCCTGCAGCCTATTCAGAGGCACAACAGCATTCAGGACCCGGGCTTGCCCAGAGGAGGAACATCTCATGGCTCTCGTCCTTCGCAGGGCCTGTTTCCAGTAAGGCACTCGTCCGGCTCCTTGTCCCAAACAGAAGGTGGCAGCCCTGAATGCTGTTGCTGGTCTTCACCGTCCCCCTGCAGCCTATTCACAGGCACAACAGGATTCAGGACCCGGGCTTGCCCAGAGGAGGAACATCTCATGGCTCTCGTCCTCGGCAGAGCCTGTTTCTTAAAAGGCGCACGTCCGGCTCCTTGTCCCACACGGAATGTGGCAGCTCGGAAAGCTGTTGCTGGTCTTCACCATCCCCCTGCAGCCTTTTCACAGGCACAAGAGGATTTGGGACCCGGGCTTGCCCAGAGGAGGAACATCTCTTGGCTCTCTTCCTCGGCAGGGCCTGTTTCTGAAAACGCACATGTCCGGCTCCTTGTCCCACACGGAAGTTGGCAGACCTGAATGCTGTTGCTGGTCTTCACCGTCCCCCTGCAGCCTATTCACAGGCACGAGAGGATTTGGGACCCGGGCTTGCCCAGAGGAGGAACATCTCATGACTCTCTTCCTCGGCAGGGCCTGTTTCTTAAAAGGCACACGTCCGGCTCCTTGTCCCACACGGAAGGTGGCAGCCCTGAAAGCTGTTGCTGGTCTTCACCGTCCCCCTGCAGCCTATTCAGAGGCACAACAGGATTCAGGAGCCGGGCTTGCCCAGAGGAGGAACATCTCATGGCTCTCGTCCTCGGCATGGCCTGTTTCCGAGAAGGTACACGTCCGGCTCCTTGTCCCACACGGAAGGTGGCAGCCCTGAATGCTGTTGCTGGTCTTCACCGTCCCCCTGCAGCCTATTCACAGGCACAACAGGATTCAGGACCCAGGCTTGCCCAGAGGAGGAACATCTCATGGCTCTCTTCCTCGGCAGGGCCTGTTTCCGAAAAGGCGCACATCTGGCTCCTTGTCCCACACGGAAGGTGGCAGCCCTGAAAGCTGTTGCTGGTCTTCACCGTCCCCCTGCAGCCTATTCAGAGGCACAACAGCATTCAGGACCCGGGCTTGCGTAGAGGAGGAACATCTCATGGCTCTCGTCCTCGGCAGGGCCTGTTTCCAGAAAGGCACTCGTCCGGCTCCTTGTCCCAAATGGAAGGTGGCAGCCCTGAAAGATGTTGCTGGTCTACACCGTCCCCCTGCAGCCTATTCACAGGCACAGCAGGATTCACGACCCAGGCTTGCCCAGAGGAGGAACATCTCATGGCTCTCGTCCTCCGCAGGGTCTGTTTCCAGAAAGGCACACGTCCGGCTCCTTGTCCCAAACAGAAGGTGGCAGCCCTGAATGCTGTTGCTGGTCTTCACCGTCCCCCTGCAGCCTATTCACAGGCACAACAGGATTCAGGACCCGGGCTTGCCCAGAGGAGGAACATCTCATGGCTCTCGTCCTCGGCAGAGCCTCATTACAAAACGGCACACGTCCGGCTCCTTGTCCCAAACGGAAGGTGGCAGCCCTGAACGCTGTTGCTGGTCTTCACCGTCCCCCTGCAGCCTATTCAGAGGCACAACAGGATTCAGGACCCGGGCTTGCCCAGAGGAGGAACATCTCATGTCTCTCGTCCTCGGCAGAGCCTCATTTCGAAACGGCACACGTCCGGCTCCTTGTCCCACACGGAAGGTGGCAGCCCTGAAAGCTGTTGCTGGTCTTCACCGTCCCCCTGCAGCCTATTCAGAGGCACAACAGGATTCAGGAGTCGGCTTGCCTAGAGGAGGAACATCTCATGGTTCTCGTCCTCGGCAGAGCCTCATTTCGAAACGGCACACGTCCGGCTCCTTGTCCCACACGGAAGGTGGCAGCCCTGAAAGCTGTTGCTGGTCTTCACCGTCCCCCTGCAGCATATTCAGAGGCACAACAGGATTCAGGAGCCGGGATTGTCCAGAGGAGGAACATCTCATGGCTCTCGTCCTCCGCAGGGCCTGTTTCCAGAAAGGCACTCGTCCGACTCCTTGTCCCAAATGGAAGGCGGCAGCCCTGAAAGGTGTTGCTGGTCTACACCGTCCCCCTGCAGCCTATTCACAGGCACAGCAGGATTCACGACCCGGGCTTGCCCAGAGGAGGAACATCTCATGGCTCTCGTCCTCCGCAGGGCCTGTTTCCAGAAAGGCACACGTCCGGCTCCTTGTCCCAAACGGAAGGTGGCAGCCCTTAATGCTGTTGCTGGTCTTCACCGTCCCCCTGCAGCCTATTCACAGGCACAACAGGATTCACGACCCGGGCTTGCCCAGAGGAGGAACATCTCATGGCTCTCGTCCTCGGCAGAGCCTGTTTCTTAAAAGGCTCACGTCCGGCTCCTTGTCCCACAAGGATTGTGGCAGCCCGGAAAGCTGTTGCTGGTCTTCACCATCCCCCTGCAGCCTTTTCACAGGCACAAGAGGATTTGGGACCCGGGCTTGCCCAGAGGAGGAACATCTCATGGCTCTCTTCCTCGGCAGGGCCTGTTTCTGAAAACGCACACGTCCGGCTCCTTGTCCCACACGGAAGTTGGCAGACCTGAATGCTGTTGCTGGTCTTCACCGTCCCCCTGCAGCCTATTCACAGGCACGAGAGGATTTGGGACCCGGGCTTGCCCAGAGGAGGAACATCTCATGACTCTCTTCCTCGGCAGGGCCTGTTTCTTAAAAGGCACACGTCCGGCTCCTTGTCCCACACGGAAGGTGGCAGCCCTGAAAGCTGTTGCTGGTCTTCACCGTCCCCCTGCAGCCTATTCAGAGGCACAACAGGATTCAGGAGCCGGGCTTGCCCAGAGGAGGAACATCTCATGGCTCTCGTCCTCGGCAGGGCCTGTTTCTTAAAAGGCACACTTCCGGCTCCTTGTCCCAAACGGAAGGTGGCAGCCCTGAAAGATCTTGCTGGTCTTCACCGTCCCTCTGCAGCCTATTCAGAGGCACAACAGGATTCAGGACCCGGGCTTGCCCAGAGGAGGAACATCTCATGTCTCTCGTCCTCGGCAGAGCCTGTTTCCGAAAAGGCACACGTCCGGCTCCTTGTCCCACATGGAGGGTGGCAGCCCTGAATGCTGTTGCTGGTCTTCACCGTCCCCCTGCAGCCTATTCACAGGCACAACAGGATTCAGGACCCGGGCTTGCCCAGAGGAGGAACATCTCATGGCTCTCGTCCTCGGCAGAGCCTGTTTCTTAAAAGGCGCACGTCCGGCTCCTTGTCCCACACGGAATGTGGCAGCCCTGAAAGATGTTGCTGGTCTTCACCATCCCCCTGCAGCCTTTTCACAGGCACAAGAGGATTTGGGACCCGGGCTTGCCCAGAGGAGGAACATCTCATGGCTCTCTTCCTCGGCAGGGCCTGTTTCTGAAAACGCACACGTCCGGCTCCTTGTCCCACACGGAAGTTGGCAGACCTGAATGCTGTTGCTGGTCTTCACCGTCCCCCTGCAGCCTATTCACAGGCACGAGAGGATTTGGTACCCGGGCATGCCCAGAGGAGGAACATCTCATGGCTCTCGTCCTCGGCAGAGTCTGATGCCGAAAAGGCACACGTCCGACTCCTTATCCCACACGGAAGGTGGCAGCCCTGAAAGATGTTGCTGGTCTACACCGTCCCCCTGCAGCCTATTCACAGGCACAGCAGGATTCACGACCCGGGCTTGCCCAGAGGAGGAACATCTCATGGCTCTCTTCCTCGGCAGGGCCTGTTTCCGAAAAGGCGCACGTCTGGCTCCTTGTCCCACACGGAAGGTGGCAGCCCTGAAAGCTGTTGCTGGTCTTCACCATCCCCCTGCAGCCTATTCAGAGGCACAACAGCATTCAGGACCCGGGCTTGCCTAGAGGAGAAACATCTCATGGCTCTGGTCCTCGGCAGGGCCTGTTTCCAAAAAGGCACACGTCCGTCTCCTTGTCCCACACGGAAGGTGGCAGCCCTGAAAGATCTTGCTGGTCTTCACCGTCCCTCTGCAGCCTATTCAGAGGCACAACAGGATTCAGGACCCGGGCTTGCCCAGAGGAGGAACATCTCATGTCTCTCGTCCTCGGCAGAGCCTCATTTCGAAACAGCACACGTCCGGCTCCTTGTCCCACACGGAAGGTGGCAGCCCTGAAAGCTGTTGCTGGTCTTCACCGTCCCCCTGCAGCCTATTCAGAGGCACAACAGTATTCAGGAGCCGGGCTTGCCTAGAGGAGGAACATCTCATGGCTCTCGTCCTCCGCAGGGGCTGTTTCCAGAAAGTCACTCGTCCGGCTCCTTTTCCCAAAGGGAAGGTGGCAGCCCTGAAAGATGTTGCTGGTCTACACCGTCCCCCTGCAGCCTATTCACAGGCACAGCAGGATTCACGACCCGGGCTTGCCCAGAGGAGGAACATCTCATGGCTCTCGTCCTCCGCAGGGCCTGTTTCCATAAAGGCACACGTCCGGCTCCTTGTCCCACACGGATTGTGGCAGCCCGGAAAGCTGTTGCTGGTCTTCACCATCCCCCTGCAGCCTTTTCACAGGCACAAGAGGATTTGGGACCCGGGCTTGCCCAGAGGAGGAACATCTCATGGCTCTCTTCCTCGGCAGGGCCTGTTTCTGAAAACGCACACGTCCGGCTCCTTGTCCCACACGGAAGTTGGCAGACCTGAATGCTGTTGCTGGTCTTCACCGTCCCCCTGCAGCCTATTCACAGGCACGAGAAGATTTGGGACCCGGGCTTGCCCAGAGGAGGAACATCTCATGGCTCTCGTCCTCGGCAGAGTCTGATTCCGAAAAGGCACACGTCCGACTCCTTATCCCACACGGAAGGTGGCAGCCCTGAAAGATGTTGCTGGTCTACACCGCCCCCTGCAGCCTATTCACAGGCACAGCAGGATTCACGACCCGGGCTTGCCCAGAGGAGGAACATCTCATGGCTCTCTTCCTCGGCAGGGCCTGTTTCCGAAAAGGCGCACGTCTGGCTCCTTGTCCCACACGGAAGGTGGCAGCCCTGAAAGCTGTTGCTGGTCTTCACCATCCCCCTGCAGCCTATTCAGAGGCACAACAGCATTCAGGACCCGGGCTTGCGTAGAGGAGAAACATCTCATGGCTCTCGTCCTCGGCAGGGCCTGTTTCCAGAAAGGCACACGTCCGGCTCCTTGTCCCACACGGAAGGTGGCAGCCCTGAAAGATCTTGCTGGTCTTCACCGTCCCCCTGCAGCCTATTCAGAGGCACAACAGGATTCAGGACCCGGGCTTGCCCAGAGGAGGAACATCTCATGGCTCTCGTCCTCGGCAGAGCCTCATTTCGAAACGGCACACGTCCGGCTCCTTGTCCCAAACGGAAGGTGGCAGCCCTGAAAGATGTTGCTGGTCTTCACCGTCCCCCTGCAGCCTATTCAGAGGCACAACAGGATTCAGGAGCCGGGCTTGCCTAGAGGAGGAACATCTCATGGCTCTCGTCCTCCGCAGGGCCTGTTTCCAGAAAGGCACTCGTCCGGCTCCTTGTCCCAAATGGAAGGTGGCAGCCCTGAAAGATGTTGCTGGTCTACACCGTCCCCCTGCAGCCTATTCACAGGCACAGCAGGATTCACGACCCGGGCTTGCCCAGAGGAGGAACATCTCATGGCTCTCGTCCTCCGCAGGGCCTGTTTCCAGAAAGGCACACGTCCGGCTCCTTGTCCCAAACAGAAGGTGGCAGCCCTGAATGCTGTTGCTGGTCTTCACCGTCCCCCTGCAGCCTATTCACAGGCACAACAGCATTCAGGACCCGGGCTTGCCCAGAGGAGGAACATCTCATGGCTCTCGTCCTCGGCAGAGCCTCATTCCAAAACGGCACACGTCCGGCTCCTTGTCCCAAACGGAAGGCGGCAGCCCTGAAAGCTGTTGCTGGTCTTCACCGTCCCTCTGCAGCCTATTCAGAGGCACAACAGGATTCAGGAGCCGGGCTTGCCTAGAGGAGGAACATCTCATGGCTCTCGTCCTCCGCAGGGCCTGTTTCCAGAAAGGCACACGTCCGGGTCCTTGTCCCACACGGAAGGTGGCAGCCCTGAAAGCTGTTGCTGGTCTTCACCGTCCCCCTGCAGCTTATTCACAGGTACAACAGGATCTGGGACCCGGGCTTGCCCAGAGGAGGAACATCTCATGGCTCTCGCCCTCGGCAGGGCCTGTTTCCGAGAAGGCACACGTCCGGCTCCTTGTCCCACACGGAAGGTGGCAGCCCTGAAAGCTGTTGCTGGTCTTCACCGTCCACCTGCAGCCTATTCACAGGCACAACAGGATTCAGGATCCGGGCAGGACCCGGGCTTGCCCAGAGGAGGAACATCTCATGGCTCTCTTCCTCGGCAGGGCCTCTTTCCGAAAAGGCACACGTCCGGCTCCTTGTCCCACACGTAAGTTGGCACCCCTGAAGGATGTTGCTGGTCTTCACCGTCCCCCTGCAGCCTATTCACAGGCACAACAGGATCTGGGACCCGAGCTTGCCCAGTGGAGGAACATCTCATGGCTCTCGTCCTCCGAAGAGCCTCTTTCCGAAAAGGCACACGTCCGGCTCCTTGTCCCACACGGAAGGTGGCAGCCCTGAAAGCTGTTGCTGGTCTTCACCGCCCCCCAGCAGCCTATTCACAGGCACAACAGGATTCAGCATTCGGGCTTGCGTAGAGGAGGAACATCTCATGGATCTCGTCCTCGGCAGGGCCTGTTTACAGAAAGGCACACGTCCGGCTTCTTGTCCCAAATGGAAGGTGGCAGCCCTGAAAGATCTTGCTGGTCTTCACCGTCCCTCTGCAGCCTATTCAGAGGCACAACAGGATTCAGGACCCGGGCTTGCCCAGAGGATGAACATCTCATGTCTCTCGTCCTCGGCAGAGCCTGTTTCTTAAAAGGCGCACGTCCGGCTCCTTGTCCCACACGGAATGTGGCAGCTCGGAAAGCTGTTGCTGGTCTTCACCGTCCCCCTGCAGCCTATTCACAGGCACGAGAGGATTTGGGACCCGGGCTTGCCCAGAGGAGGAACATCTCATGGCTCTCGTCCTCGGCAGAGTCTGATTCCGAAAAGGCACACGTCCGACTCCTTGTCCCATACGGAAGGTGGCAGCCCTGAAAGCTGTTGCTGGTCTTCACCATCCCCCTGCAGCCTATTCAGAGGCAGAACAGCATTCAGGACCCGGGCTTGCCTAGAGGAGGAACATCTCATGGCTCTCGTCCTCGGCAGGGCCTGTTTCCAGAAAGGCACACGTCCGGCTCCTTGTCCCACACGGAAGGTGGCAGCCATGAATGCTGTTGCTGGTATTCACCGTCCACCTGCAGCCTATTCAGAGGCACAACAGGATTCAGGACCCGGGCTTGCCCAGAGGATGAACATCTCATGTCTCTCGTCCTCGGCAGAGCCTCATTTCGAAACAGCACACGTCCGGCTCCTTGTCCCACACGGAAGGTGGCAGCCCTGAAAGCTTTTGCTGGTCTTCATCGTCCCCCTGCAGCCTATTCAGAGGCACAACGGGATTCAGGAGCCGGGCTTGCCTAGAGGAGGAACATCTCATGGCTCTCGTCCTCCGCAGGGCCTGTTTCCAGAAAGTCACTCGTCCGGCTCCTTTTCCCAAATGGAAGGTGGCAGCCCTGAAAGATGTTGCTGGTCTACACCGTCCCCCTGCAGCCTATTCACAGGCACAGAAGGATTCACGACCCGGGCTTGCCCAGAGGAGGAACATCTCATGGCTCTCGTCCTCCGCAGGGCCTGTTTCCAGAAAGGCACACGTCCGGCTCCTTGTCCTAAAAAGAAGGTGGCAGCCCTGAATGCTGTTGCTGGTCTTCACCGTACCCCAGCAGCCTATTCACAGGCACAACAGGATTCACGACCCGGGCTTGCCCAGAGGAGGAACATCTCATGGCTCTCGTCCTCGGCAGAGCCTGTTTCTTAAAAGGCTCACGTCCGGCTCCTTGTCCCACACGGATTGTGGCAGCCCGGAAAGCTGTTGCTGGTCTTCACCATCCCCCTGCAGCCTTTTCACAGGCACAAGAGGATTTGGGACCCGGGCTTGCCCAGAGGAGGAACATCTCATGGCTCTCTTCATCGGCAGGGCCTGTTTCTGAAAACGCACACGTCCGGCTCCTTGTCCCACACGAAAGTTGGCAGACCTGAATGCTGTTGCTGGTCTTCACCATCCCCCTGCAGCCTATTCACAGGCACAAGAGGATTTGGGACCTGGGCTTGCCCAAAGGAGGAACATCTCATGGCTCTCGTCCTCGGCAGATCCTGATTCCGAAAAGGCACACGACCGACTCCTTATCCCACAGGGAAGGTTGCAGCCCTGAATGCTGTTGCTGGTCTTCACCGTCCCCCTGCAGCCTATTCACAGGCACAACAGCATTCAGGAACCGGGCAGGACCCGGGATTGCCCAGAGGAGGAACATCTCATGGCTCTCTTCCTCGGCAGGGCCTGTTTCTTAAAAGGCACACGTCCCGCTCCTTGTCCCAACGGAAGGTGGCAGCCCTGAAAGATCTTGCTGGTCTTCACCATCCCTCTGCAGCCTATTCAGAGGCACAACAGGATTCAGGAGCCGGGCTTGCCCAGAGGAGGAACATCTCATGGCTCTCTTCCTCGGCAGAGCCTCATTTCGAAACGGCACACGTCCGGCTCCTTGTCCCAAACGGAAGGTGGCAGGCCTGAAAGCTGTTGCTGGTCTTCACCGTCCCCCTGCAGCCTATTCACAGGCACAACAGCATTCAGGACCCGGGCTTGCCCAGAGGAGGAACATCTCATGGCTCTCGTCCTCCGCAGGGCCTGTTTCCGAGAAGGCACACGTCTGGCTCCTTGTCCCACACGGAAGGTGGCAGCCCTGAAAGCTGTTGCTGGTATTCACCGTCCACCTGCAGCCTATTCACAGGCACAACAGGATTCAGGACCCGGGCAGGACCCGGGCTTGCCCAGAGGAGGAACATCTCATGGCTCTCTTCCTCGGCAGGGCCTGTTTCTTAAAAGGCACACGTCCGGCTCCTTGTCCCACACGGAAGGTGGCAGCCCTGAATGCTGTTGCTGGTCTTCACCGTCCCCCTTCAGCCGATTCACAGGCACAACAGGATTCAGGAACCGGGCTTGCCCAGAGGAGGAACATCTCATGGCTCTCTTCCTCGGCAGGGCCTGTTTCCGAATAGGCGCACGTCTGGCTCCTTGTCCCACACGGAAGGTGGCAGCCCTGAAAGATGTTGCTGGTCTTCACCGTCCCCCTGCAGCATATTCACAGGCACAACAGCATTCAGGACCCGGGCTTGCGTAGAGGAGGAACATCTCATGGATCTCGTCCTCCGCAGGGCCTGTTTCCAGAAAGGCACACGTCCGGCTTCTTGTCCCAAATGGAAGGTGGCAGCCCTGAAAGATCTTGCTGGTCTTCACCGTCCCTCTGCAGCCTATTCAGAGGCACAACAGGATTCAGGACCCGGGCTTGCCCAGAGGATGAACATCTCATGTCTCTCGTCCTCGGCAGAGCCTGTTTCCGAAAAGGCACACGTCCGGCTCCTTGTCCCACATGGAGGGTGGCAGCCCTGAATGCTGTTGCTGGTCTTCACCGTCCCCCTGCAGCCTATTCAGAGGCACAACAGCATTCAGGACCCGGGCTTGCCCAGAGGAGGAACATCTCATGGCTCTCGTCCTCCGCAGGGGCTGTTTCCAGTAAGGCACTCTTCCGGCTCCTTGTCCCAAACAGAAGATGGCAGCCCTGAATGCTGTTGCTGGTCTTCACCGTCCCCCTGCAGCCTATTCACAGGCACAACAGGATTCAGGACCCGGGCTTGCCCAGAGGAGGAACATCTCATGGCTCTCGTCCTCGGCAGAGTCTCATTTCGAAACGGCACACGTCCGGCTCCTTGTCCCAAACGGAAGGTGGCAGCCCTGAAAGATGTTGCTGGTCTTCACCGTCCCCCTGCAGCCTATTCACAGGCACAACAGGATTCAGGAGCCGGGCTTGCCTAGAGGAGGAACATCTCATGGCTCTCGTCCTCCGCAGGGCCTGTTTCCAGAAAGGCACTCGTCCGGCTCCTTGTCCCAAATGGAAGGTGGCAGCCCTGAAAGATGTTGCTGGTCTACACCGTCCCCCTGCAGCCTATTCACAGGCACAGCAGGATTCACGACCCGGGCTTGCCCAGAGGAGGAACATCTCATGGCTCTCGTCCTCCGCAGGGCCTGTTTCCAGAAAGGCACACGTCCGGCTCCTTGTCCCAAACAGAAGGTGGCAGCCCTGAATGCTGTTGCTGGTCTTCACCGTCCCCCTGCAGCCTATTCACAGGCACAACAGGATTCAGGACCCGGGCTTGCCCAGAGGAGGAACATCTCATGGCTCTCGTCCTCGGCAGAGCCTCATTCCAAAACGGCACACGTCCGGCTCCTTGTCCCAAACGGAATGCGGCAGCCCTGAAAGCTGTTGCTGGTCTTCACCGTCCCTCTGCAGCCTATTCACAGGCACAACAGGATTCAGGAGCCGGGCTTGCCTAGAGGAGGAACATCTCATGGCTCTCGTCCTCCGCAGGGCCTGTTTCCAGAAAGGCACACGTCCGGCTGCTTGTCCCACACGGAAGGTGGCAGCCCTGAAAGATGTTGCTGGTCTTCACCGTCCCCCTGCCGCCTATTCACAGGCACAACAGGATTCAGGACCCGGGCTTGCCCAGAGGAGGAACATCTCATGGCTCTCTTCCTTGGCAGGGCCTGTTTCGGAAAAGGCGCACGTCTGGCTCCTTGTCCCACACGGAAGGTGGCAGCCCTGAAAGCTGTTGCTGGTCTTCACCATCCCCCTGCAGCCTATTCAGAGGCACAACAGCATTCAGGACCCGGGCTTGCGTAGAGGAGAAACATCTCATGGCTCTCGTCCTCGGCAGGGCCTGTTTCCAGAAAGGCACACGTCCGGCTCCTTGTCCCACACGGAAGGTGGCAGCCCTGAAAGATCTTGCTGGTCTTCACCGTCCCTCTGCAGCCTATTCAGAGGCACAACAGGATTCAGGAGCCGGGCTTGCCCAGAGGATGAACATCTCATGTCTCTCGTCCTCGGCAGAGCCTCATTTCGAAACAGCACACGTCCGGCTCCTTGTCCCACACGGATGGTGGCAGCCCTGAAAGCTGTTGCTGGTCTTCACCGTCCCCCTGCAGCCTATTCAGAGGCACAACAGGATTCAGGAGCCGGGCTTGCCTAGAGGAGGAACATCTCATGGCTCTCGTCCTCCGCAGGGCCTGTTTCCAGAAAGTCACTCGTCCGGCTCCTTTTCCCAAATGGAAGGTGGCAGCCCTGAAAGATGTTGCTGGTCTACAACGTCCCCCTGCAGCCTATTCACAGGCACAGCAGGATTTACAACCCGGCCTTGCCTAGAGGAGGAACATCTCATGGCTCTCGTCCTCGGCAGGGCCTGTTTCCGAGAAGGCACAGGTCCGGCTCCTTGTCCCAAACAGAAGATGGCAGCCCTGAATGCTGTTGCTGGTCTTCACCGTCCCCCTGCAGCCTATTCACAGGCACAACAGCATTCAGTACCCGGGATTGCCCAGAGGAGGAACATCTCATGGCTCTCGCCCTCGGCAGGGCCTGTTTCCGAGAAGGCACACGTCCGGCTCCTTGTCCCACACGGAAGGTGGCATCCCTGAAAGATGTTGCTGGTATTCACCGTCCACCTGCAGCCTATTCACAGGCACAACAGGATTCAGGACCCGGGCAGGACCCGGGCTTGCCCAGAGGAGGAACATCTCATGGCTCTCTTCCTCGGCAGGGCCTGTTTCTTAAAAGGCACACGTCCGGCTCCTTGTCCCACACGGAAGGTGGCAGCCCTGAATGCTGTTGCTGGTCTTCACCGTCCCCCTGCAGCCTATTCAGAGGCACAACAGGATTCAGGACCCGGGCTTGCCCAGAGGAGGAACATCTCATGGCTCTCGTCCTCGGCAGAGCCTCATTCCAAAACGGCACACGTCCGGCTCCTTGTCCCAAACGGAAGGCGGCAGCCCTGAAAGCTGTTGCTGGTCTTCACCGTCCCTCTGCAGCCTATTCAGAGGCACAACAGGATTCAGGACCCGGGCTTGCCCAGAGGAGGAACATCTCATGGCTCTCTTCCTCGGCAGGGCCTGTTTCTTAAAAGGCACACGTCCGGCTCCTTGTCCCACACGGAAGGTGGCAGCCCTGAATGCTGTTGCTGGTCTTCACCGTCCCCCTGCAGCCTATTCACAGGCACAACAGGATTCAGGATTCGGGCGTGCGTAGAGGAGGAACATCTCATGGATCTCGTCCTCGGCAGGGCCTGTTTCCAGAAAGTCACTCGTCCGGCTCCTTGTCCCAAATGGAAGGTGGCAGCCCTGAAAGATCTTGCTGGTCTTCACCGTCCCTCTGCAGCCTATTCAGAGGCACAACAGGATTCAGGACCCGGGCTTGCCCAGAGGATGAACATCTCATGTCTCTCGTCCTCGGCAGAGCCTGTTTCCGAAAAGGCACACGTCCGGCTCCTTGTCCCACATGGAGGGTGGCAGCCCTGAATGCTGTTGCTGGTCTTCACAATCCCCCTGCAGCCTATTCACAGGCACAACAGGATTCAGGACCCGGGCTTGCCCAGAGGAGGAACATCTCATGGCTCTCGTCCTCGGCAGAGCCTGTTTCTTAAAAGGCGCACGTCCGGCTCCTTGTCCCACACGGAATGTGGCAGCCCGGAAAGCTGTTGCTGGTCTTCACCATCCCCCTGCAGCCTTTTCACAGGCACAAGAGGATTTGGGACCCGGGCTTGCCCAGAGGAGGAACATCTCATGGCTCTCTTCCTCGGCAGGGCCTGTTTCTGAAAACGCACACGTCCGGCTCCTTGTCCCACACGGAAGTTGGCAGACCTGAATGCTGTTGCTGGTCTTCACCGTCCCCCTGCAGCCTATTCACAGGCACGAGAGGATTTGAGACCCGGGCTTGCCCAGAGGAGGAACATCTCATGGCTCTCGTCCTCGGCAGAGCATGATTCCGAAAAGGCACACGTCCGACTCCTTATCCCACACGGAAGTTGGCAGCCCTGAAAGATGTTGCTGGTCTACACCGTCCCCCTGCAGCCTATTCACAGGCACAGCAGGATTCACGACCCGGGCTTGCCCAGAGGAGGAACATCTCATGGCTCTCTTCCTCGGCAGGGCCTGTTTCCGAAAAGGCGCACGTCTGGCTCCTTGTCCCACACGGAAGGTGGCAGCCCTGAAAGCTGTTGCTGGTCTTCACCGTCCCTCTGCAGCCTATTCAGAGGCACAACAGGATTCAGGAGCCGGGCTTGCCTAGAGGAGGAACATCTCATGGCTCTCGTCCTCCGCAGGGCCTGTTTCCAGAAAGGCACACGTCCGGCTGCTTGTCCCAAATGGAAGGTGGCAGCCCTGAAAGATCTTGCTGGTCTTCACCGTCCCTCTGCAGCCTATTCAGAGGCACAACAGTATTCAGGAGCCGGGCTTGCCTAGATGATGAACATCTCATGTCTCTCGTCCTCGGCAGAGCCTCATTTCGAAACAGCACACGTCCGGCTCCTTGTCCCAAATGGAAGGTGGCAGCCCTGAAAGATGTTGCTGGTCTACACCGTCCCCCTGCAGCCTATTCAGAGGCACAACAGGATTCAGGAGCCGGGCTTGCCCAGAGGAGGAACATCTCATGGCTCTCGTCCTCGGCAGAGCCTCATTCCAACACGGCACACGTCCGGCTCCTTGTCCCAAACGGAAGGTGGCAGCCCTGAAAGCTGTTGCTGGTCTTCACCGTCCCTCTGCAGCCTATTCAGAGACACAACAGGATTCAGGACCCGGGCTTGCCTAGAGGAGGAACATCTCGTGGTTCTCGTCCTCGGCAGGGCCTGTTTCCAGAAAGGCACACGTCCGGCTCATTGTCCCACACGGAAGGTGGCAGCCCTGAAAGCTGTTGCTGGTCTTCACGGTCCCCCTGCGGCCTATTCACAGGCACAACAGGATTTGGGACCCGGGCTTGCCCAGAGGAGGAACATCTCATGGCTCTCTTCCTCGGCAGGGCCTGTTTCCAGAAAGGCACACGTCCGGCTCCTTGTCCCACACGGAAGGTGGCAGCCCTGAAAGATCTTGCTGGTCTTCACCGTCCCTCTGCAGCCTATTCAGAGGCACAACAGGATTCAGGACCCGGGCTTGCCCAGAGGATGAACATCTCATGTCTCTCGTCCTCGGCAGAGCCTCATTTCGAAACAGCACACGTCCGGCTCCTTGTCCCACACGGAAGGTGGCAGCCCTGAAAGCTGTTGCTGGTCTTCACCGTCCCCCTGCAGCCTATTCACAGGCACAACAGGATTTGGGACCCGGGCTTGCCCAGAGGAGGAACATCTCATGGCTCTCTTCCTCGGCAGGGCCTGTTTCCGAAAAGGCACACGTCCGGCTCCTTGTCCCACATGGAGGGTGGCAGCCCTGAATGCTGTTGCTGGTCTTCACCATCCCCCTGCAGCCTATTCACAGGCACAACAGGATTCAGGACCCGGGCTTGCCCAGAGGAGGAACATCTCATGGCTCTCGTCCTCGGCAGAGCCTGTTTCTTAAAAGGCGCATGTCCGGCTCCTTGTCCCACACGGAATGTGGCAGCCCGGAAAGCTGTTGCTGGTCTTCACCATCCCCCTGCAGCCTTTTCACAGGCACAAGAGGATTTGGGACCCGGGCTTGCCCAGAGGAGGAACATCTCATGGCTCTCTTCCTCGGCAGGGCCTGTTTCCGAAAAGGTGCACGTCTGGCTCCTTGTCCCACACGGAAGGTGGCAGCCCTGAAAGATGTTGCTGGTCTTCACCATCCCCCTGCAGCCTATTCAGAGGCACAACAGCATTCAGGACCCGGGCTTGCGTAGAGGAGAAACATCTCATGGCTCTCGTCCTCGGCAGGGCCTGTTTCCAGAAAGGCACACGTCCGGCTCCTTGTCCCACTCGCAAGGTTGCAGCCCTGAATGCTGTTGCTGAACTTCACCGTCCCCCTGCAGCCTATTCAGAGGCACAACAGGATTCAGGACCCGGGCTTGCCCAGAGGATGAACATCTCATGTCTCTCGTCCTCGGCAGAGCCTCATTTCGAAACAGCACACGTCCGGCTCCTTGTCCCACACGGAAGGTGGCAGCCCTGAAAGCTGTTGCTGGTCTTCACCGTCACCCTGCAGCCTATTCACAGGCACAACAGGATTCAGGAGCCGGGCTTGCCCAGAGGAGGAACATCTCATGGCTCTCGTCCTCCGCAGGGCCTGTTTCCAGACAGGAACACGTCCGGCTGCTTGTCCCACACGGAAGGTGGCAGCCCTGAAAGATGTTGCTGGTCTTCACCGTCCCCCTGCAGCCTATTCACAGGCACAACAGGATTTGGGACCCGGGCTTGCCCAGAGGAGGAACATCTCATGGCTCTCTTCCTCGGCAGGGCCTGTTTCCGAAAAGGCGCACGTCTGGCTCCTTGTCCCACACGGAAGGTGGCAGCCCTGAATGCTGTTGCTGGTCTTCACCATCCCCCTGCAGCCTATTCAGAGGCACAACAGCATTCAGGACCCGGGCTTGCGTAGAGGAGAAACATCTCATGGCTCTCGTCCTCGGCAGGGCCTGTTTCCAGAAAGGCACACGTCCGGCTCCTTGTCCCACTCGGAAGGTTGCAGCCCTGAATGCTGTTGCTGATCTTCACCGTCCCTCTGCAGCCTATTCACAGGCACAACAGGATTCAGGATCCGGGCTTGCCTAGAGGAGGAACATCTCATGGCTCTCGTCCTCCGCAGGGCCTGTTTCCAGAAAGTCACTCGTCCAGCTCCTTTTCCCAAATGGAAGGTGGCAGCCCTGAAAGATGTTGCTGGTCTACACCGTCCCCCTGCAGCCTATACACAGGCACAGCAGGATTCACAACCCGGCCTTGCCTAGAGGAGGAACATCTCATGGCTCTCGTCCTCCGCAGGGCCTGTTTCCAGAAAGGCACACATCCGGCTCCTTGTCCGAAACAGAAGATGGCAGCCCTGAATGCTGTTGCTGGTCTTCACCGTCCCCCTGCAGCCTATTCACAGGCACAACAGCATTCAGTACCCGGGATTGCCCAGAGGAGGAACATCTCATGGCTCTCGTCCTCCGCATGGCCTGTTTCCAGAAAGGCACACGTCCGGCTCCTTGTCCTAAAAAGAAGGTGGCAGCCCTGAATGCTGTTGCTGGTCTTCACCGTCCCCCTGCAGCCTATTCACAGGCACAACAGGATTCAGGACCCGGGCTTCCCCAGATGAGGAACATCTTATGGCTCTCGTCCTCGGCAGAGCCTCATTCCAAAACGGCACACGTCCGGCTCCTTGTCCCAAACGGAAGGCGGCAGCCCTGAAAGCTGTTGCTGGTCTTCACCGTCCCTCTGCAGCCTATTCACAGGCACAACAGGATTCAGGAGCCGGGCTTGCCTAGAGGAGGAAGATCTCATGGCTCTCGTCCTCGGCAGGGCCTGTTTCCGAGAATGCACACGTCCGGCTGCTTGACCCACTCGGAAGGTGGCAGCCCTGAAAGCTGTTGCTGGTCTTCACCGTCCACCTGCAGCCTATTCAGAGGCACAACAGCATTCAGGACCCGGGCTTGCCCAGAGGAGGAACATCTCATGGCTCTCGTCCTCGGCAGAGCCTAATTTCCAAACGGCACACGTCCGGCTCCTTGTCCCACATGGAGGGTGGCAGCCCTGAAAGCTGTTGCTGGTCTTCACCGTCCCCCTGCAGCCTATTCAGAGGCACAACAGGATTCAGGAGCCGGGCTTGCCCAGAGGAGGAACATCTCATGGCTCTCGTCCTGCGCAGGGCCTGTTTCCAGAAAGGCACTCTTCCAGCTCCTTGTCCCAAATGGAAGGTGGCAGCCCTGAAAGGTGTTGCTGGTCTACACCGTCCCCCTGCAGCCTATTCAGAGGCACAGCAGGATTCACGACACGGGCTTGCCCAGAGGAGGAACATCTCATGGCTCTCTTCCTCGGCAGGGCCTGTTTCTTAAAAGGCACACGTCCGGCTCCTTGTCCCACACGGAAGGTGGCAGGCCTGAAAGCTGTTGCTGGTCTTCACCGTACCGCTGCAGCCTATTCACAGGCACAACAGGATTCAGGAGCCGGGCTTGTTCAGAGGAGGAACATCTCATGGCTCTCGTCCTCCGCAGGGCCTGTTTCCAGAAAGGCACTCGTCCGGCTCCTTGTCCCAAATGGAAGGTGGCAGCCCTGAAAGATGTTGCTGGTCTACACCGTCCCCCTGCAGCCTATTCACAGGCACAGCAGGATTCACGACCCGGGCTTGCCCAGAGGAGGAACATCTCATGGCTCTCGTCCTCCGCAGGGCCTGTTTCCAGAAAGGCACACGTCCGGCTCCTTGTCCTAAAAAGAAGGTGGCAGCCCTGAATGCTGTTGCTGGTCTTCACCGTCCCCCTGCAGCCTATTCACAGGCACAACAGGATTCAGGACCCGGGCTTCCCCAGATGAGGAACATCTCATGGCTCTCGTCCTCGGCAGAGCCTCATTCCAAAACGGCACACGTCCGGCTCCTTGTCCCAAATGGAAGGCGGCAGCCCTGAAAGCTGTTGCTGGTCTTCACCGTCCCTCTGCAGCCTATTCACAGGCACAACAGGATTCAGGAGCCAGGCTTGCCTAGAGGAGGAACATCTCATGGCTCTCGTCCTCCGCAGGGCCTGTTTCCAGACAGGAACACGTCCGGCTGCTTGTCCCACACGGAAGGTGGCAGCCCTGAAAGATGTTGCTGGTCTTCACCGTCCCCCTGCAGCCTATTCACAGGCACAACAGGATTTGGGACCCGGGCTTGCCCAGAGGAGGAACATCTCATGGCTCTCTTCCTCGGCAGGGCCTGTTTCCGAAAAGGCACACGTCCGGCTCCTTGTCCCACATGGAGGGTGGCAGCCCTGAATGCTGTTGCTGGTCTTCACCATCCCCCTGCAGCCTATTCACAGGCACAACAGGATTCAGGACCCGGGCTTGCCCAGAGGAGGAACATCTCATGGCTCTCGTCCTCGGCAGAGCCTGTTTCTTAAAAGGCGCACGTCCGGCTCCTTGTCCCACACGGAATGTGGCAGCCCGGAAAGCTGTTGCTGGTCTTCACCATCCCCCTGCAGCCTTTTCACAGGCACGAGAGGATTTGGGACCCGGGCTTGCCCAGAGGAGGAACATCTCATGGCTCTCGTCCTCGGCAGAGCATGATTCCGAAAAGGCACACGTCCGACTCCTTATCCCACACGGAAGGTGGCAGCCCTGAAAGATGTTGCTGGTCTTCACCGTCCCTCTGCAGCCTATTCACAGGCACAGCAGGATTCACGACCCGGGCTTGCCCAGAGGAGGAACATCTCATGGCTCTCTTCCTCGGCAGGGCCTGTTTCCGAAAAGGCGCAAGTCTGGCTCCTTGTCCCACACGGAAGGTGGCAGCCCTGAAAGCTGTTGCTGGTCTTCACCGTCCCCCTGCAGCCTATTCAGAGGCACAACAGGATTCAGGAGCCGGGCTTGCCTAGAGGAGGAACATCTCATGGCTCTCGTCCTCCGCAGGGCCTGTTTCCAGAAAGGCACACGTCCGGCTGCTTGTCCCACACGGAAGGTGGAAGCCCTGAAAGATGTTGCTGGTCTTCACCGTCCCCCTGCAGCCTATTCACAGGCACAACAGGATTCAGGACCCGGGCTTGCCCAGAGGAGGAACATCTCATGGCTCTCTTCCTCGGCAGGGCCTGTTTCCGAAAAGGCGCACGTCTGGCTCCTTGTCCCACACGGATGGTGGCAGCCCTGAAAGCTGTTGCTGGACTTCACCATCCCCCTGCAGCCTATTCAGAGGCACAACAGCATTCAGGACCCGGGCTTGCGTAGAGGAGAAACATCTCATGGCTCTCGTCCTCGGCAGGGCCTGTTTCCAGAAAGGCACACGTCCGGCTCCTTGTCCCACACGGAAGGTGGCAGCCCTGAAAGATCTTGCTGGTCTTCACCGTCCCTCTGCAGCCTATTCAGAGGCACAACAGTATTCAGGAGCCGGGCTTGCCTAGATGATGAACATCTCATGTCTCTCGTCCTCGGCAGAGCCTCATTTCGAAACAGCACACGTCCGGCTCCTTGTCCCAAATGGAAGGTGGCAGCCCTGAAAGATGTTGCTGGTCTACACCGTCCCCCTGCAGCCTATTCAGAGGCACAACAGGATTCAGGAGCCGGGCTTGCCTAGAGGAGGAACATCTCATGGCTCTCGTCCTCCGCAGGGCCTTTTTCCAGAAAGGCACACGTCCGGCTCCTTGTCCTAAAAAGAAGGTGGCAGCCCTGAATGCTGTTGCTGGTCTTCACCGTCCCCCTGCAGCCTATTCACAGGCACAACAGGATTCAGGACCCTGCTTCCCCAGATGAGGAACATCTCATGGCTCTCGTCCTCGGCAGAGCCTCATTCCAAAACGGCACACGTCCGGCTCCTTGTCCCAAACGGAAGGCGGCAGCCCTGAAAGCTGTTGCTGGTCTTCACCGTCCCTCTGCAGCCTATTCACAGGCACAACAGGATTCAGGAGCCGGGCTTGCCTAGAGGAGGAACATCTCATGGCTCTCGTCCTCCCCAGGGCCTGTTTCCAGACAGGAACACGTCCGGCTGCTTGTCCCACACGGAAGGTGGCAGCCCTGAAAGATGTTGCTGGTCTTCACCGTCCCCCTGCAGCCTATTCACAGGCACAACAGGATTTGGGACCCGGGCTTGCCCAGAGGAGGAACATCTCATGGCTCTCTTCCTCGGCAGGGCCTGTTTCCGAAAAGGTGCACGTCTGGCTCCTTGTCCCACACGGAAGGTGGCAGCCCTGAAAGATGTTGCTGGTCTTCACCATCCCCCTGCAGCCTATTCAGAGGCACAACAGCATTCAGGACCCGGGCTTGCGTAGAGGAGAAACATCTCATGGCTCTCGTCCTCGGCAGGGCCTGTTTCCAGAAAGGCACACGTCCGGCTCCTTGTCCCACTCGCAAGGTTGCAGCCCTGAATGCTGTTGCTGAACTTCACCGTCCCTCTGCAGCCTATTCAGAGGCACAACAGGATTCAGGACCCGGGCTTGCCCAGAGGATGAACATCTCATGTCTCTCGTCCTCGGCAGAGCCTCATTTCGAAACAGCACACGTCCGGCTCCTTGTCCCACACGGAAGGTGGCAGCCCTGAAAGCTGTTGCTGGTCTTCACCGTCACCCTGCAGCCTATTCACAGGCACAACAGGATTCAGGAGCCGGGCTTGCCCAGAGGAGGAACATCTCATGGCTCTCGTCCTCCGCAGGGCCTGTTTCCAGACAGGAACACGTCCGGCTGCTTGTCCCACACGGAAGGTGGCAGCCCTGAAAGATGTTGCTGGTCTTCACCGTCCCCCTGCAGCCTATTCACAGGCACAACAGGATTTGGGACCCGGGCTTGCCCAGAGGAGGAACATCTCATGGCTCTCTTCCTCGGCAGGGCCTGTTTCCGAAAAGGCGCACGTCTGGCTCCTTGTCCCACACGGAAGGTGGCAGCCCTGAAAGATGTTGCTTGTCTTCACCATCCCCCTGCAGCCTATTCAGAGGCACAACAGCATTCAGGACCCGGGCTTGCGTAGAGGAGAAACATCTCATGGCTCTCGTCCTCGGCAGGGCCTGTTTCCAGAAAGGCACACGTCCGGCTCCTTGTCCCACTCGGAAGGTTGCAGCCCTGAATGCTGTTGCTGATCTTCACCGTCCCTCTGCAGCCTATTCACAGGCACAACAGGATTCAGGATCCGGGCTTGCCTAGAGGAGGAACATCTCATGGCTCTCGTCCTCCGCAGGGCCTGTTTCCAGAAAGTCACTCGTCCAGCTCCTTTTCCCAAATGGAAGGTGGCAGCCCTGAAAGATGTTGCTGGTCTACACCGTCCCCCTGCAGCCTATACACAGGCACAGCAGGATTCACAACCCGGCCTTGCCTAGAGGAGGAACATCTCATGGCTCTCGTCCTCCGCAGGGCCTGTTTCCAGAAAGGCACACATCCGGCTCCTTGTCCCAAACAGAAGATGGCAGCCCTGAATGCTGTTGCTGGTCTTCACGGTCCCCCTGCAGCCTATTCACAGGCACAACAGCATTCAGTACCCGGGATTGCCCAGAGGAGGAACATCTCATGGCTCTCGTCCTCCGCAGGGCCTGTTTCCAGAAAGGCACACGTCCGGCTCCTTGTCCTAAAAAGAAGGTGGCAGCCCTGAATGCTGTTGCTGGTCTTCACCGTCCCCCTGCAGCCTATTCACAGGCACAACAGGATTCAGGACCCGGGCTTCCCCAGATGAGGAACATCTTATGGCTCTCGTCCTCGGCAGAGCCTCATTCCAAAACGGCACACGTCCGGCTCCTTGTCCCAAACGGAAGGCGGCAGCCCTGAAAGCTGTTGCTGGTCTTCACCGTCCCTCTGCAGCCTATTCACAGGCACAACAGGATTCAGGAGCCGGGCTTGCCTAGAGGAGGAAGATCTCATGGCTCTCGTCCTGCGCAGGGCCTGTTTCCAGAAAGGCACTCTTCCAGCTCCTTGTCCCAAATGGAAGGTGGCAGCCCTGAAAGGTGTTGCTGGTCTACACCGTCCCCCTGCAGCCTATTCAGAGGCACAGCAGGATTCACGACACGGGCTTGCCCAGAGGAGGAACATCTCATGGCTCTCTTCCTCGGCAGGGCCTGTTTCTTAAAAGGCACACGTCCCGCTCCTTGTCCCACTCGGAAGGTTGCAGCCCTGAATGCTGTTGCTGATCTTCACCGTCCCTCTGCAGCCTATTCAGAGGCACAACAGGATTCAGGACCCGGGCTTGCCCAGAGGAGGAACATCTCATGGCTCTCTTCCTCGGCAGGGCCTGTTTCTTAAAAGGCACACGTCCGGCTCCTTGTCCCACACGGAAGGTGGCAGGCCTGAAAGCTGTTGCTGGTCTTCACCGTACCCCTGCAGCCTATTCACAGGCACAACAGGATTCAGGAGCCGGGCTTGTTCAGAGGAGGAACATCTCATGGCTCTCGTCCTCCGCAGGGCCTGTTTCCAGAAAGGCACTCGTCCGGCTCCTTGTCCCAAATGGAAGGTGGCAGCCCTCAAAGATGTTGCTGGTCTACACCGTCCCCCTGCAGCCTATTCACAGGCACAGCAGGATTCACGACCCGGGCTTGCCCAGAGGAGGAACATCTCATGGCTCTCGTCCTCCGCAGGGCCTGTTTCCAGAAAGGCACACGTCCGGCTCCTTGTCCCAAACAGAAGGTGGCAGCCCTGAATGCTGTTGCTGGTCTTCACCGTCCCCCTGCAGCCTATTCACAGGCACAACAGCATTCAGGACCCGGGCTTGCCCAGAGGAGGAACATCTCATGGCTCTCGTCCTCGGCAGAGCCTCATTCCAAAACGGCACACGTCCGGCTCCTTGTCCCAAACGGAAGGCGGCAGCCCTGAAAGCTGTTGCTGGTCTTCACCGTCCCTCTGCAGCCTATTCAGAGGCACAACAGGATTCAGGAGCCGGGCTTGCCTAGAGGAGGAACATCTCATGGCTCTCGTCCTCGGCAGGGCCTGTTTCCAGAAAGGCACACGTCCGGCTCCTTGTCCCACACGGAAGGTGGCAGCCCTGAAAGATCTTGCTGGTCTTCACCGTCCCTCTGCAGCCTATTCAGAGGCACAACAGGATTCAGGAGCCGGGCTTGCCTAGAGGATGAACATCTCATGTCTCTCGTCCTCGGCAGAGCCTCATTTCGAAACAGCACACGTCCGGCTCCTTGTCCCACACGGAAGGTGGCAGCCCTGAAAGATGTTGCTGGTCTACACCGTCCCCCTGCAGCCTATTCAGAGGCACAACAGGATTCAGGAGCCGGGCTTGCCCAGAGGAGGAACATCTCATGGCTCTCGTCCTCGGCAGAGCCTCATTCCAAAACGGCACACGTCCGGCTCCTTGTCCCAAACGGAAGGCGGCAGCCCTGAAAGCTGTTGCTGGTCTTCACCGTCCCTCTGCAGCCTATTCACAGGCACAACAGGATTCAGGAGCCGGGCTTGCCTAGAGGAGGAACATCTCATGGTTCTCGTCCTCCGCAGGGCCTGTTTCCAGAAAGGCACACGTCCGGCTGCTTGTCCCACACGGAAGGTGGCAGCCCTGAAAGATGTTGCTGGTCTTCACCGTCCCCCTGCAGCCTATTCAGAGGCACAACAGCATTCAGGACCCGGGCTTGCATAGAGGAGAAACATCTCATGGCTCTCGTCCTCGGCAGGGCCTGTTTCCAGAAAGGCACACGTCCGGCTCCTTGTCCCACACGGAAGGTGGCAGCCCTGACAGATCTTGCTGGTCTTCACCGTCCCCCTGCAGCCTATTCAGAGGCACAACAGGATTCAGGAGCCGGGCTTGCCTAGAGGAGGAACATCTCATGGCTCTCGTCCTCGGCAGGGCCTGTTTCCAGAAAGGCACACGTCCGGCTCCTTGTCCCACTCGGAAGGTTGCAGCCCTGAATGCTGTTGCTGATCTTCACCGTCCCTCTGCAGCCTATTCACAGGCACAACAGGATTCAGGATCCGGGCTTGCCTAGAGGAGGAACATCTCATGGCTCTCGTCCTCGGCAGGGCCTGTTTCCAGAAAGTCACTCGTCCAGCTCCTTTTCCCAAATGGAAGGTGGCAGCCCTGAAAGATCTTGCTGGTCTACACCGTCCCCCTGCAGCCTATACACAGGCACAGCAGGATTCAGGAGCCGGGCTTGCCTAGAGGAGGAACATCTCATGGCTCTCGTCCTCCGCAGGGCCTGTTTCCAGACAGGAACACGTCCGGCTGATTGTCCCACACGGAAGGTGGCAGCCCTGAAAGCTGTTGCTGGTCTTCACCGTCCCCCTGCAGCCTATTCACAGGCACAACAGGATTTGGGACCCGGGCTTGCCCAGAGGAGGAACATCTCATGGCTCTCTTCCTCGGCAGGGCCTGTTTCCGAAAAGGCGCACGTCTGGCTCCTTGTCCCACACGGAAGGTGGCAGCCCTGAAAGATGTTGCTGGTCTTCACCATCCCCCTGCAGCCTATTCAGAGGCACAACAGCATTCAGGACCCGGGCTTGCGTAGAGGAGAAACATCTCATGGATCTCGTCCTCGGCAGGGCCTGTTTCCAGAAAGGCACACGTCCGGCTCCTTGTCCCACTCGGAAGGTTGCAGCCCTGAATGCTGTTGCTGATCTTCACCGTCCCTCTGCAGCCTATTCAGAGGCACAACAGGATTCAGGACCCGGGCTTGCCCAGAGGATGAACATCTCATGTCTCTCGTCCTCGGCAGAGCCTCATTTCGAAACAGCACACGTCCGGCTCCTTGTCCCACACGGAAGGTGGCAGCCCTGAAAGCTGTTGCTGGTCTTCACCGTCCCCCTGCAGCCTATTCACAGGCACAACAGGATTCAGGAGCCGGGCTTGTCCAGAGGAGGAACATCTCATGGCTCTCGTCCTCCGCAGGGCCTGTTTCCAGAAAGGCACTCGTCCGGCTCCTTGTCCCAAATGGAAGGTGGCAGCCCTGAAAGATGTTGCTGGTCTACACCGTCCCCCTGCAGCCTATTCACAGGCACAGCAGGATTCACGACCCGGGCTTGCCCAGAGGAGGAACATCTCATGGCTCTCGTCCTCCGCAGGGCCTGTTTCCAGAAAGGCACACGTCCGGCTCCTTTTCCCAAATGGAAGGTGGCAGCCCTGAATGCTGTTGCTGGTCTTCACCGTCCCCCTGCAGCCTATTCACAGGCACAACAGCATTCAGGACCCGGGCTTGCCCAGAGGAGGAACATCTCATGGCTCTCTTCCTCGGCAGGGCCTGTTTCCGAAAAGGCACACGTCTGGCTCCTTGTCCCACACGGATGGTGGCAGCCCTGAAAGCTGTTGCTGGTCTTCACCATCCCTCTGCAGCCTATTCAGAGGCACAACAGGATTCAGGAGCCGGGCTTGCCCAGAGGAGGAACATCTCATGGCTCTCGTCCTCGGCAGAGCCTCATTCCAAAACGGCACACGTCCGGCTCCTTGTCCCAAACGGAAGGCGGCAGCCCTGAAAGCTGTTGCTGGTCTTCACCGTCCCTCTGCAGCCTATTCAGAGGCACAACAGCATTCAGGACCCGGGCTTGCGTAGAGGAGAAACATCTCATGGCTCTCGTCCTCCGCAGGGCCTGTTTCCAGAAAGGCACACGTCCGGCTCCTTGTCCCACACGGAAGGTGGCAGCCCTGAAAGATCTTGCTGGTCTTCACCGTCCCTCTGCAGCCTATTCAGAGGCACAACAGGATTCAGGACCCGGGCTTGCCCAGAGGATGAACATCTCATGTCTCTCGTCCTCGGCAGAGCCTCATTTCGAAACAGCACATGTCCGGCTCCTTGTCCCACACGGAAGGTGGCAGCCCTGAAAGCTGTTGCTGGTCTTCACCGTCCCCCTGCAGCCTATTCAGAGGCACAACAGGATTCAGGACCCGGGCTTGCCTAGAGGAGGAACATCTCATGGCTCTCGTCCTCCGCAGGGCCTGTTTCCAGAAAGGCACACGTCCGGCTCCTTGTCCTAAAAAGAAGGTGGCAGCCCTGAATGCTGTTGCTGGTCTTCACCGTCCCCCTGCAGCCTATTCACAGGCACAACAGGATTCAGGACCCGGGCTTCCCCAGATGAGGAACATCTCATGGCTCTCGTCCTCCGCAGGGCCTGTTTCCAGAAAGGCACACGTCCGGCTCCTTGTCCCACACGGAAGGTGGCAGCCCTGAAAGATCTTGCTGGTCTTCACCGTCCCTCTGCAGCCTATTCACAGGCACAGCAGGATTCAGGAGCCGGGCTTGCCTAGAGGAGGAACATCTCATGGCTCTCGTCCTCCGCAGGGCCTGTTTCCAGACAGGAACACCTCCGGCTGCTTGTCCCACACGGAAGGTGGCAGCCCTGAAAGATGTTGCTGGTCTTCACCGTCCCCCTGCCGCCTATTCACAGGCACAACAGGATTTGGGACCCGGGCTTGCCCAGAGGAGGAACATCTCATGGCTCTCTTCCTCGGCAGGGCCTGTTTCCGAAAAGGCGCACGTCTGGCTCCTTGTCCCACACGGAAGGTGGCAGCCCTGAAAGATGTTACTGGTCTTCACCATCCCCCTGCAGCCTATTCAGAGGCACAACAGCATTCAGGACCGGGGCTTGCGTAGAGTAGAAACATCTCATGGCTCTCTTCCTCGGCAGGGCCTGTTTCCAGAAAGGCACACGTCCGGCTCCTTGTCCCACTCGGAAGGTTGCAGCCCTGAAAGATCTTGCTGGTCTTCACCGTCCCCCTGCAGCCTATTCACAGGCACAACAGGATTCAGGACCCTGCTTCCCCAGATGAGGAACATCTCATGGCTCTCGTCCTCGGCAGAGCCTCATTCCAAAACGGCACACGTCCGGCTCCTTGTCCCAAACGGAAGGCGGCAGCCCTGAAAGCTGTTGCTGGTCTTCACCGTCCCTCTGCAGCCTATTCACAGGCACAACAGGATTCAGGAGCCGGGCTTGCCTAGAGGAGGAACATCTCATGGTTCTCGTCCTCCGCAGGGCCTGTTTCCAGAAAGGCACACGTCCGGCTGCTTGTCCCACACGGAAGGTGGCAGCCCTGAAAGATGTTGCTGGTCTTCACCGTCCCCCTGCAGCCTATTCAGAGGCACAACAGCATTCAGGACCCGGGCTTGCATAGAGGAGAAACATCTCATGGCTCTCGTCCTCGGCAGGGCCTGTTTCCAGAAAGGCACACGTCCGGCTCCTTGTCCCACACGGAAGGTGGCAGCCCTGACAGATCTTGCTGGTCTTCACCGTCCCCCTGCAGCCTATTCAGAGGCACAACAGGATTCAGGAGCCGGGCTTGCCTAGAGGAGGAACATCTCATGGCTCTCGTCCTCGGCAGGGCCTGTTTCCAGAAAGGCACACGTCCGGCTCCTTGTCCCACTCGGAAGGTTGCAGCCCTGAATGCTGTTGCTGATCTTCACCGTCCCTCTGCAGCCTATTCACAGGCACAACAGGATTCAGGATCCGGGCTTGCCTAGAGGAGGAACATCTCATGGCTCTCGTCCTCGGCAGGGCCTGTTTCCAGAAAGTCACTCGTCCAGCTCCTTTTCCCAAATGGAAGGTGGCAGCCCTGAAAGATCTTGCTGGTCTACACCGTCCCCCTGCAGCCTATACACAGGCACAGCAGGATTCAGGAGCCGGGCTTGCCTAGAGGAGGAACATCTCATGGCTCTCGTCCTCCGCAGGGCCTGTTTCCAGACAGGAACACGTCCGGCTGATTGTCCCACACGGAAGGTGGCAGCCCTGAAAGCTGTTGCTGGTCTTCACCGTCCCCCTGCAGCCTATTCACAGGCACAACAGGATTTGGGACCCGGGCTTGCCCAGAGGAGGAACATCTCATGGCTCTCTTCCTCGGCAGGGCCTGTTTCCGAAAAGGCGCACGTCTGGCTCCTTGTCCCACACGGAAGGTGGCAGCCCTGAAAGATGTTGCTGGTCTTCACCATCCCCCTGCAGCCTATTCAGAGGCACAACAGCATTCAGGACCCGGGCTTGCGTAGAGGAGAAACATCTCATGGATCTCGTCCTCGGCAGGGCCTGTTTCCAGAAAGGCACACGTCCGGCTCCTTGTCCCACTCGGAAGGTTGCAGCCCTGAATGCTGTTGCTGATCTTCACCGTCCCTCTGCAGCCTATTCAGAGGCACAACAGGATTCAGGACCCGGGCTTGCCCAGAGGATGAACATCTCATGTCTCTCGTCCTCGGCAGAGCCTCATTTCGAAACAGCACACGTCCGGCTCCTTGTCCCACACGGAAGGTGGCAGCCCTGAAAGCTGTTGCTGGTCTTCACCGTCCCCCTGCAGCCTATTCACAGGCACAACAGGATTCAGGAGCCGGGCTTGTCCAGAGGAGGAACATCTCATGGCTCTCGTCCTCCGCAGGGCCTGTTTCCAGAAAGGCACTCGTCCGGCTCCTTGTCCCAAATGGAAGGTGGCAGCCCTGAAAGATGTTGCTGGTCTACACCGTCCCCCTGCAGCCTATTCACAGGCACAGCAGGATTCACGACCCGGGCTTGCCCAGAGGAGGAACATCTCATGGCTCTCGTCCTCCGCAGGGCCTGTTTCCAGAAAGGCACACGTCCGGCTCCTTTTCCCAAATGGAAGGTGGCAGCCCTGAATGCTGTTGCTGGTCTTCACCGTCCCCCTGCAGCCTATTCACAGGCACAACAGCATTCAGGACCCGGGCTTGCCCAGAGGAGGAACATCTCATGGCTCTCTTCCTCGGCAGGGCCTGTTTCCGAAAAGGCACACGTCTGGCTCCTTGTCCCACACGGATGGTGGCAGCCCTGAAAGCTGTTGCTGGTCTTCACCATCCCTCTGCAGCCTATTCAGAGGCACAACAGGATTCAGGAGCCGGGCTTGCCCAGAGGAGGAACATCTCATGGCTCTCGTCCTCGGCAGAGCCTCATTCCAAAACGGCACACGTCCGGCTCCTTGTCCCAAACGGAAGGCGGCAGCCCTGAAAGCTGTTGCTGGTCTTCACCGTCCCTCTGCAGCCTATTCAGAGGCACAACAGCATTCAGGACCCGGGCTTGCGTAGAGGAGAAACATCTCATGGCTCTCGTCCTCCGCAGGGCCTGTTTCCAGAAAGGCACACGTCCGGCTCCTTGTCCCACACGGAAGGTGGCAGCCCTGAAAGATCTTGCTGGTCTTCACCGTCCCTCTGCAGCCTATTCAGAGGCACAACAGGATTCAGGACCCGGGCTTGCCCAGAGGATGAACATCTCATGTCTCTCGTCCTCGGCAGAGCCTCATTTCGAAACAGCACATGTCCGGCTCCTTGTCCCACACGGAAGGTGGCAGCCCTGAAAGCTGTTGCTGGTCTTCACCGTCCCCCTGCAGCCTATTCAGAGGCACAACAGGATTCAGGACCCGGGCTTGCCTAGAGGAGGAACATCTCATGGCTCTCGTCCTCCGCAGGGCCTGTTTCCAGAAAGGCACACGTCCGGCTCCTTGTCCTAAAAAGAAGGTGGCAGCCCTGAATGCTGTTGCTGGTCTTCACCGTCCCCCTGCAGCCTATTCACAGGCACAACAGGATTCAGGACCCGGGCTTCCCCAGATGAGGAACATCTCATGGCTCTCGTCCTCCGCAGGGCCTGTTTCCAGAAAGGCACACGTCCGGCTCCTTGTCCCACACGGAAGGTGGCAGCCCTGAAAGATCTTGCTGGTCTTCACCGTCCCTCTGCAGCCTATTCACAGGCACAGCAGGATTCAGGAGCCGGGCTTGCCTAGAGGAGGAACATCTCATGGCTCTCGTCCTCCGCAGGGCCTGTTTCCAGACAGGAACACCTCCGGCTGCTTGTCCCACACGGAAGGTGGCAGCCCTGAAAGATGTTGCTGGTCTTCACCGTCCCCCTGCCGCCTATTCACAGGCACAACAGGATTTGGGACCCGGGCTTGCCCAGAGGAGGAACATCTCATGGCTCTCTTCCTCGGCAGGGCCTGTTTCCGAAAAGGCGCACGTCTGGCTCCTTGTCCCACACGGAAGGTGGCAGCCCTGAAAGATGTTACTGGTCTTCACCATCCCCCTGCAGCCTATTCAGAGGCACAACAGCATTCAGGACCGGGGCTTGCGTAGAGTAGAAACATCTCATGGCTCTCTTCCTCGGCAGGGCCTGTTTCCAGAAAGGCACACGTCCGGCTCCTTGTCCCACTCGGAAGGTTGCAGCCCTGAAAGATCTTGCTGGTCTTCACCGTCCCCCTGCAGCCTATTCACAGGCACAACAGCATTCATTACCCGGGATTGCCCAGAGGAGGAACATCTCATGGCTCTCGTCCTCCGCAGGGCCTGTTTCCAGAAAGGCACACGTCCGGCTCCTTGTCCCAAACAGAAGGTGGCAGCCCTGAAAGATGTTGCTGGTCTTCACCGTCCCCCTGCAGCCTATTCAGAGGCACAACAGCATTCAGGACCCGGGCTTGCGTAGAGGAGAAACATCTCATGGCTCTCGTCCTCGGCAGGGCCTGTTTCCAGAAAGGCACACGTCCGGATCCTTGTCCCACTCGGAAGGTTGCAGCCCTGAATGCTGTTGCTGATCTTCACCGTCCCTCTGCAGCCTATTCAGAGGCACAACAGGATTCAGGACCCGGGCTTGCCCAGATGATGAACATCTCATGTCTCTCGTCCTCGGCAGAGCCTCATTTCGAAACAGCACACGTCCGGCTCCTTGTCCCACACAGAAGGTGGCAGCCCTGAAAGCTGTTGCTGGTCTTCACCGTCCCCCTGCAGCCTATTCACAGGCACAACAGGATTCAGGAGCCGGGCTTGCCTAGAGGAGGAACATCTCATGGCTCTCGTCCTCGGCAGGGCCTGTTTCCAGAAAGTCACTCGTCCGGCTCCTTGTCCCACACGGAAGGTGGCAGCCCTGAAAGATGTTGCTGGTCTACACCGTCCCCCTGCAGCCTATACACAGGCACAGCAGGATTCACAACCCGGCCTTGCCTAGAGGAGGAACATCTCATGGCTCTCGTCCTCCGCAGGGCCTGTTTCCAGAAAGGCACACGTCCGGCTCCTTGTCCCAAACAGAAGATGGCAGCCCTGAATGCTGTTGCTGGTCTTCACCGTCCCCCTGCAGCCTATTCACAGGCACAACAGCATTCAGTACCCGGGATTGCCCAGAGGAGGAACATCTCATGGCTCTCGTCCTCGGCAGGGCCTGTTTCCGAGAATGCACACGTCCGGCTCCTTGTCCCACTCGGAAGGTGGCAGCCCTGAAAGCTGTTGCTGGTCTTCACCGTCCCCCTGCAGCCTATTCAGAGGCACAACAGCATTCAGGACCCGGGCTTGCCCAGAGGAGGAACATCTCATGGCTCTCGTCCTGCGCAGGGCCTGTTTCCAGAAAGGCACTCTTCCAGCTCCTTGTCCCAAATGGAAGGTGGCAGCCCTGAAAGGTGTTGCTGGTCTACACCGTCCCCCTGCAGCCTATTCAGAGGCACAGCAGGATTCACGACACGGGCTTGCCCAGAGGAGGAACATCTCATGGCTCTCGTCCTCGGCAGAGCCTCATTCCAAAACGGCACACGTCCGGCTCCTTGTCCCACACGGAAGGTGGCAGCCCTGAAAGATCTTGCTGGTCTTCACCGTCCCTCTGCAGCCTATTCACAGGCACAGCAGGATTCAGGAGCCGGGCTTGCCTAGAGGAGGAACATCTCATGGCTCTCGTCCTCCGCAGGGCCTGTTTCCAGACAGGAACACCTCCGGCTGCTTGTCCCACACGGAAGGTGGCAGCCCTGAAAGATGCTGCTGGTCTTCACCGTCCCCCTGCCGCCTATTCACAGGCACAACAGGATTTGGGACCCGGGCTTGCCCAGAGGAGGAACATCTCATGGCTCTCTTCCTCGGCAGGGCCTGTTTCCGAAAAGGCGCACGTATGGCTCCTTGTCCCACACGGAAGGTGGCAGCCCTGAAAGATGTTGCTGGTCTTCACCATCCCCCTGCAGCCTATTCAGAGGCACAACAGCATTCAGGACCGGGGCTTGCGTAGAGGAGAAACATCTCATGGCTCTCGTCCTCGGCAGGGCCTGTTTCCAGAAAGGCACACGTCCGGCTCCTTGTCCCACTCGGAAGGTTGCAGCCCTGAAAGATCTTGCTGGTCTTCACCGTCCCCCTGCAGCCTATTCACAGGCACAACAGCATTCAGTACCCGGGATTGCCCAGAGGAGGAACATCTCATGGCTCTCGTCCTCCGCAGGGCCTGTTTCCAGAAAGGCACACGTCCGGCTCCTTGTCCCAAACAGAAGGTGGCAGCCCTGAAAGATCTTGCTGGTCTTCACCGTCCCCCTGCAGCCTATTCAGAGGCACAACAGCATTCAGGACCCGGGCTTGCGTAGAGGAGAAACATCTCATGGCTCTCGTCCTCGGCAGGGCCTGTTTCCAGAAAGGCACACGTCCGGATCCTTGTCCCACTCGGAAGGTTGCAGCCCTGAATGCTGTTGCTGATCTTCACCGTCCCTCTGCAGCCTATTCAGAGGCACAACAGGATTCAGGACCCGGGCTTGCCCAGAGGATGAACATCTCATGTCTCTCGTCCTCGGCAGAGCCTCATTTCGAAACAGCACACGTCCGGCTCCTTGTCCCACACAGAAGGTGGCAGCCCTGAAAGCTGTTGCTGGTCTTCACCGTCCCCCTGCAGCCTATTCACAGGCACAACAGGATTCAGGAGCCGGGCTTGCCTAGAGGAGGAACATCTCATGGCTCTCGTCCTCGGCAGGGCCTGTTTCCAGAAAGTCACTCGTCCGGCTCCTTTTCCCAAATGGAAGGTGGCAGCCCTGAAAGATGTTGCTGGTCTACACCGTCCCCCTGCAGCCTATACACAGGCACAGCAGGATTCACAACCCGGCCTTGCCTAGAGGAGGAACATCTCATGGCTCTCGTCCTCCGCAGGGCCTGTTTCCAGAAAGGCACACGTCCGGCTCCTTGTCCCAAACAGAAGATGGCAGCCCTGAATGCTGTTGCTGGTCTTCACCGTCCCCCTGCAGCCTATTCACAGGCACAACAGCATTCAGTACCCGGGATTGCCCAGAGGAGGAACATCTCATGGCTCTCGTCCTCGGCAGGGCCTGTTTCCGAGAATGCACACGTCCGGCTCCTTGTCCCACTCGGAAGGTGGCAGCCCTGAAAGCTGTTGCTGGTCTTCACCGTCCCCCTGCAGCCTATTCAGAGGCACAACAGCATTCAGGACCCGGGCTTGCCCAGAGGAGGAACATCTCATGGCTCTCGTCCTGCGCAGGGCCTGTTTCCAGAAAGGCACTCTTCCAGCTCCTTGTCCCAAATGGAAGGTGGCAGCCCTGAAAGGTGTTGCTGGTCTACACCGTCCCCCTGCAGCCTATTCAGAGGCACAGCAGGATTCACGACACGGGCTTGCCCAGAGGAGGAACATCTCATGGCTCTCTTCCTCGGCAGAGCCTGTTTCTTAAAAGGCACACGTCCGGCTCCTTGTCCCACACGGAAGGTGGCAGCCCTGAAAGATCTTGCTGGTCTTCACCATCCCCCTGCAGCCTATTCAGAGGCACAACAGCATTCAGGACCCGGGCTTGCGTAGAGGAGAAACATCTCATGGCTCTCTTCCTCGGCAGGGCCTGTTTCTTAAAAGGCACACGTCCGGCTCCTTGTCCCACACGGAAGGTGGCAGCCCTGAAAGATCTTGCTGGTCTTCACCGTCCCCCTGCAGCCTATTCACAGGCACAACAGGATTCAGGACCCGGGCTTGCCCAGAGGAGGAACATCTCATGGCTCTCGTCCTCGGCAGAGCCTCATTTCGAAACGGCACACGTCCGGCTCCTTGTCCCAAACGGAAGGTGGCAGCCCTGAAAGCTGTTGCTGGTCTTCACCGTCCCCCTGCAGCCTATTCACAGGCACAACAGGATTCAGGAGCCGGGCTTGTCCAGAGGAGGAACATCTCATGGCTCTCGTCCTCCGCAGGGCCTGTTTCCAGAAAGGCACTCGTCCGGCTCCTTGTCCCAAATGGAAAGTGGCAGCCCTGAAAGCTGTTGCTGGTCTTCACCGTCCCCCTGCAGCCTATTCACAGGCACAGCAGGATTCACGACCCGGGCTTGCCCAGAGGAGGATCATCTCATGGCTCTCGTCCTCCGCAGGGCCTGTTTCCAGAAAGGCACACGTCCGGCTCCTTGTCCCAAACAGAAGGTGGCAGCCCTGAAAGCTGTTGCTGGTCTTCAACGTCCCTCTGCAGCCTATTCACAGGCACAACAGGATTCAGGAGCCAGGCTTGCCTAGAGGAGGAACATCTCATGGCTCTCGTCCTCCGCAGGGCCTGTTTCCCGAAAGGCACACGTCCGGCTACTTGTCCCACACTGAAGGTGGCAGACCTGAAAGATGTTGCTGGTCTTCACCGTCCCCCTGCAGCCTATTCAGAGGCACAACAGGATTCAGGACCCGGGCTTGCCCAGAGGAGGAACATCTCATGGCTCTCTTCCTCGGCAGGGCCTGTTTCCGAAAAGGCGCACGTCTGGCTCCTTGTCCCACACGGAAGGTGGCAGCCCTGAAAGCTGTTGCTGGTCTTCACCATCCCCCTGCAGCCTATTCAGAGGCACAACAGGATTCAGGACCCGGGCTTGCCCAGAGGAGGAACATCTCATGGCTCTCTTCCTCGGCAGGGCCTGTTTCCGAAAAGGCGCACGTCTGGCTCCTTGTCCCACACGGAAGGTGGCAGCCCTGAAAGCTGTTGCTGGTCTTCACCATCCCCCTGCAGCCTATTCAGAGGCACAACAGCATTCAGGACCCGGGCTTGCGTAGAGGAGAAACATCTCATGGCTCTCGTCCTCGGCAGGGCCTGTTTCCAGAAAGGCACACGTCCTGCTCCTTGTCCCACACGGAAGGTGGCAGCCCTGAAAGGTCTTGCTGGTCTTCACCGTCCCTCTGCAGCCTATTCACAGGCACAACAGGATTCAGGACCCGGGCAGGACCCGGGCTTGCCCAGAGGAGGAACATCTCATGGCTCTCTTCCTCGGCAGGGCCTGTTTCTTAAAAGGCACACGTCCGGCTCCTTGTCCCACACGGAAGGTGGCAGCCCTGAATGCTGTTGCTGGTCGTCACCGTCCCCCTGCAGCCTATTCACAGGCACAACAGGATTCAGGATTCGGGCTTGCGTAGAGGAGGAACATCTCATGGATCTCGTCCTCGGCAGGGCCTGTTTCCAGAAAGGCACACGTCCGGCTTCTTGTCCCAAATGGAAGGTGGCAGCCCTGAAAGATCTTGCTGGTCTTCACCGTCCCTCTGCAGCCTATTCAGAGGCACAACAGGATTCAGGACCCGGGCTTGCCCAGAGGATGAACATCTCATGTCTCTCGTCCTCGGCAGAGCCTGTTTCCGAAAAGGCACACGTCCGGCTCCTTGTCCCACATGGAGGGTGGCAGCCCTGAATGCTGTTGCTGGTCTTCACCATCCCCCTGCAGCCTATTCACAGGCACAACAGGATTCAGGACCCGGGCTTGCCCAGAGGAGGAACATCTCATGGTTCTCGTCCTCGGCAGAGCCTGTTTCTTAAAAGGTGCACGTCCGGCTCCTTGTCCCACACGGAATGTGGCAGCTCAGAAAGCTGTTGCTGGTCTTCACCATCCCCCTGCAGCCTTTTCACAGGCACAAGAGGATTTGGGACCCGGGCTTGCCCAGAGGAGGAACATCTCATGGCTCTCTTCCTCGGCAGGGCCTGTTTCTGAAAACGCACACGTCCGGCTCCTTGTCCCACACGGAAGTTGGCAGACCTGAATGCTGTTGCTGGTCTTCACCGTCCCCCTGCAGCCTATTCACAGGCACGAGAGGATTCACGACCCGGGCTTGCCCAGAGGAGAAACATCTCATGGCTCTCTTCCTCGGCAGGGCCTGTTTCCGAAAAGGCGCACGTCTGGCTCCTTGTCCCACACGGAAGGTGGCAGCCCTGAAAGCTGTTGCTGGTCTTCACCGTCCCTCTGCAGCCTATTCAGAGACACAACAGGATTCAGGAGCCGGGCTTGCCTAGAGGAGGAACATCTCATGGCTCTCGTCCTCGGCAGAGCCTCATTCCAAAACGGCACACGTCCGGCTCCTTGTCCCAAACGGAAGGCGGCAGCCCTGAAAGCTGTTGCTGGTCTTCACCGTCCCTCTGCAGCCTATTCAGAGACACAACAGGATTCAGGAGCCGGGCTTGCCTAGAGGAGGAACATCTCATGGCTCTCGTCCTCCGCAGGGCCTGTTTCCAGAAAGGCACACGTCCGGCTCCTTGTCCCAAATGGAAAGTGGCAGCCCTGAAAGATGTTGCTGGTCTTCACCGTCCCCCTGCCGCCTATTCACAGGCACAACAGGATTCAGGACCCGGGCTTGCCCAGAGGAGGAACATCTCATGGCTCTCTTCCTCGGCAGGGCCTGTTTCCGAAAAGGCGCACGTCTGGCTCCTTGTCCCACACGGAAGGTGGCAGCCCTGAAAGCTGTTGCTGGTCTTCACCATCCCCCTGCAGCCTATTCAGAGGCACAACAGCATTCAGGACCCGGGCTTGCGTAGAGGAGAAACATGTCATGGCTCTCGTCCTCGGCAGGGCCTTTTTCCAGAAAGGCACACGTCCGGCTCCTTGTCCCACACGGAAGGTGGCAGCCCTGAAAGATCTTGCTGGTCTTCACCGTCCCTCTGCAGCCTATTCAGAGGCACAAGAGGATTCAGGACCCGGGCTTGCCCAGAGGATGAACATCTCATGTCTCTCGTCCTCGGCAGAGCCTCATTTCGAAACAGCACACGTCCGGCTCCTTGTCCCACACGGAAGGTGGCAGCCCTGAAAGCTGTTGCTGGTCTTCACCGTCCCCCTGCAGCCTATTCAGAGGCACAACAGGATTCAGGAGCCGGGCTTGCCTAGAGGAGGAACATCTCATGGCTCTCGTCCTCCGCAGGGCCTGTTTCCAGAAAGGCACACGTCCGGCTCCTTGTCCTAATAAGAAGGTGGCAGCCCTGAATGCTGTTGCTGGTCTTCACCGTCCCCCTGCAGCCTATTCACAGGCACAACAGGATTCAGGACCCGGGCTTCCCCAGATGAGGAACATCTCATGGCTCTCGTCCTCGGCAGAGCCTCATTCCAAAACGGCACACGTCCGGCTCCTTGTCCCAAACGGAAGGCGGCAGCCCTGAAAGCTGTTGCTGGTCTTCACCGTCCCTCTGCAGCCTATTCACAGGCACAACAGGATTCAGGAGCCGGGCTTGCCTAGAGGAGGAACATCTCATGGCTCTCGTCCTCCGCAGGGCCTGTTTCCAGACAGGAACACGTCCGGCTGCTTGTCCCACACGGAAGGTGGCAGCCCTGAAAGATGTTGCTGGTCTTCACCGTCCCCCTGCAGCCTATTCACAGGCACAACAGGATTTGGGACCCGGGCTTGCCCAGAGGAGGAACATCTCATGGCTCTCTTCCTCGGCAGGGCCTGTTTCCGAAAAGGCGCACGTCTGGCTCCTTGTCCCACACGGAAGGTGGCAGCCCTGAAAGATGTTGCTGGTCTTCACCATCCCCCTGCAGCCTATTCACAGGCACAACAGCATTCAGGACCCGGGCTTGCGTAGAGGAGAAACATCTCATGGCTCTCGTCCTCGGCAGGGCCTGTTTCCAGAAAGGCACACGTCCGGCTGCTTGTCCCACTCGGAAGGTTGCAGCCCTGAATGCTGTTGCTGATCTTCACCGTCCCTCTGCAGCCTATTCACAGGCACAACAGGATTCAGGATCCGGGCTTGCCTAGAGGAGGAACATCTCATGGCTCTCGTCCTCCGCAGGGCCTGTTTCCAGAAAGTCACTCGTCCAGCTCCTTTTCCCAAATGGAAGGTGGCAGCCCTGAACGATGTTGCTGGTCTACACCGTCCCCCTGCAGCCTATACACAGGCACAGCAGGATTTACAACCCGGCCTTGCCTAGAGGAGGAACATCTCATGGCTCTCGTCCTCCGCAGGGCCTGTTTCCAGAAAGGCACACGTCCGGCTCCTTGTCCCACTCGGAAGGTTGCAGCCCTGAATGCTGTTGCTGATCTTCACCGTCCCTCTGCAGCCTATTCAGAGGCACAACAGGATTCAGGACCCGGGCTTGCCCAGAGGATGAACATCTCATGTCTCTCGTCCTCGGCAGAGCCTCATTTCGGTACAGCACACGTCCGGCTCCTTGTCCCACACGGAAGGTGGCAGCCCTGAAAGCTGTTGCTGGTCTTCACCGTCCCCCTGCAGCCTATTCACAGGCACAACAGGATTCAGGACCCGGGCTTGCCTAGAGGAGGAACATCTCATGGCTCTCGTCCTCCGCAGGGCCTGTTTCCAGACAGGAACACGTCCGGCTGCTTGTCCCACACGGAAGGTGGCAGCCCTGAAAGATGTTGCTGGTCTTCACCGTCCCCCTGCAGCCTATTCACAGGCACAACAGGATTTGGGACCCGGGCTTGCCCAGAGGAGGAACATCTCATGGCTCTCTTCCTCGGCAGGGCCTGTTTCCGAAAAGGCGCACGTCTGGCTCCTTGTCCCACACGGAAGGTGGAAGCCCTGAATGCTGTTGCTGGTCTTCACCGTCCCCCTGCAGCCTATTCACAGGCACAACAGGATTCAGGACCCGGGCTTGCCCAGAGGAGGAACATCTCATGGCTCTCGTCCTCGGCAGAGCCTGTTTCTTAAAAGGCGCACGTCCGGCTCCTTGTCCCACACGGAATGTGGCAGCCCGGAAAGCTGTTGCTGGTCTTCACCATCCCCCTGCAGCCTTTTCACAGGCACAAGAGGATTTGGGACCCGGGCTTGCCCAGAGGAGGAACATCTCATGGCTCTCGTCCTCCGCAGGGCCTGTTTCCAGAAAGTCACTCGTCCAGCTCCTTTTCCCAAATGGAAGGTGGCAGCCCTGAAAGATGTTGCTGGCCTACACCGTCCCCCTGCAGCCTATACACAGGCACAGCAGGATTCACAACCCGGCCTTGCCTAGAGGAGGAACATCTCATGGCTCTCGTCCTCGGCAGGGCCTGTTTCCAGAAAGGCACACGTCCGGCTCCTTGTCCCAAACAGAAGTTGGCAGCCCTGAATGCTGTTGCTGGTCTTCACCGTCCCCCTGCAGCCTATTCACAGGCACAACAGCATTCAGTACCCGGGATTGCCCAGAGGAGGAACATCTCATGGCTCTCGTCCTCCGCATGGCCTGTTTCCAGAAAGGCACACGTCCGGCTCCTTGTCCTAAAAAGAAGGTGGCAGCCCTGAATGCTGTTGCTGGTCTTCACCATCCCCCTGCAGCCTATTCACAGGCGCAACAGGATTCAGGACCCGGGCTTCCCCAGATGAGGAACATCTCATGGCTCTCGTCCTCGGCAGAGCCTCATTCCAAAACGGCACACGTCCGGCTCCTTGTCCCAAACGGAAGGCGGCAGCCCTGAAAGCTGTTGCTGGTCTTCACCGTCCCCCTGCCGCCTATTCACAGGCACAACAGGATTCAGGACCCGGGCTTGCCCAGAGGAGGAACATCTCATGGCTCTCTTCCTCGGCAGGGCCTGTTTCCGAAAAGGCGCACGTCTGGCTCCTTGTCCCACACGGAAGGTGGCAGCCCTGAAAGCTGTTGCTGGTCTTCACCATCCCCCTGCAGCCTATTCAGAGGCACAACAGCATTCAGGACCCGGGCTTGCGTAGAGGAGAAACATGTCATGGCTCTCGTCCTCGGCAGGGCCTGTTTCCAGAAAGGCACACGTCCGGCTCCTTGTCCCACACGGAAGGTGGCAGCCCTGAAAGATCTTGCTGGTCTTCACCGTCCCTCTGCAGCCTATTCAGAGGCACAAGAGGATTCAGGACCCGGGCTTGCCCAGAGGATGAACATCTCATGTCTCTCGTCCTCGGCAGAGCCTCATTTCGAAACAGCACACGTCCGGCTCCTTGTCCCACACGGAAGGTGGCAGCCCTGAAAGCTGTTGCTGGTCTTCACCGTCCCCCTGCAGCCTATTCACAGGCACAACAGGATTCAGGAGCCGGGCTTGCCTAGAGGAGGAACATCTCATGGCTCTCGTCCTCCGCAGGGCCTGTTTCCAGACAGGAACACGTCCGGCTGCTTGTCCCACACGGAAGGTGGCAGCCCTGAAAGATGTTGCTGGTCTTCACCGTCCCCCTGCAGCCTATTCACAGGCACAACAGGATTTGGGACCCGGGCTTGCCCAGAGGAGGAACATCTCATGGCTCTCTTCCTCGGCAGGGCCTGTTTCCGAAAAGGCGCACGTCTGGCTCCTTGTCCCACACGGAAGGTGGAAGCCCTGAAAACTGTTGCTGGTCTTCACCATCCCCCTGCAGCCTATTCAGAGGCACAACAGCATTCAGGACCCGGGCTTGCGTAGAGGAGAAACATCTCATGGCTCTCGTCCTCGGCAGGGCCTGTTTCCAGAAAGGCACACGTCCGGCTCCTTGTCCCACTCGGAAGGTTGCAGCCCTGAATGCTGTTGCTGATCTTCACCGTCCCTCTGCAGCCTATTCACAGGCACAACAGGATTCAGGATCCGGGCTTGCCTAGAGGAGGAACATCTCATGGCTCTCGTCCTCCGCAGGGCCTGTTTCCAGAAAGTCACTCGTCCAGCTCCTTTTCCCAAATGGAAGGTGGCAGCCCTGAAAGATGTTGCTGGTCTACACCGTCCCCCTGCAGCCTATACACAGGCACAGCAGGATTCACAACCCGGCCTTGCCTAGAGGAGGAACATCTCATGGCTCTCGTCCTCCGCAGGGCCTGTTTCCAGAAAGGCACACGTCCGGCTCCTTGTCCCAAACAGAAGTTGGCAGCCCTGTATGCTGTTGCTGGTCTTCACCGTCCCCCTGCAGCCTATTCACAGGCACAACAGCATTCAGTACCCGGGATTGCCCAGAGGAGGAACATCTCATGGCTCTCGTCCTCCGCATGGCCTGTTTCCAGAAAGGCACACGTCCGGCTCCTTGTCCTAAAAAGAAGGTGGCAGCCCTGAATGCTGTTGCTGGTCTTCACCATCCCCCTGCAGCCTATTCACAGGCGCAACAGGATTCAGGACCCGGGCTTCCCCAGATGAGGAACATCTCATGGCTCTCGTCCTCGGCAGAGCCTCATTCCAAAACGGCACACGTCCGGCTCCTTGTCCCAAACGGAAGGCGGCAGCCCTGAAAGCTGTTGCTGGTCTTCACCGTCCCCCTGCCGCCTATTCACAGGCACAACAGGATTCAGGACCCGGGCTTGCCCAGAGGAGGAACATCTCATGGCTCTCTTCCTCGGCAGGGCCTGTTTACGAAAAGGCGCACGTCTGGCTCCTTGTCCCACACGGAAGGTGGCAGCCCTGAAAGCTGTTGCTGGTCTTCACCATCCCCCTGCAGCCTATTCAGAGGCACAACAGCATTCAGGACCCGGGCTTGCGTAGAGGAGAAACATGTCATGGCTCTCGTCCTCGGCAGGGCCTGTTTCCAGAAAGGCACACGTCCGGCTCCTTGTCCCACACGGAAGGTGGCAGCCCTGAAAGATCTTGCTGGTCTTCACCGTCCCTCTGCAGCCTATTCAGAGGCACAAGAGGATTCAGGACCCGGGCTTGCCCAGAGGATGAACATCTCATGTCTCTCGTCCTCGGCAGAGCCTCATTTCGAAACAGCACACGTCCGGCTCCTTGTCCCACACGGAAGGTGGCAGCCCTGAAAGCTGTTGCTGGTCTTCACCGTCCCCCTGCAGCCTATTCAGAGGCACAACAGGATTCAGGAGCCGGGCTTGCCTAGAGGAGGAACATCTCATGGCTCTCGTCCTCCGCAGGGCCTGTTTCCAGAAAGACACACGTCCGGCTCCTTGTCCTAATAAGAAGGTGGCAGCCCTGAATGCTGTTGCTGGTCTTCACCGTCCCCCTGCAGCCTATTCACAGGCACAACAGGATTCAGGACCCGGGCTTCCCCAGATGAGGAACATCTCATGGCTCTCGTCCTCGGCAGAGCCTCATTCCAAAACGGCACACGTCCGGCTCCTTGTCCCAAACGGAAGGCGGCAGCCCTGAAAGCTGTTGCTGGTCTTCACCGTCCCTCTGCAGCCTATTCACAGGCACAACAGGATTCAGGAGCCGGGCTTGCCTAGAGGAGGAACATCTCATGGCTCTCGTCCTCCGCAGGGCCTGTTTCCAGACAGGAACACGTCCGGCTGCTTGTCCCACACGGAAGGTGGCAGCCCTGAAAGATGTTGCTGGTCTTCACCGTCCCCCTGCAGCCTATTCACAGGCACAACAGGATTTGGGACCCGGGCTTGCCCAGAGGAGGAACATCTCATGGCTCTCTTCCTCGGCAGGGCCTGTTTCCGAAAAGGCGCACGTCTGGCTCCTTGTCCCACACGGAAGGTGGCAGCCCTGAAAGATGTTGCTGGTCTTCACCATCCCCCTGCAGCCTATTCACAGGCACAACAGCATTCAGGACCCGGGCTTGCGTAGAGGAGAAACATCTCATGGCTCTCGTCCTCGGCAGGGCCTGTTTCCAGAAAGGCACACGTCCGGCTCCTTGTCCCACTCGGAAGGTTGCAGCCCTGAATGCTGTTGCTGATCTTCACCGTCCCTCTGCAGCCTATTCACAGGCACAACAGGATTCAGGATCCGGGCTTGCCTAGAGGAGGAACATCTCATGGCTCTCGTCCTCCGCAGGGCCTGTTTCCAGAAAGTCACTCGTCCAGCTCCTTTTCCCAAATGGAAGGTGGCAGCCCTGAACGATGTTGCTGGTCTACACCGTCCCCCTGCTGCCTATACACAGGCAGAGCAGGATTCACAACCCGGCCTTGCCTAGAGGAGGAACATCTCATGGCTCTCGTCCTCCGCAGGGCCTGTTTCCAGAAAGGCACACGTCCGGCTCCTTGTCCCAAACAGAAGATGGCAGCCCTGAATGCTGTTGCTGGTCTTCACCGACCCCTGCAGCCTATTCACAGGCACAACAGCATTCAGTACCCGGGATTGCCCAGAGGAGGAACATCTCATGGCTCTCGTCCTCCGCATGGCCTGTTTCCAGAAAGGCACACGTCCGGCTCCTTGTCCTAAAAAGAAGGTGGCAGCCCTGAATGCTGTTGCTGGTCTTCACCGTCCCCCTGCAGCCTATTCACAGGCACAACAGGATTCAGGACCCGGGCTTGCCCAGAGGAGGAACATCTCATGGCTCTCTTCCTCGGCAGGGCCTGTTTCCGAAAAGGCGCACGTCTGGCTCCTTGTCCCACACGGATGGTGGCAGCCCTGAAAGCTGTTGCTGGTCTTCACCATCCCCCTGCAGCCTATTCAGAGGCACAACAGCATTCAGGACCCGGGCTTGCGTAGAGGAGAAACATCTCATGGCTCTCGTCCTCGGCAGGGCCTGTTTCCAGAAAGGCACACGTCCGGCTCCTTGTCCCACACGGAAGGTGGCAGCCCTGAAAGATCTTGCTGGTCTTCACCGTCCCTCTGCAGCCTATTCAGAGGCACAACAGGATTCAGGAGCCGGGCTTGCCTAGAGGATGAACATCTCATGTCTCTCGTCCTCGGCAGAGCCTCATTTCGAAACAGCACACGTCCGGCTCCTTGTCCCACACGGAAGGTGGCAGCCCTGAAAGATGTTGCTGGTCTACACCGTCCCCCTGCAGCCTATTCAGAGGCACAACAGGATTCAGGAGCCGGGCTTGCCCAGAGGAGGAACATCTCATGGCTCTCGTCCTCGGCAGAGCCTCATTCCAAAACGGCACACGTCCGGCTCCTTGTCCCAGACGGAAGGCGGCAGCCCTGAAAGCTGTTGCTGGTCTTCACCGTCCCTCTGCAGCCTATTCAGAGACACAACAGGATTCAGGAGCCGGGCTTGCCTAGAGGAGGAACATCTCATGGTTCTCGTCCTCCGCAGGGCCTGTTTCCAGAAAGGCACACGTCCGGCTGCTTGTCCCACACGGAAGGTGGCAGCCCTGAAAGATGTTGCTGGTCTTCACCGTCCCCCTGCCGCCTATTCAGAGGCACAACAGGATTCAGGACCGGGGCTTGCCCAGAGGAGGAACTTCTCATGGCTCTCTTCCTCGGCAGGGCCTGTTTCCGAAAAGGCGCACGTCTGGCTCCTTGTCCCACACGGAAGGTGGCAGCCCTGAAAGCTGTTGCTGGTCTTCACCATCCCCCTGCAGCCTATTCAGAGGCACAACAGCATTCAGGACCCGGGCTTGCGTAGAGGAGAAACATCTCATGGCTCTCGTCCTCCGCAGGGCCTGTTTCCAGAAAGGCACACGTCCGGCTCCTTGTCCCAAACAGAAGATGGCAGCCCTGAATGCTGTTGCTGGTCTTCACCGACCCCTGCAGCCTATTCACAGGCACAACAGCATTCAGTACCCGGGATTGCCCAGAGGAGGAACATCTCATGGCTCTCGTCCTCCGCATGGCCTGTTTCCAGAAAGGCACACGTCCGGCTCCTTGTCCTAAAAAGAAGGTGGCAGCCCTGAATGCTGTTGCTGGTCTTCACCGTCCCCCTGCAGCCTATTCACAGGCACAACAGGATTCAGGACCCGGGCTTGCCCAGAGGAGGAACATCTCATGGCTCTCTTCCTCGGCAGGGCCTGTTTCCGAAAAGGCGCACGTCTGGCTCCTTGTCCCACACGGATGGTGGCAGCCCTGAAAGCTGTTGCTGGTCTTCACCATCCCCCTGCAGCCTATTCAGAGGCACAACAGCATTCAGGACCCGGGCTTGTGTAGAGGAGAAACATCTCATGGCTCTCGTCCTCGGCAGGGCCTGTTTCCAGAAAGGCACACGTCCGGCTCCTTGTCCCACACGGAAGGTGGCAGCCCTGAAAGATCTTGCTGGTCTTCACCGTCCCTCTGCAGCCTATTCAGAGGCACAACAGGATTCAGGAGCCGGGCTTGCCTAGAGGATGAACATCTCATGTCTCTCGTCCTCGGCAGAGCCTCATTTCGAAACAGCACACGTCCGGCTCCTTGTCCCACACGGAAGGTGGCAGCCCTGAAAGATGTTGCTGGTCTACACCGTCCCCCTGCAGCCTATTCAGAGGCACAACAGGATTCAGGAGCCGGGCTTGCCCAGAGGAGGAACATCTCATGGCTCTCGTCCTCGGCAGAGCCTCATTCCAAAACGGCACACGTCCGGCTCCTTGTCCCAGACGGAAGGCGGCAGCCCTGAAAGCTGTTGCTGGTCTTCACCGTCCCTCTGCAGCCTATTCAGAGACACAACAGGATTCAGGAGCCGGGCTTGCCTAGAGGAGGAACATCTCATGGTTCTCGTCCTCCGCAGGGCCTGTTTCCAGAAAGGCACACGTCCGGCTCCTTGTCCCACACGGAAGGTGGCAGCCCTGAAAGATGTTGCTGGTCTTCACCGTCCCCCTGCCGCCTATTCAGAGGCACAACAGGATTCAGGACCGGGGCTTGCCCAGAGGAGGAACTTCTCATGGCTCTCTTCCTCGGCAGGGCCTGTTTCCGAAAAGGCGCACGTCTGGCTCCTTGTCCCACACGGAAGGTGGCAGCCCTGAAAGCTGTTGCTGGTCTTCACCATCCCCCTGCAGCCTATTCAGAGGCACAACAGCATTCAGGACCCGGGCTTGCGTAGAGGAGAAACATCTCATGGCTCTCGTCCTCGGCAGGGCCTGTTTCCAGAAAGGCACACGTCCGGCTCCTTGTCCCACACGGAAGGTGGCAGCCCTGAAAGATCTTGCTGATCTTCACCGTCCCTCTGCAGCCTATTCAGAGGCACAACAGGATTCAGGACCCGGGCTTGCCCAGAGGATGAACATCTCATGTCTCTCGTCCTCGGCAGAGCCTCATTTCGAAACAGCACACGTCCGGCTCCTTGTCCCACACGGAAGGTGGCAGCCCTGAAAGCTGTTGCTGGTCTTCACCGTCCCCCTGCAGCCTATTCAGAGGCACAACAGGATTCAGGAGCCGGGCTTGCCTAGAGGAGGAACATCTCATGGCTCTCGTCCTCCGCAGGGCCTGTTTCCAGAAAGGCACACGTCCGGCTCCTTGTCCTAAAAAGAAGGTGGCAGCCCTGAATGCTGTTGCTGGTCTTCACCGTCCCCCTGCAGCCTATTCACAGGCACAACAGGATTCAGGACCCGGGCTTCCCCAGATGAGGAACATCTCATGGCTCTCGTCCTCGGCAGAGCCTCATTCCAAAACGGCACATGTCCGGCTCCTTGTCCCACACGGAAGGTGGCAGCCCTGAAAGCTGTTGCTGATCTTCACCATCCCCCTGCAGCCTATTCAGAGGCACAACAGGATTCAGGACCCGGGCTTGCGTAGAGGATGAACATCTCATGTCTCTCGTCCTCGGCCGAGCCTCATTTCGAAACAGCACACGTCCGGCTCCTTGTCCCACACGGAAGGTGGCAGCCCTGAAAGCTGTTGCTGGTCTTCACCGTCCCCCTGCAGCCTATTCAGAGGCACAACAGCATTCAGGACCCGGGCTTGCGTAGAGGAGAAACATCTCATGGCTCTCTTCCTCGGCAGGGCCTGTTTCCGAAATGGCGCACGTCTGGCTCCTTGTCCCACACGGAAGGTGGCAGCCCTGAAAGCTGTTGCTAGTCTTCACCATCCCCCTGCAGCCTATTCAGAGGCACAACAGGATTCAGGACCCGGGCTTGCATAGAGGAGAAACATCTCATGGCTCTCGTCCTCGGCAGGGCCTGTTTCCAGAAAGGCACACGTCCGGCTCCTTGTCCCACTCGGAACGTGGCAGCCCTGAAAGCTGTTGCTGGTCTTCACCGTCCCCCTGCAGCCTATTCACAGGCACAACAGGATTCAGGAGCCGGGCTTGCCTAGAGGAGGAACATCTCATGGCTCTCGTCCTCCGCAGGGCCTGTTTTCAGAAAGTCACTCGTCCGGCTCCTTGTCCCAAATGGAAGGTGGCAGCCCTGAAAGATGTTGCTGGTCTACACCGTCCCCCTGCAGCCTATTCACAGCCACAGCAGGATTCACGACCCGGGCTTGCGCAGAGGAGGAACATCTCATGGCTCTCGTCCTCCGCAGGGCCTGTTTACAGAAAGTCACTCGTCCGGCTCCTTGTCCCAAATGGAAGGTGGCAGCCCTGAAAGATGTTGCTGGTCTACACCGTCCCCCTGCAGCCTATTCACAGGCACAACAGGATTCAGGACCCGGGCTTGCCCAGAGGAGGAACATCTCATGGCTCTCGTCCTCGGCAGAGCCTCATTCCAAAACGGCACACGTCCGGCTCCTTGTCCCAAACGGAAGGCGGCAGCCCTGAAAGCTGTTGCTGGTCTTCACCGTCCCTCTGCAGCCTATTCACAGGCACAACAGGATTCAGGAGCCGGGCTTGCCTAGAGGAGGAACATCTCATGGCTCTCGTCCTCCGCAGGGCCTGTTTCCAGAAAGGCACACGTCCGGCTGATTGTCCCACACGGAAGGTGGCAGCCCTGAAAGCTGTTGCTGGTCTTCACCGTCCCCCTGCAGCCTATTCACAGGCACAACAGGATTTGGGACCCGGGCTTGCCCAGAGGAGGAACATCTCATGGCTCTCTTCCTCGGCAGGGCCTGTTTACGAAAAGGCGCACGTCTGGCTCCTTGTCCCACACGGAAGGTGGCAGCCCTGAAAGCTGTTGCAGGTCTTCACCATCCCCCTGCAGCCTATTCAGAGGCACAACAGCATTCAGGACCCGGGCTTGCGTAGAGGAGGAACATCTCATGGCTCTCGTCCTCGGCAGGGCCTGTTTCCGAAAAGGCACACGTCCGGCTCCTTGTCCCACATAGAGGGTGGCAGCCCTGAATGCTGTTGCTGGTCTTCACCGTCCCCCTGCAGCCTATTCAGAGGCACAACAGGATTCAGGACCCGGGATTGCCCAGAGGAGGAACATCTCATGGTTCTCGTCCTCGGCAGAGCCTCATTTCGAAACGGCACACGTCCGGCTCCTTGTCCCACACGGAAGGTGGCAGCCCTGAAAGCTGTTGCTGGTCGTCACCGTCCCCCTGCAGCCTATTCACAGGCACAACAGGATGCAGGACCCGGGCAGGACCCGGGATTGCCCACAGGAGGAACATCTCATGGCTCTCTTCCTCGGCAGGGCCTGTTTCTTAAAAGGCACACGTCCCGCTCCTTGTCCCAAACGGAAGGTGGCAGCCCTGAAAGATCTTGCTGGTCTTCACCGTTCCTCTGCAGCCTATTCAGAGGCACAACAGGATTCAGGAGCCGGGCTTGCCCAGAGGAGGAACATCTCATGGCTCTCGTCCTCGGCAGAGCCTCATTTCGAAATGGCACACGTCCTGCTCCTTGTCCCACACGGAAGGTGGCAGCCCTGAAAGCTGTTGCTGGTCTTCACCGTCCCCCTGCAGCCTATTCAGAGGCACAACAGGATTCAGGACCCGGGCTTGCCCAGAGGAGGAACATCTCATGGCTCTCGTCCTCCGCAGGGCCTGTTTCCAGAAAGTCACTCGTCCGGCTCCTTGTCTCAAATGGAAGGTGGCAGCCCTGAAAGCTGTTGCTGGTCTTCACCGTCCCCCTGCAGCCTATTCAGAGGCACAACAGGATTCAGGACCCGGGCTTGCCCAGAGGAGGAACATCTCATGGCTCTCGTCCTCGGCAGAGCCTGTTTCTTAAAAGGCGCACGTCCGGCTCCTTGTCCCACACGGAATGTGGCAGCCCGGAAAGCTGTTGCTGGTCTTCACCATCCCCCTGCAGCCTTTTCACAGGCACAAGAGGATTTGGGACCCGGGCTTGCCCAGAGGAGGAACATCTCATGGCTCTCGTCCTCCGCAGGGCCAATTTCTGAAAACGCACACGTCCGGCTCCTCGTCCCACATGGAAGTTGGCAGACCTGAATGCTGTTGCTGGTCTTCACCGTCCCCCTGCAGCCTATTCACAGGCATAAGAGGATTTGGGACCTGGGCTTGCCCAGAGGAGGAACATCTCATGGATCTCGTCCTAGGCAGAGCCTGATTCCGAAAAGGCACACGTCCGACTCCTTATCCCACAGGGAAGGTTGCAGCCCTGAATGCTGTTGCTGGTCTTCTCCGTCCCCCTGCAGCCTATTCACAGGCACAACAGCATTCAGTACCCGGGATTGCCCAGAGGAGGAACATCTCATGGCTCTCGTCCTCCGCAGGGCCTGTTTCCGAGAAGGCACACGTCCGGCTCCACGTCCCACATGGAAGGGGGCAGCCCTGAAAGCTGTTGCTGGTATTCACCGTCCACCTGCAGCCTATTCACAGGCACAACAGGATTCAGGACCCGGGCAGGACCCGGGCTTGCCCAGAGGAGGATCATCTCATGGCTCTCTTCCTCGGCAGGGCCTGTTTCTTAAAAGGCACACGTCCGGCTCCTTGTCCCACACGGAAGGTGGCAGTCCTGAATGCTGTTGCTGGTCTTCACCGTCCCCCTGCAGCCTATTCACAGGCACAACAGGATTCAGGACCCGGGCTTGCCCAGAGGAGGAACATCTCATGGCTCTCTTCCTCGGCAGGGCCTGTTTCCGAATAGGCGCACGTCTGGCTCCTTGTCCCACATGGAAGGTGGCAGACCTGAAAGATGTTTCTGGTCTTCACTGTCCCCCTGCAGCCTATTCACAGGCACAACAGCATTCAGGACCCGGGCTTGTGTAGAGGAGGAACATCTCATGGCTCTCTTCCTCGGCAGGGCCTGTTTCCGAATAGGCACTCGTGCGGCACCTTTTCCCAAATGGAAGGTGGCAGCCCTGAAAGATGTTGCTGGTCTACACCGTCCCCCTGCAGCCTATTCACAGGCACAACAGGATTCACAACCCGGCCTTGCCTAGAGGAGGAACATCTCATGGCTCTCGTCCTCCGCAGGGCCTGTTTCCAGAAAGGCACTCGTGCGGCTCCTTGTCCCAAATGGAAGATGACAGCCCTGAATGCTGTTGCTGGTCTTCACCGTCCCCCTGCAGCCTATTCAGAAGCACAACAGGATTTAGGACCCGGGCTTGCCCAGAGGAGGAACATCTCATGGCACTCGTCCTCCGCAGGGCCTGTTTCTGAAAACGCACACGTCCGGCTCCTTGTCCCACACGGAAGTTGGCAGACCTGAATGCTGTTGCTGATCTTCACCGTCCCCCTGCAGTCTATTCACAGGCACGAGAGGATTTGGGACCCGGGCTTGCCCAGAGGAGGAACATCTCATGGCTCTCGTCCTCGGCAGAGCCTGATTCCGAAAAGGCACACGTCCGACTCCTTATCCCACACGGAAGGTGGCAGCCCTGAAAGATGTTGCTGGTCTACACCGTCCCCCTGCAGTCTATTCACAGGCACAGCAGGATTCACGACCCGGGCTTGCCCAGAGGAGGAACATCTCATGGCTCTCGTCCTCGGCAGGGCCTGTTTCTGAAAAGGCACACGTCCGGCTCCTTGTCCCACACGGAAGGTGGCAGCCCTGAAAGCTGTTGCTGGTCTTCACCGTCCACCTGCAGCCTATTCACAGGCACAACAGGATTCAGGACCCGGGCAGGACCTGGGCTTGCCCAGAGGAGGAACATCTCATGACTCTCTTCCTCGGCAGGGCCTGTTTCTTAAAGGCACACGTCCGGCTCCTTGTCCCACACGGAATGTGGCAGCCCTGAAAGCTGTTGCTGGTCTTCACCGTCCCCCTGCAGCCTATTCAGAGGCACAACAGCATTCAGGACCCGGGCTTGCCCAGAGGAGGAACATCTCATGGCTCTCGTCCTCGGCAGGGCCTGTTTCCGAGACGGCACACGTCCGGCTCCTTGTCCCACACGGAACGTGGCAGCCCTGAATGCTGTTGCTGGTCTTCACCGTCCCCCTGCAGCCTATTCAGTGGCACAACTACATTCAGGACCCGGGCTTGCGTAGAGGAGGAACATCTCATGGCTCTCGTCCTCGGCAGGGCCTGTTTCCAGAAAGGCACACGTCCGGCTCCTTGTCCCAAATGGAAGGTGGCAGCCCTGAAAGATGTTGCTGGTCTACACCGTCCCCCTGCAGCCTATTCACAGGCACAGCAGGATTCACGACCCGGGCTTGCCCAGAGGAGGAACATCTCATGGCTCTCGTCCTCCGCAGGGCCTGTTTCCAGAAAGGCACACGTCCGGCTCCTTGTCCCAAACAGAAGGTGGCAGCCCTGAATGCTGTTGCTGGTCTTCACCGTCCCCCTGCAGCCTATTCAGAGGCACAACAGGATTCAGGAACCGGGCTTGCCCAGAGGAGGAACATCTCATGGCTCTCGTCCTAGGCAGAGCCTCATTCCAAAACGGCACACGTCCGGCTCCTTGTCCCAAACGGAAGGCGGCAGCCCTGAAAGCTGTTGCTGGTCTTCACCGTCCCTCTGCAGCCTATTCACAGGCACAACAGGATTCAGGAGCCGGGCTTGCCTAGAGGAGGAACATCTCATGGCTCTCGTCCTCCGCAGGGCCTGTTTCCAGAAAGGCACACGTCCGGCTCCTTGTCCCACACGGAAGGTGGCAGCCCTGAAAGCTGTTGCTGGTCTTCACCGTCCCCCTGCAGCCTATTCACAGGCACAACAGGATTTGGGACCCGGGCTTGCCCAGAGGAGGAACATCTCATGGCTCTCTTCCTCGGCAGGGCCTGTTTACGAAAACGCGCACGTCTGGCTCCTTGTCCCACACGGAAGGTGGCAGCCCTGAAAGCTGTTGCAGGTCTTCACCATCCCCCTGCAGCCTATTCAGAGGCACAACAGGATTCAGGACCCGGGCTTGCCCAGAGGATGAACATCTCATGGCTCTCGTCCTCGGCAGGGCCTGTTTCCGAAAAGGCACACGTCCGGCTCCTTGTCCCACATGGAGGGTGGCAGCCCTGAATGCTGTTGCTGGTCTTCACCGTCCCCCTGCAGCCTATTCAGAGGCACAACAGGATTCAGGACCCGGGCTTGCCCAGAGGAGGAACATCTCATGGTTCTCGTCCTCGGCAGAGCCTCATTTCGAAACGGCACACGTCCGGCTCCTTGTCCCACACGGAATGTGGCAGCCCTGAAAGCTGTTGCTGGTCTTCACCGTCCCCCTGCAGCCTATTCACAGGCACAACAGGATGCAGGACCCGGGCAGGACCCGGGATTGCCCACAGGAGGAACATCTCATGGCTCTCTTCCTCGGCAGGGCCTGTTTCTTAAAAGGCACACGTCACGCTCCTTGTCCCAAACGGAAGGTGGAAGCCCTGAAAGATCTTGCTGGTCTTCACCGTCCCTCTGCAGCCTATTCAGAGGCACAACAGGATTCAGGAGCCGGGCTTGCCCAGAGGAGGAACATCTCATGGCTCTCGTCCTCGGCAGAGCCTCATTTCGAAATGGCACACGTCCGGCTCCTTGTCCCACACGGAAGGTGGCAGCCCTGAAAGCTGTTGCTGGTCTTCACCGTCCCCCTGCAGCCTATTCAGAGGCACAACAGCATTCAGGAACCGGGGTTGCCCAGAGGAGGAACATCTCATGGCTCTCGTCCTAGGCAGAGCCTCATTCCAAAACGGCACACGTCCGGCTCCTTGTCCCAAACGGAAGGCGGCAGCCCTGAAAGCTGTTGCTGGTCTTCACCGTCCCTCTGCAGCCTATTCACAGGCACAACAGGATTCAGGAGCCGGGCTTGCCTAGAGGAGGAACATCTCATGGCTCTCGTCCTCCGCAGGGCCTGTTTCCAGAAAGGCACACGTCCGGCTCCTTGTCCCACACGGAAGGTGGCAGCCCTGAAAGCTGTTGCTGGTCTTCACCGTCCCCCTGCAGCCTATTCACAGGCACAAGAGGATCTGGGACCTGGGCTTGCCCAGAGGAGGAACATCTCATGGCTCTCGTCCTCGGCAGAGCCTCTTTCCGAAAAGGCACACTTCCGGGTCCTTGTCCGACACGGAAGGTGGCAGCCCTGAATGCTGTTGCTGGTCTTCACCGTCCCCCTGCAGCCTATTCACAGGCACAACAGCATTCAGTACCCGGGATTGCCCAGAGGAGGAACATCTCATGGCTCTCGTCCTCCGCAGGGCTGTTTCCGAGAAGGCACACGTCCGGCTCCATGTCCCACATGGAAGGGGGCAGCCCTGAAAGCTGTTGCTGGTCTTCACCATCCCCCTGCAGCCTATTCACAGGCACAACAGGATTCAGGACCCGGGCAGGACCCGGGCTTGCCCAGAGGAGGATCATCTCATGGCTCTCTTCCTCGGCAGGGCCTGTTTCTTAAAAGGCACACGTCCGGCTCCTTGTCCCACACGGAAGGTGGCAGCCCTGAATGCTGTTGCTGGTCTTCACCGTCCCCCAGCAGCCTATTCACAGGCACAACAGGATTCAGGACCCGGGCTTGCCCAGAGGAGGAACATCTCATGGCTCTCTTCCTCGGCAGGGCCTGTTTCCGAATAGGCGCACGTCTGGCTCCTTGTCCCACACGGAAGGTGTCAGCCCTGAAAGCTGTTGCTGGTCTTCACCGTCCCCCTGCAGCCTATTCACAGGCACAACAGCATTCAGGACCCGGGCTTGCGTAGACGAGGAACATCTCATGGCTCTCTTCCTCGGCAGGGCCTGTTTCCGAATAGGCACTCGTGCGGCACATTTTCCCAAATGGAAGGTGGCAGCCCTGAAAGATGTTGCTGGTCTACACCGTCCCCCTGCAGCCTATTCACAGGCACAACAGGATTCACAACCCGGCCTTGCCTAGAGGAGGAACATCTCATGGCTCTCGTCCTCCGCAGGGCCTGTTGCCAGAAAGGCACTCGTTCGGCTCCTTGTCCCAAATGGAAGATGACAGCCCTGAATGCTGTTGCTGGTCTTCACCGTCCCCCTGCAGCCTATTCAGAAGCACAACAGGATTCAGGACCCGGGCTTGCCCAGAGGAGGAACATCTCATGGCACTCGTCCTCCGCAGGGCCTGTTTCTGAAAACGCACACGTCCGGCTCCTTGTCCCACACGGAAGTTGGCAGACCTGAATGCTGTTGCTGGTCTTCACCATCCCCCTGCAGCCTATTCACAGGCACGAGAGGATTTGGGACCCGGGCTTGCCCAGAGGAGGAACATCTCATGGCTCTCGTCCTCGGCAGAGCCTGATTCCGAAAAGGCACACGTCCGACTCCTTATCCCACACGGAAGGTGGCAGCCCTGAAAGATGTTGCTGGTCTACACCGTCCCCCTGCAGCCTATTCACAGGCACAGCAGGATTCACGACCCGGGCTTGCCCAGAGGAGGAACATCTCATGGCTCTCGTCCTCGGCAGGGCCTGTTTCTGAAAAGGCACACGTCCGGCTCCTTGTCCCACACGGAAGGTGGCAGCCCTGAAAGCTGTTGCTGGTCTTCACCGTCCACCTGCAGCCTATTCACAGGCACAACAGGATTCAGGACCCGGGCAGGACCTGGGCTTGCCCAGAGGAGGAACATCTCATGACTCTCTTCCTCCGCAGGGCCTGTTTCCGAGAAGGCACACGTCCGGCTCCTTGTCCCACACGGAACGTGGCAGCCCTGAATGCTGTTGCTGGTCTTCACCGTCCCCCTGCAGCCTATTCAGTGGCACAACTACATTCAGGACCCGGGCTTGCCCAGAGGAGGAACATCTCATGGCTCTCGTCCTCGGCAGGGCCTGTTTCCAGAAAGGCACACGTCCGGCTCCTTGTCCCAAATGGAAGGTGGCAGCCCTGAAAGATCTTGCTGGTCTTCACCGTCCCTCTGCAGCCTATTCAGAGGCACAACAGGATTCAGGACCCGGGCTTGCCCAGAGGAGGAACATCTCATGGCTCTCGTCCTCGGCAGAGCCTCATTTCGAAATGGCACACGTCCGGCTCCTTGTCCCACACGGAAGGTGGCAGCCCTGAAAGCTGTTGCTGGTCTTCACCGTCCCCCTGCAGCCTATTCAGAGGCACAACAGCATTCAGGACGCGGGCTTGCCCAGAGGAGGAACATCTCATGGCTCTCGTCCTCCGCAGGGCCTGTTTCCAGAAAGTCACTCGTCCGGCTCCTTGTCTCAAATGGAAGGTGGCAGCCCTGAATGCTGTTGCTGGTCTTCACCGTCCCCCTGCAGCCTATTCACAGGCACAACAGGATTCAGGACCCGGGCTTGCCCAGAGGAGGAACATCTCATGGCTCTCGTCCTCGGCAGGGCCTGTTTCTTAAAGGCACACGTCCGGCTCCTTGTCCCACACGGAATGTGGCAGCCCTGAAAACTGTTGCTGGTCTTCACCGTCCCCCTGCAGCCTATTCAGAGGCACAACAGCATTCAGGACCCGGGCTTGCCCAGAGGAGGAACATCTCATGGCTCTCGTCCTCGGCAGGGCCTGTTTCCGAGAAGGCACACGTCCGGCTCCTTGTCCCACACGGAACGTGGCAGCCCTGAATGCTGTTGCTGGTCTTCACCGTCCCCCTGCAGCCTATTCAGTGGCACAACTACATTCAGGACCCGGGCTTGCCCAGAGGAGGAACATCTCATGGCTCTCGTCCTCGGCAGGGCCTGTTTCCAGAAAGGCACACGTCCGGCTCCTTGTCCCAAATGGAAGGTGGCAGCCCTGAAAGATCTTGCTGGTCTTCACCGTCCCTCTGCAGCCTATTCAGAGGCACAACAGGATTCAGGACCCGGGCTTGCCCAGAGGAGGAACATCTCATGGCTCTCGTCCTCGGCAGAGCCTGTTTCCGAAAAGGCACACGTCCGGCTCCTTGTCCCACATGGAGGGTGGCAGCCCTGAATGCTGTTGCTGGTCTTCACCGTCCCCCTGCAGCCTATTCACAGGCACAACAGGATTCAGGACCCGGGCTTGCCCAGAGGAGGAACATCTCATGGCTCTCGTCCTCGGCAGAGCCTCATTTCGAAACGGCACACGTCCGGCTCCTTGTCCCACACGGAAGGTGGCAGCCCTGAAAGCTGTTGCTGGTCTTCACCGTCCCCCTGCAGCCTATTCAGAGGCACAAGAGGATTCAGGAGCCGGTCTTGCCTAGAGGAGGAACATCTCATGGCTCTCGTCCTCCGCAGGGCCTGTTTCCAGAAAGGCACTCGTCCGGCTCCTTTTCCCAAATGGAAGGCGGCAGCCCTGAAAGATGTTGCTGGTCTACACCGTCCCCCTGCAGCCTATTCACAGGCACAGCAGGATTCACGACCCGGGCTTGCCCAGAGGAGGAACATCTCATGGCTCTCGTCCTCCGCAGGGCCTGTTTCCAGAAAGGCACACGTCCGGCTCCTTGTCCCAAACAGAAGGTGGCAGCCCTGAATGCTGTTGCTGGTCTTCACCGTCCCCCTGCAGCCTATTCACAGGCACAACAGGATTTGGGACCCGGGCTTGCCCAGAGGAGGAACATCTCATGGCTCTCTTCCTCGGCAGGGCCTGTTTACGTAAAGGCGCACGTCTGGCTCCTTGTCCCACACGGAAGGTGGCAGCCCTGAAAGATGTTGCAGGTCTTCACCATCCCCCTGCAGCCTATTCAGAGGCACAACAGGATTCAGGACCCGGGCTTGCCCAGAGGAGGAACATCTCATGGCTCTCGTCCTCGGCAGGGCCTGTTTCCGAAAAGGCACACGTCCGGCTCCTTGTCCCACATGGAGGGTGGCAGCCCTGAATGCTGTTGCTGGTCTTCACCGTCCCCCTGCAGCCTATTCAGAGGCACAACAGGATTCAGGACCCGGGCTTGCCCAGAGGAGGAACATCTCATGGTTCTCGTCCTCGGCAGAGCCTCATTTCGAAACGGCACACGTCCGGCTCCTTGTCCCACACGGAAGGTGGCAGCCCTGAAAGCTGTTGCTGGTCTTCACCGTCCCCCTGCAGCCTATTCACAGGCACAACAGGATGCAGGACCCGGGCAGGACCCGGGATTGCCCACAGGAGGAACATCTCATGGCTCTCTTCCTCGGCAGGGCCTGTTTCTTAAAAGGCACACGTCCCGCTCCTTGTCCCAAACGGAAGGTGGCAGCCCTGAAAGCTGTTGCTGGTCTTCACCGTCCCCCTGCAGCCTATTCAGAGGCACAACAGGATTCAGGAGCCGGGCTTGCCCAGAGGAGGAACATCTCATGGCTCTCGTCCTCGGCAGAGCCTCATTTCGAAATGGCACACGTCCGGCTCCTTGTCCCACACGGAAGGTGGCAGCCCTGAAAGCTGTTGCTGGTCTTCACCGTCCCCCTGCAGCCTATTCAGAGGCACAACAGCATTCAGGACCCGGGCTTGCCCAGAGGAGGAACATCTCATGGCTCTCGTCCTCCGCAGGGCCTGTTTCCAGAAAGCCACTCGTCCGGCTCCTTGTCTCAAATGGAAGGTGGCAGCCCTGAATGCTGTTGCTGGTCTTCACCGTCCCCCTGCAGCCTATTCACAGGCACAACAGGATTCAGGACCCGGGCTTGCCCAGAGGAGGAACATCTCATGGCTCTCGTCCTCGGCAGAGCCTGTTTCTTAAAAGGCGCACGTCCGGCTCCTTGTCCCACACGGAATGTGGCAGCCCGGAAAGCTGTTTCATGTCTTCACCATCCCCCTGCAGCCTTTTCACAGGCACAACAGGATTTGGGACCCGGGCTTGCCCAGAGGAGGAACATCTCATGGCTCTCGTCCTCCGCAGGGCCAATTTCTGAAAACGCACACGTCCGGCTCCTCGTCCCACACGGAAGTTGGCAGCCCTGAATGCTGTTGCTGGTCTTCACCGTCCCCCTGCAGCCTATTCACAGGCACAACAGCATTCAGTACCCGGGATTGCCCAGAGGAGGAACATCTCATGGCTCTCGTCCTCCGCAGGGCTGTTTCCGAGAAGGCACACGTCCGGCTCCATGTCCCACATGGAAGGGGGCAGCCCTGAAAGCTGTTGCTGGTCTTCACCATCCCCCTGCAGCCTATTCACAGGCACAACAGGATTCAGGACCCGGGCAGGACCCGGGCTTGCCCAGAGGAGGATCATCTCATGGCTCTCTTCCTCGGCAGGGCCTGTTTCTTAAAAGGCACACGTCCGGCTCCTTGTCCCACACGGAAGGTGGCAGCCCTGAATGCTGTTGCTGGTCTTCACCGTCCCCCTGCAGCCTATTCACAGGCACAACAGGATTCAGGACCCGGGCTTGCCCAGAGGAGGAACATCTCATGGCTCTCTTCCTCGGCAGGGCCTGTTTCCGAATAGGCGCACGTCTGGCTCCTTGTCCCACACGGAAGGTGGCAGCCCTGAAAGATGTTGCTGGTCTTCACCGTCCCCCTGCAGCCTATTCACAGGCACAACAGCATTCAGGACCCGGGCTTGCGTAGAGGAGGAACATCTCATGGCTCTCTTCCTCGGCAGGGCCTGTTTCCGAATAGGCACTCGTGCGGCACCTTTTCCCAAATGGAAGGTGGCAGCCCTGAAAGATGTTGCTGGTCTACACCGTCCCCCTGCAGCCTATTCACAGGCACAACAGGATTCACAACCCGGCCTTGCCTAGAGGAGGAACATCTCATGGCTCTCGTCCTCCGCAGGGCCTGTTTCCAGAAAGGCACTCGTGCGGCTCCTTGTCCCAAATGGAAGATGACAGCCCTGAATGCTGTTGCTGGTCTTCACCGTCCCCCTGCAGCCTATTCAGAGGCACAACAGGATTCAGGACCCGGGCTTGCCCAGAGGAGGAACATCTCATGGCACTCGTCCTCCGCAGGGCCTCTTTCTGAAAACGCACACGTCCGGCTCCTTGTCCCACACAGAAGTTGGCAGACCTGAATGCTGTTGCTGGTCTTCACCATCCCCCTGCAGCCTATTCACAGGCACGAGAGGATTTGGGACCCGGGCTTGCCCAGAGGAGGAACATCTCATGGCTCTCGTCCTCGGCAGAGTCTGATTCCGAAAAGGCACACGTCCGACTCCTTTTCCCTCACGGAAGGTGGCAGCCCTGAAAGATGTTGCTGGTCTACACCGTCCCCCTGCAGCCTATTCACAGGCACAGCAGGATTCACGACCCGGGCTTGCCCAGAGGAGGAACATCTCATGGCTCTCGTCCTCGGCAGGGCCTGTTTCTGAAAAGGCACACGTCCGGCTCCTTGTCCCACACGGAAGGTGGCAGCCCTGAAAGCTGTTGCTGCTCTTCACCGTCCACCTGCAGCCTATTCACAGGCACAACAGGATTCAGGACCCGGGCAGGACCTGGGCTTGCCCAGAGGAGGAACATCTCATGACTCTCTTCCTCGGCAGGGCCTGTTTCTTAAAGGCACACGTCCGGCTCCTTGTCCCACACGGAATGTGGCAGCCCTGAAAGCTGTTGCTGGTCTTCACCGTCCCCCTGCAGCCTATTCAGAGGCACAACAGCATTCAGGACCCGGGCTTGCCCAGAGGAGGAACATCTCATGGCTCTCGTCCTCGGCAGGGCCTGTTTCCGAGAAGGCACACGTCCGGCTCCTTGTCCCACACGGAACGTGGCAGCCCTGAATGCTGTTGCTGGTCTTCACCGTCCCCCTGCAGCCTATTCAGTGGCACAACTACATTCAGGACCCGGGCTTGCCCAGAGGAGGAACATCTCATGGCTCTCGTCCTCGGCAGGGCCTGTTTCCAGAAAGGCACACGTCCGGCTCCTTGTCCCAAATGGAAGGTGGCAGCCCTGAAAGATCTTGCTGGTCTTCACCGTCCCTCTGCAGCCTATTCAGAGGCACAACAGGATTCAGGACCCGGGCTTGCCCAGAGGAGGAACATCTCATGGCTCTCGTCCTCGGCAGAGCCTGTTTCCGAAAAGGCACACGTCCGGCTCCTTGTCCCACATGGAGGGTGGCAGCCCTGAATGCTGTTGCTGGTCTTCACCGTCCCCCTGCAGCCTATTCACAGGCACAACAGGATTCAGGACCCGGGCTTGCCCAGAGGAGGAACATCTCATGGCTCTCGTCCTCGGCAGAGCCTCATTTCGAAACGGCACACGTCCGGCTCCTTGTCCCACACGGAAGGTGGCAGCCCTGAAAGCTGTTGCTGGTATTCACCGTCCCCCTGCAGCCTATTCAGAGGCACAAGAGGATTCAGGAGCCGGTCTTGCCTAGAGGAGGAACATCTCATGGCTCTCGTCCTCCGCAGGGCCTGTTTCCAGAAAGGCACTCGTCCGGCTCCTTTTCCCAAATGGAAGGTGGCAGCCCTGAAAGATGTTGCTGGTCTACACCGTCCCCCTGCAGCCTATTCACAGGCACAGCAGGATTCACGACCCGGGCTTGCCCAGAGGAGGAACATCTCATGGCTCTCGTCCTCCGCAGGGCCTGTTTCCAGAAAGGCACACGTCCGGCTCCTTGTCCCAAACAGAAGGTGGCAGCCCTGAATGCTGTTGCTGGTCTTCACCGTCCCCCTGCAGCCTATTCAGAGGCACAACAGGATTCAGGAACCGGGCTTGCCCAGAGGAGGAACATCTCATGGCTCTCGTCCTCGGCAAAGCCTCATTCCAAAACGGCACACGTCCGGCTCGTTGTCCCACACGGAAGGTGGCAGCCCTGAATGCTGTTGCTGGTCTTCACCGTCCCCCTGCAGCCTATTCACAGGCACAACAGGATTTGGGACCCGGGCTTGCCCAGAGGAGGAACATCTCATGGCTCTCTTCCTCGGCAGGGCCTGTTTACGAAAAGGCGCACGTCTGGCTCCTTGTCCCACACGGAAGGTGGCAGCCCTGAAAGATGTTGCTGGTCTTCACCATCCCCCTGCAGCCTATTCAGAGGCACAACAGCATTCAGGACCCGGGCTTGCCCAGAGGATGAACATCTCATGTGTCTCGTCCTCGGCAGAGCCTGTTTCCGAAAAGGCACAGGTCCGGCTCCTTGTCCCACATGGAGGGTGGCAGCCCTGAATGCTGTTGCTGGTCTTCACATTCCCCCTGCAGCCTATTCACAGGCACAACAGGATTCAGGACCCGGGCTTGCCCAGAGGAGGAACATCTCATGGCTCTCGTCCTCCGCAGGGCCTGTTTCCAGAAAGGCACTCGTCCGGCTCCTTGTCCCAAATGGAAGGTGGCAGCCCTGAAAGGTGTTGCTGATCTACACCGTCCCCCTGCAGCCTATTCACAGGCACAGCAGGATTCACGACCCGGGCTTGCCCAGAGGAGGAACATCTCATGGCTCTCGTCCTCCGCAGGGCCTGTTTCCAGAAAGGCACACGTCCGGCTCCTTGTCCCAAACGGAAGGTGGCAGCCCTGAATGCTGTTGCTGGTCTTCACCGTCCCCCTGCAGCCTATTCACAGGCACAACAGGATTCAGGACCCGGGCTTGCCCAGAGGAGGAACATCTCATGGCTCTCGTCCTCGGCAGAGCCTGTTTCTTAAAAGGCGCACGTCCGGCTCCTTGTCCCACACGGAAGGTGGCAGCCCTGAAAGCTCTTGCTGGTCTTCACCGTCCACCTGCAGCCTATTCACAGGCACAACAGGATTCAGGACCCGGGCAGGACCCGGGCTTGCCCAGAGGAGGAACATCTCATGACTCTCTTCCTCGGCAGGGCCTGTTTCTTAAAAGGCACACGTCCGGCTCCTTGTCCCACACGGAAGGTGGCAGCCCTGAAAGCTGTTGCTGGTCTTCACCGTCCCCCTGCAGCCTATTCAGAGGCACAACAGCATTCAGGACCCGGGCTTGCCCAGAGGAGGAACATCTCATGGCTCTCGTCCTCGGCAGGGCCTGTTTCCGAGAAGGCACACGTCCGGCTCCTTGTCCCACACGGAAGGTGGCAGCCCTGAATGCTGTTGCTGGTCTTCACCGTCCCTCTGCAGCCTATTCACAGGCACAACAGGATTAAGGAACAGGCCTTGCCCAGAGGAGGAACATCTCATGGCTCTCTTCCTCGGCAGGGCCTGTTTCCGAAAAGGCGCACGTCTGGCTCCTTGTCCCACACGGAAGGTGGCAGCCCTGAAAGCTGTTGCTGGTCTTCACCGTCCCCCTGCAGCCTATTCACAGGCACAACAGGATTCAGGACCCGGGCTTGCCCAGAGGAGGAACATCTCATGGTTCTCCTCCTCCGCAGAGCCTCATTTCGAAACGGCACACGTCCGGCTCCTTGTCCCACACGGAAGGTGGCAACCCTGAAAGCTGTTGCTGGTCTTCACCGTCCCCCTGCAGCCTATTCAGAGTCACAACAGGACTCAGGAGCCGGGCTTGTCCAGAGGAGGAACATCTCATGGCTCTCGTCCTCCGCAGGGCCTGTTTCAAGAAAGGCACTCGTCCGGCTCCTTGTCCCACACGGAAGGTGGCAGCCCTGAAAGGTGTTGCTGGTCTACACCGTCCCCCTGCAGCCTATTCACAGGCACAGCAGGATTCACGACCTGGGCTTGCCCAGAGGAGGAAAATCTCATGGCTCTCGTCCTCGGCAGAGCCTGATTCCGAAAAGGCACACGTCCGACTCCTTATCCCACAGGGAAGGTTGCAGCCCTGAATGCTGTTGCTGGTCTTCACCGTCCCCCTGCAGCCTATTCACAGGCACAACAGGATTCAGGACCCGGGCAGGACCCGGGATTGCCCAGAGGAGGAACATCTCATGGCTCTCTTCCTCGGCAGGGCCTGTTTCTTAAAAGGCACACGTCCCGCTCCTTGTCCCAAACGGAAGGTGGCAGCCCTGAAAGATCTTGCTGGTCTTCACCGTCCCTCTGCAGCCTAATCAGAGGCACAACAGGATTCAGGACCCGGGCTTGCCCAGAGGATGAACATCTCATGTCTCTCGTCCTCGGCAGAACCTGTTTCCGAAAAGGCACACGTCCGGCTCCTTGTCCCACACGGAAGGTGGCAGCCCTGAATGCTGTTGCTGGTCTTCACTGTCCCCCTGCAGCCTATTCACAGGCACAACAGGATTCAGGACCCGGGCTTGCCCAGAGGAGGAACATCTCATGGCTCTCGTCCTCGGCAGAGCCTGTTTCTTAAAAGGCGCACGTCCGGCTCCTTGTCCCACACGGAAGGTGGCAGCCCTGAAAGCTCTTGCTGGTCTTCACCGTCCACCTGCAGCCTATTCACAGGCACAACAGGATTCAGGACCCGGGCAGGACCCGGGCTTGCCCAGAGGAGGAACATCTCATGACTCTCTTCCTCGGCAGGGCCTGTTTCTTAAAAGGCACACGTCCGGCTCCTTGTCCCACACGGAAGGTGGCAGCCCTGAAAGCTGTTGCTGGTCTTCACCGTCCCCCTGCAGCCTATTCAGAGGCACAACAGCATTCAGGACCCGGGCTTGCCCAGAGGAGGAACATCTCATGGCTCTCGTCCTCGGCAGGGCCTGTTTCCGAGAAGGCACACGTCCGGCTCCTTGTCCCACACGGAAGGTGGCAGCCCTGAATGCTGTTGCTGGTCTTCACAGTCCCCCTGCAGCCTATTCACAGGCACAACAGGATTAAGGAACAGGCCTTGCCCAGAGGAGGAACATCTCATGGCTCTCTTCCTCGGCAGGGCCTGTTTCCGAAAAGGCGCACGTCTGGCTCCTTGTCCCAAATGGAAGGTGGCAGCCCTGAAAGATCTTGCTGGTCTTCACCGTCCCTCTGCAGCCTATTCAGAGGCACAACAGGATTCAGGACCCGGGCTTGCCCAGAGGAGGAACATCTCATGGCTCTCGTCCTCGGCAGGGCCTGTTTCCAGAAAGGCACACGTCCGGCTCCTTGTCCCAAATGGAAGGTGGCAGCCCTGAAAGATCTTGCTGGTCTTCACCGTCCCTCTGCAGCCTATTCAGAGGCACAACAGGATTCAGGACCCGGGCTTGCCCAGAGGAGGAACATCTCATGGCTCTCGTCCTCGGCAGAGCCTGTTTCCGAAAAGGCACACGTCCGGCTCCTTGTCCCACATGGAGGGTGGCAGCCCTGAATGCTGTTGCTGGTCTTCACCGTCCCCCTGCAGCCTATTCACAGGCACAACAGGATTCAGGACCCGGGCTTGCCCAGAGGAGGAACATCTCATGGCTCTCGTCCTCGGCAGAGCCTCATTTCGAAACGGCACACGTCCGGCTCCTTGTCCCACACGGAAGGTGGCAGCCCTGAATGCTGTTGCTGGTCTTCACAGTCCCCCTGCAGCCTATTCACAGGCACAACAGGATTAAGGAACAGGCCTTGCCCAGAGGAGGAACATCTCATGGTTCTCCTCCTCCGCAGAGCCTCATTTCGAAACGGCACACGTCCGGCTCCTTGTCCCACACGGAAGGTGGCAACCCTGAAAGCTGTTGCTGGTCTTCACCGTCCCCCTGCAGCCTATTCAGAGTCACAACAGGATTCAGGAGCCGGGCTTGTCCAGAGGAGGAACATCTCATGGCTCTCGTCCTCCGCAGGGCCTGTTTCAAGAAAGGCACTCGTCCGGCTCCTTGTCCCACACGGAAGGTGGCAGCCCTGAAAGGTGTTGCTGGTCTACACCGTCCCCCTGCAGCCTATTCACAGGCACAGCAGGATTCACGACCTGGGCTTGCCCAGAGGAGGAAAATCTCATGGCTCTCGTCCTCGGCAGAGCCTGATTCCGAAAAGGCACACGTCCGACTCCTTATCCCACAGGGAAGGTTGCAGCCCTGAATGCTGTTGCTGGTCTTCACCGTCCCCCTGCAGCCTATTCACAGGCACAACAGGATTCAGGACCCGGGCAGGACCCGGGATTGCCCAGAGGAGGAACATCTCATGGCTCTCTTCCTCGGCAGGGCCTGTTTCTTAAAAGGCACACGTCCCGCTCCTTGTCCCAAACGGAAGGTGGCAGCCCTGAAAGATCTTGCTGGTCTTCACCGTCCCTCTGCAGCCTAATCAGAGGCACAACAGGATTCAGGACCCGGGCTTGCCCAGAGGATGAACATCTCATGTCTCTCGTCCTCGGCAGAACCTGTTTCCGAAAAGGCACACGTCCGGCTCCTTGTCCCACACGGAAGGTGGCAGCCCTGAATGCTGTTGCTGGTCTTCACCGTCCCCCTGCAGCCTATTCACAGGCACAACAGGATTCAGGACCCGGGCTTGCCCAGAGGAGGAACATCTCATGGCTCTCGTCCTCGGCAGAGCCTGTTTCTTAAAAGGCGCACGTCCGGCTCCTTGTCCCACACGGAAGGTGGCAGCCCTGAAAGCTCTTGCTGGTCTTCACCGTCCACCTGCAGCCTATTCACAGGCACAACAGGATTCAGGACCCGGGCAGGACCCGGGCTTGCCCAGAGGAGGAACATCTCATGACTCTCTTCCTCGGCAGGGCCTGTTTCTTAAAAGGCACACGTCCGGCTCCTTGTCCCACACGGAAGGTGGCAGCCCTGAAAGCTGTTGCTGGTCTTCACCGTCCCCCTGCAGCCTATTCAGAGGCACAACAGCATTCAGGACCCGGGCTTGCCCAGAGGAGGAACATCTCATGGCTCTCGTCCTCGGCAGGGCCTGTTTCCGAGAAGGCACACGTCCGGCTCCTTGTCCCACACGGAAGGTGGCAGCCCTGAATGCTGTTGCTGGTCTTCACAGTCCCCCTGCAGCCTATTCACAGGCACAACAGGATTAAGGAACAGGCCTTGCCCAGAGGAGGAACATCTCATGGCTCTCTTCCTCGGCAGGGCCTGTTTCCGAAAAGGCGCACGTCTGGCTCCTTGTCCCAAATGGAAGGTGGCAGCCCTAAAAGATCTTGCTGGTCTTCACCGTCCCTCTGCAGCCTATTCAGAGGCACAACAGGATTCAGGACCCGGGCTTGCCCAGAGGAGGAACATCTCATGGCTCTCGTCCTCGGCAGGGCCTGTTTCCAGAAAGGCACACGTCCGGCTCCTTGTCCCAAATGGAAGGTGGCAGCCCTGAAAGATCTTGCTGGTCTTCACCGTCCCTCTGCAGCCTATTCAGAGGCACAACAGGATTCAGGACCCGGGCTTGCCCAGAGGAGGAACATCTCATGGCTCTCGTCCTCGGCAGAGCCTGTTTCCGAAAAGGCACACGTCCGGCTCCTTGTCCCACATGGAGGGTGGCAGCCCTGAATGCTGTTGCTGGTCTTCACCGTCCCCCTGCAGCCTATTCACAGGCACAACAGGATTCAGGACCCGGGCTTGCCCAGAGGAGGAACATCTCATGGCTCTCGTCCTCGGCAGAGCCTCATTTCGAAACGGCACACGTCCGGCTCCTTGTCCCACACGGAAGGTGGCAGCCCTGAAAGCTGTTGCTGGTATTCACCGTCCCCCTGCAGCCTATTCAGAGGCACAAGAGGATTCAGGAGCCGGTCTTGCCTAGAGGAGGAACATCTCATGGCTCTCGTCCTCCGCAGGGCCTGTTTCCAGAAAGGCACTCGTCCGGCTCCTTTTCCCAAATGGAAGGTGGCAGCCCTGAAAGATGTTGCTGGTCTACACCGTCCCCCTGCAGCCTATTCACAGGCACAGCAGGATTCACGACCCGGGCTTGCCCAGAGGAGGAACATCTCATGGCTCTCGTCCTCCGCAGGGCCTGTTTCCAGAAAGGCACACGTCCGGCTCCTTGTCCCAAACAGAAGGTGGCAGCCCTGAATGCTGTTGCTGGTCTTCACCGTCCCCCTGCAGCCTATTCAGAGGCACAACAGGATTCAGGAACCGGGCTTGCCCAGAGGAGGAACATCTCATGGCTCTCGTCCTCGGCAAAGCCTCATTCCAAAACGGCACACGTCCGGCTCGTTGTCCCACACGGAAGGTGGCAGCCCTGAATGCTGTTGCTGGTCTTCACCGTCCCCCTGCAGCCTATTCACAGGCACAACAGGATTTGGGACCCGGGCTTGCCCAGAGGAGGAACATCTCATGGCTCTCTTCCTCGGCAGGGCCTGTTTACGAAAAGGCGCACGTCTGGCTCCTTGTCCCACACGGAAGGTGGCAGCCCTGAAAGATGTTGCTGGTCTTCACCATCCCCCTGCAGCCTATTCAGAGGCACAACAGCATTCAGGACCCGGGCTTGCCCAGAGGATGAACATCTCATGTGTCTCGTCCTCGGCAGAGCCTGTTTCCGAAAAGGCACAGGTCCGGCTCCTTGTCCCACATGGAGGGTGGCAGCCCTGAATGCTGTTGCTGGTCTTCACATTCCCCCTGCAGCCTATTCACAGGCACAACAGGATTCAGGACCCGGGCTTGCCCAGAGGAGGAACATCTCATGGCTCTCGTCCTCCGCAGGGCCTGTTTCCAGAAAGGCACTCGTCCGGCTCCTTGTCCCAAATGGAAGGTGGCAGCCCTGAAAGGTGTTGCTGATCTACACCGTCCCCCTGCAGCCTATTCACAGGCACAGCAGGATTCACGACCCGGGCTTGCCCAGAGGAGGAACATCTCATGGCTCTCGTCCTCCGCAGGGCCTGTTTCCAGAAAGGCACACGTCCGGCTCCTTGTCCCAAACGGAAGGTGGCAGCCCTGAATGCTGTTGCTGGTCTTCACCGTCCCCCTGCAGCCTATTCACAGGCACAACAGGATTCAGGACCCGGGCTTGCCCAGAGGAGGAACATCTCATGGCTCTCGTCCTCGGCAGAGCCTGTTTCTTAAAAGGCGCACGTCCGGCTCCTTGTCCCACACGGAAGGTGGCAGCCCTGAAAGCTCTTGCTGGTCTTCACCGTCCACCTGCAGCCTATTCACAGGCACAACAGGATTCAGGACCCGGGCAGGACCCGGGCTTGCCCAGAGGAGGAACATCTCATGACTCTCTTCCTCGGCAGGGCCTGTTTCTTAAAAGGCACACGTCCGGCTCCTTGTCCCACACGGAAGGTGGCAGCCCTGAAAGCTGTTGCTGGTCTTCACCGTCCCCCTGCAGCCTATTCAGAGGCACAACAGCATTCAGGACCCGGGCTTGCCCAGAGGAGGAACATCTCATGGCTCTCGTCCTCGGCAGGGCCTGTTTCCGAGAAGGCACACGTCCGGCTCCTTGTCCCACACGGAAGGTGGCAGCCCTGAATGCTGTTGCTGGTCTTCACAGTCCCCCTGCAGCCTATTCACAGGCACAACAGGATTAAGGAACAGGCCTTGCCCAGAGGAGGAACATCTCATGGCTCTCTTCCTCGGCAGGGCCTGTTTCCGAAAAGGCGCACGTCCGGCTCCTTGTCCCACACGGAAGGTGGCAGCCCTGAAAGCTGTTGCTGGTCTTCACCGTCCCCCTGCAGCCTATTCACAGGCACAACAGGATTCACAACCCGGCCTTGCCTAGAGGAGGAACATCTCATGGCTCTCGTCCTCCGCAGGGCCTGTTTCCAGAAAGGCACACGTCCGGCTCCTTGTCCCAAACAGAAGATGGCAGACCTGAATGCTGTTGCTGGTCTTCACCGTCCCCCTGCAGCCTATTCACAGGCACAACAGGATTCAGGACCCGGGCAGGACCCGGGCTTGCCCAGAGGAGGAACATCTCATGACTCTTGTCCTCGGCAGGGCCTGTTTCTTAAAAGGCACACGTCCGGCTCCTTGTCCCACACGGAATCTGGCAGCCCTGAAAGCTGTTGCTGGTCTTCACCGTCCCCCTGCAGCCTATTCACAGGCACAACAGCATTCAGGACCCGGGCTTGCCCAGAGGAGGAACATCTCATGGCTCTCGTCCTCGGCAGGGCCTGTTTCCGAGAAGGCGCACGTCTGGCTCCTTGTCCCACACGGAAGGTGGCAGCCCTGAAAGCTGTTGCTGGTCTTCACCGTCCCCCTGCAGCCTATTCAGAGGCACAACAGCATTCAGGACCCGGGCTTGCATAGAGGAGGAACATCTCATGGCTCTCGTCCTCGGCAGGGCCTGTTTCCGAGAAGGCACACGTCCGGCTCCTTGTCCCAAATGGAAGGTGGCAGCCCTGAAAGGTGTTGCTGGTCTACACTGTCCCCCTGCAGCCTATTCACAGGCACAGCAGGATTCACGACCCGGGCTTGCCCAGAGGAGGAACATCTCATGGCTCTCGTCCTCGGCAGAGCCTCATTTCGAAACGGCACACGTCCGGCTGCTTGTCCCACACGGAAGGTGGCAGCCCTGAAAGCTGTTGCTCGTCTTCACCCTCCCCCTGCAGCCTATTCAGAGGCACAACAGCATTCAGGACCCGGGCTTGCCCAGAGGAGGAACATCTCATGGCTCTCGTCCTCGGCAGAGCCTGATTCCGAAAAGGCACACGTCCGACTCCTTTTCCCACAGGGAAGGTTGCAGCCCTGAATGCTGTTGCTGGTCTTCACCGTCCCCCTGCAGCCTATTCACAGGCACAACAGGATGCAGGACCCGGGCAGGACCCGGGATTGCCCACAGGAGGAACATCTCATGGCTCTCTTCCTCGGCAGGGCCTGTTTCTTAAAAGGCTCACGTCCCGCTCCTTGTCCCAAACGGAAGGTGGCAGCCCTGAAAGATCTTGCTAGTCTTCACCGTCCCTCTGCAGCCTATTCAGAGGCACAACAGGATTCAGGACCCGGGCTTGCCCAGAGGAGGAACATCTCATGGCTCTCTTCCTCGGCAGGGCCTGTTCCTGAAAACGCACACGTCCGGCTCCTTGTCCCACACGGAAGGTGGCAGACCTGAATACTGTTGCTGGTCTTCTCCATCCCCCTGCAGCCTATTCACAGGCACAACAGGATTCAGGACCCGGGCTTGCCCAGAGGAGGAACATCTCATGGTTCTCGTCCTCGGCAGAGCCTGATTCCGAAAAGGCAAACGTCCGACTCCTTATCCCACACGGAAGGTTGCAGCCCTGAATGCTGTTGCTGGTCTTCACCGTCCCCCTGCAGCCTATTCACAGGCACAACAGCATTCAGTACCCGGGATTGCCCAGAGGAGGAACATCTCATGGCTCTCGTCCTCGGCAGGGCCTGTTTCCGAGAAGGCACACGTCCGGCTCCTTTTCCCACACGGAAGGTGGCAGCCCTGAAAGCGGTTGCTGGTATTCACCGTCCACCTGCAGCCTATTCACAGGCACAACAGGATTCAGGACCCGGGCAGGACCCGGGCTTGCCCAGAGGAGGAACCTCTCATGGCTCTCTTCCTCGGCAGGGCCTGTTTCTTAAAAGGCACACGTCCGGCTCCTTGTCCCACACGGAAGGTGGCAGCCCTGAATGCTGTTGCTGGTCTTCACCGTCCCCCTGCAGCCTATTCACAGGCACAACAGGATTCAGGACCCGGGCTTGCCCAGAGGAGGAACATCTCATGGCTCTCTTCCTCGGCAGGGCCTGTTTCCGAATAGGCGCACGTCTGGCTCCTTGTCCCACACGGAAGGTGGCAGCCCTGAAAGATGTTGCTGGTCTTCACCGTCCCCCTGCAGCCTATTCACAGGCACAACAGTATTCAGGACCCGGGCTTGCGTAGAGGAGGAACATCTCATGGCTCTCTTCCTCGGCAGGGCCTGTTTCCAGAAAGGCACACGTCCGGCTTCTTGTCCCAAACGGAAGGTGGCAGCCCTGAAAGATCTTGCTGGTCTTCACCGTCCCTCTGCAGCCTATTCAGAGGCACAACAGGATTCAGGAGCCGGGCCTGCCCAGAGGATGAACATCTCATGTCTCTCGTCCTCGGCAGAGCCTGTTTCCAAAAAGGCACACGTCCGGCTCCTTGTCCCACATGGAGGGTGGCAGCCCTGAATGCTGTTGCTGGTCGTCACCGTCCCCCTGCAGCCTATTCAGAGTCACAACAGGATTCAGGACCCGGGCTTGCCCAGAGGAGGAACATCTCATGGCTCTCGTCCTCGGCAGAGCCTCATTTCGAAACGGCACACGTCCGGCTCCTTGTCCCACACAGTAGGTGGCAGCCCTGAAAGCTTTTGCTGGTCTTCACAGTCCCCCTGCAGCGTATTCACAGGCACAACAGGATTAAGGAACAGGGCTTGCCCAGAGGAGGAACATCTCATGGCTCTTTTCCTCGGCAGGGCCTGTTTCCGAAAAGGCGCACGTCTGGCTCCTTGTCCCACACGGAAGGTGGCAGCCCTGAAAGCTGTTGCTGGTCTTCACCGTCCCCCTGCAGCCTATTCAGAGGCACAACAGCATTCAGGACCCGGGCTTGTCCAGAGGAGGAACATCTCATGGCTCTCGTTCTCGGCAGAGCCTGTTTCCGAAAAGGCACACGTCCGGCTCCTTGTCCCACATGGAGGGTGGCAGCCCTGAATGCTGTTGCTGGTCTTCACCGTCCCCCTGCAGCCTATTCACAGGCACAACAGGATTCAGGACCCGGGCTTGCCCAGAGGAGGAACATCTCATGGCTCTCGTCCTCGGCAGAGCCTCATTTCGAAACGGCACACGTCCGGCTCCTTATCCCACACGGAAGGTTGCAGCCCTGAATGCTGTTGCTGGTCTTCACCGTCCCCCTGCAGCCTATTCACAGGCACAACAAGATTCAGGACCCGGGCTTGCCCAGAGGAGGAACATCTCATGGCTCTTGTCCTCCGCAGGGCCTGTTTCCAGAAAGGCACTCGTCCGGCTCCTTGTCCCAAATGGAAGGTGGCAGCCCTGAAAGATGTTGCTGGTCTACACCGTCCCCCTGCAGCCTATTCACAGGCACAGCAGGATTCACGACCCGGGCTTGCCCAGAGGAGGAACATCTCATGGCTCTCGTCCTCCGCAGGGCCTGTTTCCAGAAAGGCACACGTCCGGCTCCTTGTCCCACACGGAAGGTGGCAGCCCTGAAAGCTGTTGCTGGTCTTCACCGTTCCTCTGCAGCCTATTCAGAGGCACAACAGGATTCAGGAGCCGGGCTTGCCTAGAGGAGGAACATCTCATGGCTCTCTTCCTCGGCAGGGCCTCTTTACGAAAAGGCGCACATCTGGCTCCTTGTCCCACACGGAAGTTGGCAGCCCTGAAAGATGTTGCTGGTCTTCACCGTCCCTCTGCAGCCTATTCACAGGCACAACAGGATTCAGGACCCGGGCTTGCCCAGAGGATGAACATCTCATGTCTCTCGTCCTCGGCAGAGCCTGTTTCCGAAAAGGCACAGGTCCGGCTCCTTGTCCCACATGGAGGGTGGCAGCCCTGAATGCTGTTGCTGGTCTTCACCGTCCCCCTGCAGCCTATTCAGAGGCACAACAGGATTCAGGACCCGGGCTTGCCCAGAGGAGGAACATCTCATGGCTCTCGTCCTCGGCAGGGCCTGTTTCCAGAAAGGCACACGTCCGGCTCCTTGTCCCACACGGAAGGTGGCAGCCCTGAAAGATCTTGCTGGTCTTCACCGTCCCTCTGCAGCGTATTCAGAGGCACAACAGGATTCATGACCCGGGCTTGCCCAGAGGAGGAACATCTCATAGCTCTCGTCCTGGGCAGAGCCTGTTTCAGAAAAGGCACAGGTCCGGCTCCTTGTCCCACATGGAGGGTGGCAGACCTGAATGCTGTTGCTGGTCTTCACCGTCCCCCTGCAGCCTATTCAGAGGCACAACAGGATTCAGGAGCCGGGCTTGTCCAGAGGAGGAACATCTCATGGCTCTCGTCCTCCGCAGGGCCTGTTTCCAGAAAGGCACTCGTCCGGCTCCTTGTCCCAAATGGAAGGTGGCAGCCCTGAAAGGTGTTGCTGGTCTACACCGTCCCCCTGCAGCCTATTCACAGGCACAGCAGGATTCACGACCCGGGCTTGCCCAGAGGAGGAACATCTCATGGCTCTCGTCCTCCGCAGGGCCTGTTTCCAGAAGGCACACGTACGGCTCCTTGTCCCAAACGGAAGGTGGCAGCCCTGAATGCTGTTGCTGGCCTTCAGGGTCCCCCTGCAGCCTATTCACAGGCACAACAGGATTCAGGACCCGGGCTTGCCCAGAGGAGGAACATCTCATGGCTCTCGTCCTCGGCAGAGACTGTTTCTTAAAAGGCGCACGTCCGGCTCCTTGTCCCACACGGAATGTGGCAGCCCGGAAAGCTGTTGCTGGTCTTCACCATCCCCCTGCAGCCTTTTCACAGGCACAAGAGGATTTGGGACCCGGGCTTGCCCAGAGGAGGAACATCTCATGGCTCTCGTCCTCGGCAGAGCCTGATTCCGAAAAGGCACACGTCCGACTCCTTATCCCACACGGAAGGTTGCAGCCCTGAATGCTGTTGCTGGTCTTCACCGTCCCCCTGCAGCCTATTCACAGGCACAACAGCATTCAGGACCCGGGCTTGCCCAGAGGAGGAACATCTCATGGCTCTCGTCCTCGGCAGGGCCTGTTTCCAGTAAGGCACACGTACGGTTCCTTGTCCCACACGGAAGGTGGCAGCCCTGAATGCTGTTGCTGGTCTTCACCGTCCCCCTGCAGCCTATTCAGAGGCACAACAGGATTCAGGAGCCGGGCTTGCCTAGAGGAGGAACATCTCATGGATCTCGTCCTCCACAGGGCCTGTTTCCAAAAAGGCACTCGTCCGGCTCCTTGTCCCACACGGAAGGTGGCAGCCCAGAAAGATGTTGCTGGTCTTCACCGGCCCCTGGAGCCTATTCACAGGCACAACAGGGTCTGGTACCCGGGCTTGCCCAGAGGAGGAACATCTTATAGCTCTCGTCCTCGGCAGAGCCTGTTTCCGAAAAGGAACACGTCCGGCTCCTTGTCCCACGCGGAAGGTGGCAGCCCTGAATGCTGTTGCTGGTCTTCAGGGTCCCCCTGCAGCCTATTCACCGGCACGACAGGATTCAGGACCCGGGCTTGTCCAGAGGAGGAACATCTCATGGCTCTCGTCCTCGGCAGGGCCTGTTTCCGAGAAGGCACACGTCCGGCTCCTTGTCCCACACGGTATGTGGCAGCCCTGAAAGCTGGTGCTGGTCTTCACCGTCCCCCTGCAACCTATTCACAGGCACAACAGGATTCGGGACCCGGGCTTGCGTAGAGGAGGAACATCTCATGGATCTCGTCCTCCGCAGGGCCTGATTCCGAAAAGGCACACGTCCGACACCTTATCCCACACGGAAGGTTGCAGCCCTGAAAGATGTTTCTGGTCTTCACCGTCCCCCTGCAGCCTATTTACAGGCACAAGGGGATTCAGTACCCGGGCTTGCCCAGAGGAGGAACATCTCATGGATCTCGTCCTCGGCAGGGCCTGTTTCCGAGAATGCACACGTCTGGCTCCTTGTCCCACACGGAAGGTGGCAGCCCTGAATGCTGTTGCTGGTCTTCACCGTCCCCCTGCAGTCTATTCACAGGCACAACAAGATTCAGGACCCGGGCTTGCCCAGAGGAGGAACATCTCATGGCTCTCTTCCTCGGCAGGGCCTGTTTCTGAAAACGCACACGTCCGGCTCCTTGTCCCACAAGGAAGGTGGCAGACCTGAAAGCTGTTGCTGGTCTTCACCGTCCCCCTGCAGTCTATTCACAGGTACAACAGGATCTGGGACCCGGGCTTGCCCAGAGGAGGAACATCTCATAGCTCTCGTCCTCGGCAGAGCCTGATTTCGAAAAGGCACACGTCCGACTCCTTATCCCACACGGAAGGTTGCAGCCCTGAATGTTGTTGCTTGTCTTCACCATCCCCCTGCAGCCTATTCACAGGCACAAGAGGATTCAGGACCCGGGAAGGACCCGTGCTTGCCCAGAGGAGGAACATCTCATGGCTCTCTTCCTCGGCTGGACCTGTTTCTTAAAAGGCACACGTCCAGCTCCTTGTCCCACACGGAAGGTGGCAGCCCTGAAAGATGTTGCTGGTCTACACCGTCCCCCTGCAGCCTATTCACAGGCACAGCAGGATTCACGACCCGGGCTTGCCCAGAGGAGGAACATCTCATGGCTCTCGTCCTCCGCAGGGCCTGTTTCCAGAAAGGCACACGTCCGGCTCCTTGTCCCACACGGAAGGTGGCAGCCCTGAAAGCTGTTGCTGGTCTTCACCGTCCCTCTGCAGCCTATTCAGAGGCACAACAGGATTCAGGAGCCGGGCTTGCCTAGAGGAGGAACATCTCATGGCTCTCTTCCTCGGCAGGGCCTCTTTACGAAAAGGCGCACATCTGGCTCCTTGTCCCACACGGAAGTTGGCAGCCCTGAAAGATGTTGCTGGTCTTCACCGTCCCTCTGCAGCCTATTCACAGGCACAACAGGATTCAGGACCCGGGCTTGCCCAGAGGATGAACATCTCATGTCTCTCGTCCTCGGCAGAGCCTGTTTCCGAAAAGGCACAGGTCCGGCTCCTTGTCCCACATGGAGGGTGGCAGCCCTGAATGCTGTTGCTGGTCTTCACCGTCCCCCTGCAGCCTATTCAGAGGCACAACAGGATTCAGGACCCGGGCTTGCCCAGAGGAGGAACATCTCATGGCTCTCGTCCTCGGCAGGGCCTGTTTCCAGAAAGGCACACGTCCGGCTCCTTGTCCCACACGGAAGGTGGCAGCCCTGAAAGATCTTGCTGGTCTTCACCGTCCCTCTGCAGCGTATTCAGAGGCACAACAGGATTCATGACCCGGGCTTGCCCAGAGGAGGAACATCTCATAGCTCTCGTCCTGGGCAGAGCCTGTTTCAGAAAAGGCACAGGTCCGGCTCCTTGTCCCACATGGAGGGTGGCAGACCTGAATGCTGTTGCTGGTCTTCACCGTCCCCCTGCAGCCTATTCAGAGGCACAACAGGATTCAGGAGCCGGGCTTGTCCAGAGGAGGAACATCTCATGGCTCTCGTCCTCCGCAGGGCCTGTTTCCAGAAAGGCACTCGTCCGGCTCCTTGTCCCAAATGGAAGGTGGCAGCCCTGAAAGGTGTTGCTGGTCTACACCGTCCCCCTGCAGCCTATTCACAGGCACAGCAGGATTCACGACCCGGGCTTGCCCAGAGGAGGAACATTTCATGGCTCTCGTCCTCCGCAGGGCCTGTTTCCAGAAGGCACACGTACGGCTCCTTGTCCCAAACGGAAGGTGGCAGCCCTGAATGCTGTTGCTGGCCTTCAGGGTCCCCCTGCAGCCTATTCACAGGCACAACAGGATTCAGGACCCGGGCTTGCCCAGAGGAGGAACATCTCATGGCTCTCGTCCTCGGCAGAGACTGTTTCTTAAAAGGCGCACGTCCGGCTCCTTGTCCCACACGGAATGTGGCAGCCCGGAAAGCTGTTGCTGGTCTTCACCATCCCCCTGCAGCCTTTTCACAGGCACAAGAGGATTTGGGACCCGGGCTTGCCCAGAGGAGGAACATCTCATGGCTCTCGTCCTCGGCAGAGCCTGATTCCGAAAAGGCACACGTCCGACTCCTTATCCCACACGGAAGGTTGCAGCCCTGAATGCTGTTGCTGGTCTTCACCGTCCCCCTGCAGCCTATTCACAGGCACAACAGCATTCAGGACCCGGGCTTGCCCAGAGGAGGAACATCTCATGGCTCTCGTCCTCGGCAGGGCCTGTTTCCAGTAAGGCACACGTACGGTTCCTTGTCCCACACGGAAGGTGGCAGCCCTGAATGCTGTTGCTGGTCTTCACCGTCCCCCTGCAGCCTATTCAGAGGCACAACAGGATTCAGGAGCCGGGCTTGCCTAGAGGAGGAACATCTCATGGATCTCGTCCTCCACAGGGCCTGTTTCCAAAAAGGCACTCGTCCGGCTCCTTGTCCCACACGGAAGGTGGCAGCCCAGAAAGATGTTGCTGGTCTTCACCGGCCCCTGGAGCCTATTCACAGGCACAACAGGGTCTGGTACCCGGGCTTGCCCAGAGGAGGAACATCTCATAGCTCTCGTCCTCGGCAGAGCCTGTTTCCGAAAAGGAACACGTCCGGCTCCTTGTCCCACGCGGAAGGTGGCAGCCCTGAATGCTGTTGCTGGTCTTCAGGGTCCCCCTGCAGCCTATTCACCGGCACGACAGGATTCAGGACCCGGGCTTGTCCAGAGGAGGAACATCTCATGGCTCTCGTCCTCGGCAGGGCCTGTTTCCGAGAAGGCACACGTCCGGCTCCTTGTCCCACACGGTATGTGGCAGCCCTGAAAGCTGGTGCTGGTCTTCACCGTCCCCCTGCAACCTATTCACAGGCACAACAGGATTCGGGACCCGGGCTTGCGTAGAGGAGGAACATCTCATGGATCTCGTCCTCCGCAGGGCCTGATTCCGAAAAGGCACACGTCCGACACCTTATCCCACACGGAAGGTTGCAGCCCTGAAAGATGTTTCTGGTCTTCACCGTCCCCCTGCAGCCTATTTACAGGCACAAGGGGATTCAGTACCCGGGCTTGCCCAGAGGAGGAACATCTCATGGATCTCGTCCTCGGCAGGGCCTGTTTCCGAGAATGCACACGTCTGGCTCCTTGTCCCACACGGAAGGTGGCAGCCCTGAATGCTGTTGCTGGTCTTCACCGTCCCCCTGCAGTCTATTCACAGGCACAACAAGATTCAGGACCCGGGCTTGCCCAGAGGAGGAACATCTCATGGCTCTCTTCCTCGGCAGGGCCTGTTTCTGAAAACGCACACGTCCGGCTCCTTGTCCCACAAGGAAGGTGGCAGACCTGAAAGCTGTTGCTGGTCTTCACCGTCCCCCTGCAGTCTATTCACAGGTACAACAGGATCTGGGACCCGGGCTTGCCCAGAGGAGGAACATCTCATAGCTCTCGTCCTCGGCAGAGCCTGATTTCGAAAAGGCACACGTCCGACTCCTTATCCCACACGGAAGGTTGCAGCCCTGAATGTTGTTGCTTGTCTTCACCATCCCCCTGCAGCCTATTCACAGGCACAAGAGGATTCAGGACCCGGGAAGGACCCGTGCTTGCCCAGAGGAGGAACATCTCATGGCTCTCTTCCTCGGCTGGACCTGTTTCTTAAAAGGCACACGTCCAGCTCCTTGTCCCACACGGAAGGTGGCAGCCCTGAAAGATGTTTCTGGTCTTCACCGTCCCCCTGCAGCCTATTCAGAGGCACAACAGCATTCAGGACCCGGGCTTGCCCAGAGGAGGAACATCTCATGGCTCTCGTCCTCCGCAGGGCCTGTTTCCAGAAAGGCACACGTCCTGCTCCTTGTCCCAAACGGAAGGTGGCAGCCCTGAATGCTGTTGCTGGTCTTCACCGTCCCCCTGCAGCCTATTCACAGGCACAACAGGATTCAGGACCCGGGCTTACCCAGAGGAGGAACATCTCATGGCTCTCGTCCTCCGCAGGGCCTGTTTCCAGAAAGGCACACGTCCGGCTCCTTGTCCCACACGGAATGTGGCAGCCCTGAATGCTGTTGCTGGTCTTCACCGTCCCCCTGCACCCTATTCACAGGCACAACAGGATTCAGGACCCGGGCTTGCCCAGAGGAGAAACATCTCATGGCTCTCGTCCTCGGCAGAGCCTCATTCCGAAAAGGCACACGTCCGGCTCCTTGTCCCAAACGGAAGGTGGCAGCCCTGAAAGCTGTTGCTGGTCTTCTCCGTCCCCCTGCAGCCTATTCAGAGGCACAACAGGATTTAGGAGCCGGGCTTGCCCAGAGGAGGAACATCTCATGGCTCTCGTCCTCCGCAGGGCCTGTTTCCAGAAAGGCACACGTCCGGCTGCTTATCCCACACGGAAGGTGGCAGCCCTGAATGCTGTTGCTGGTCTTCACCGTCCCCCTGCAGCCTATTCACAGGCACAACAGGATTCACGAGCCGGGTTTGCCCAGAGGAGCAACATCTCATGGCTCTCATCATCGGCAGAGCCTGTTTCCGAAAAGGCGCACGTCCGGCTCCTTGTCCCACACGGAAAGTGGCAGACCTGAAAGCTGTTTATGGTCTTCACCGTCCCCCTGCAGCCTATTCACAGGCACAAGAGGATTTGGGACCTGGGCTTGCCCAGAGGAGGAACATCTCATGGCTCTCGTCCGCGGCAGGGCCCGTTTCCGAGAAGGCACACGTCAGGCTCCTTGTCCCACAAGGAAGGTGGCAGCCCGGAAAGCTGTTGCTGGTCTTCACCGTCCCCCTGCAGCCTATTCACAGGCACAACAGGATCTGGGACCCGGGCTTGCCCAGAGGAGGAACATCTCATGGCTCTCGTCCTCGGCAGAGCCAGTTTCCGAAAAGGCGCACTTCCGGCTCCTTGTCCCACACGGAAGGTGGCAGCCCTGAAAGCTGTTGCTGGTCTTCACCGTCCCCCTGCAGCCTATTCACAGGCACAAGAGGATTCAGGACCCGGGCAGGACCTGGGTTTGCCCACAGGAGGAACATCTCATGGCTCTCGTCCTCGGCAGGGCCTGTTTCTTAAAAGGCACAAGTCCGGCTCCTTGTCCCACACGGAAGGTGGCAGCCCTGAATGCTGTTGCTGGTCTTCACAGTCCCCCTGCAGCCTATTCACAGGCACAACAGTATTCAGGACCCGGGCTTGCCCAGAGGAGGAACATCTCATGGCTCTCTTCCTCGGCAGGGCCTGTTTCTGAAAACGCACACGTCCGGCTCCTTGTCCCACAAGGAAGGTGGCAGACCTGAAAGCTGTTGCTGGTCTTCACCGTCCCCCTGCAGTCTATTCACAGGTACAACAGGATCTGGGACCCGGGCTTGCCCAGAGGAGGAACATCTCATAGCTCTCGTCCTCGGCAGAGCCTGATTTCGAAAAGGCACACGTCCGACTCCTTAACCCACACGGAAGGTTGCAGCCCTGAACGTTGTTGCTGGTCTTCACCATCCCCCTGCAGCCTATTCACAGGCACAAGAGGATTCAGGACCCGGGAAGGACCCGGGCTTGCCCAGAGGAGGAACATCTCATAGCTCTCTTCCTCGGCAGGGCCTGTTTCTTAAAAGGCACACGTCCGGCTCTTGTCCCACACGGAAGGTGGCAGCCCTGAATGCTGTTGCTGGTCTTCACCGTCCCCCTGCAGTCTATTCACAGGCACAACAGGATTCAGGACCCGGGCTTGCCCAGAGGAGGAACATCTCATGGCTCTCGTCCTCGGCAGAGCCTCATTCCGAAAAGGCACACGTCCGGCTCCTTGTCCCAAACGGAAGGTGGCAGCCCTGAATGCTGTTGCTGGTCTTCAGGGTCCCCCTGCAGCCTATTCACCGGCACGACAGGATTCAGGACCCGGGCTTGTCCAGAGGAGGAACATCTCATGGCTCTCGTCCTCGGCAGGGCCTGTTTCCGAGAAGGCACACGTCCGGCTCCTTGTCCCACACGGTATGTGGCAGCCCTGAAAGCTGGTGCTGGTCTTCACCGTCCCCCTGCAACCTATTCACAGGCACAACAGGATTCGGGACCCGGGCTTGCGTAGAGGAGGAACATCTCATGGATCTCGTCCTCCGCAGGGCCTGATTCCGAAAAGGCACACGTCCGACACCTTATCCCACACGGAAGGTTGCAGCCCTGAAAGATGTTTCTGGTCTTCACCGTCCCCCTGCAGCCTATTTACAGGCACAAGGGGATTCAGTACCCGGGCTGGCCCAGAGGAGGAACATCTCATGGATCTCGTCCTCGGCAGGGCCTGTTTCCGAGAATGCACACGTCTGGCTCCTTGTCCCACACGGAAGGTGGCAGCCCTGAATGCTGTTGCTGGTCTTCACCGTCCCCCTGCAGTCTATTCACAGGCACAACAAGATTCAGGACCCGGGCTTGCCCAGAGGAGGAACATCTCATGGCTCTCTTCCTCGGCAGGGCCTGTTTCTGAAAACGCACACGTCCGGCTCCTTGTCCCACAAGGAAGGTGGCAGACCTGAAAGCTGTTGCTGGTCTTCACCGTCCCCCTGCAGTCTATTCACAGGTACAACAGGATCTGGGACCCGGGCTTGCCCAGAGGAGGAACATCTCATAGCTCTCGTCCTCGGCAGAGCCTGATTTCGAAAAGGCACACGTCCGACTCCTTATCCCACACGGAAGGTTGCAGCCCTGAATGTTGTTGCTTGTCTTCACCATCCCCCTGCAGCCTATTCACAGGCACAAGAGGATTCAGGACCCGGGAAGGACCCGTGCTTGCCCAGAGGAGGAACATCTCATGGCTCTCTTCCTCGGCTGGACCTGTTTCTTAAAAGGCACACGTCCAGCTCCTTGTCCCACACGGAAGGTGGCAGCCCTGAAAGATGTTTCTGGTCTTCACCGTCCCCCTGCAGCCTATTCAGAGGCACAACAGCATTCAGGACCCGGGCTTGCCCAGAGGAGGAACATCTCATGGCTCTCGTCCTCCGCAGGGCCTGTTTCCAGAAAGGCACACGTCCTGCTCCTTGTCCCAAACGGAAGGTGGCAGCCCTGAATGCTGTTGCTGGTCTTCACCGTCCCCCTGCAGCCTATTCACAGGCACAACAGGATTCAGGACCCGGGCTTACCCAGAGGAGGAACATCTCATGGCTCTCGTCCTCCGCAGGGCCTGTTTCCAGAAAGGCACACGTCCGGCTCCTTGTCCCACACGGAATGTGGCAGCCCTGAATGCTGTTGCTGGTCTTCACCGTCCCCCTGCACCCTATTCACAGGCACAACAGGATTCAGGACCCGGGCTTGCCCAGAGGAGAAACATCTCATGGCTCTCGTCCTCGGCAGAGCCTCATTCCGAAAAGGCACACGTCCGGCTCCTTGTCCCAAACGGAAGGTGGCAGCCCTGAAAGCTGTTGCTGGTCTTCTCCGTCCCCCTGCAGCCTATTCAGAGGCACAACAGGATTTAGGAGCCGGGCTTGCCCAGAGGAGGAACATCTCATGGCTCTCGTCCTCCGCAGGGCCTGTTTCCAGAAAGGCACACGTCCGGCTGCTTATCCCACACGGAAGGTGGCAGCCCTGAATGCTGTTGCTGGTCTTCACCGTCCCCCTGCAGCCTATTCACAGGCACAACAGGATTCACGAGCCGGGTTTGCCCAGAGGAGCAACATCTCATGGCTCTCATCATCGGCAGAGCCTGTTTCCGAAAAGGCGCACGTCCGGCTCCTTGTCCCACACGGAAAGTGGCAGACCTGAAAGCTGTTTATGGTCTTCACCGTCCCCCTGCAGCCTATTCACAGGCACAAGAGGATTTGGGACCTGGGCTTGCCCAGAGGAGGAACATCTCATGGCTCTCGTCCGCGGCAGGGCCCGTTTCCGAGAAGGCACACGTCAGGCTCCTTGTCCCACAAGGAAGGTGGCAGCCCGGAAAGCTGTTGCTGGTCTTCACCGTCCCCCTGCAGCCTATTCACAGGCACAACAGGATCTGGGACCCGGGCTTGCCCAGAGGAGGAACATCTCATGGCTCTCGTCCTCGGCAGAGCCAGTTTCCGAAAAGGCGCACTTCCGGCTCCTTGTCCCACACGGAAGGTGGCAGCCCTGAAAGCTGTTGCTGGTCTTCACCGTCCCCCTGCAGCCTATTCACAGGCACAAGAGGATTCAGGACCCGGGCAGGACCTGGGTTTGCCCACAGGAGGAACATCTCATGGCTCTCGTCCTCGGCAGGGCCTGTTTCTTAAAAGGCACAAGTCCGGCTCCTTGTCCCACACGGAAGGTGGCAGCCCTGAATGCTGTTGCTGGTCTTCACAGTCCCCCTGCAGCCTATTCACAGGCACAACAGTATTCAGGACCCGGGCTTGCCCAGAGGAGGAACATCTCATGGCTCTCTTCCTCGGCAGGGCCTGTTTCTGAAAACGCACACGTCCGGCTCCTTGTCCCACAAGGAAGGTGGCAGACCTGAAAGCTGTTGCTGGTCTTCACCGTCCCCCTGCAGTCTATTCACAGGTACAACAGGATCTGGGACCCGGGCTTGCCCAGAGGAGGAACATCTCATAGCTCTCGTCCTCGGCAGAGCCTGATTTCGAAAAGGCACACGTCCGACTCCTTATCCCACACGGAAGGTTGCAGCCCTGAACGTTGTTGCTGGTCTTCACCATCCCCCTGCAGCCTATTCACAGGCACAAGAGGATTCAGGACCCGGGAAGGACCCGGGCTTGCCCAGAGGAGGAACATCTCATAGCTCTCTTCCTCGGCAGGGCCTGTTTCTTAAAAGGCACACGTCCGGCTCTTGTCCCACACGGAAGGTGGCAGCCCTGAATGCTGTTGCTGGTCTTCACCGTCCCCCTGCAGTCTATTCACAGGCACAACAGGATTCAGGACCCGGGCTTGCCCAGAGGAGGAACATCTCATGGCTCTCGTCCTCGGCAGAGCCTCATTCCGAAAAGGCACACGTCCGGCTCCTTGTCCCAAACGGAAGGTGGCAGCCCTGAATGCTGTTGCTGGTCTTCACCGTCCCCCTGCAGCCTATTCAGAGGCACAACAGGATTCAGGAGCCGGGCTTGCCTAGAGGAGGAACATCTCATGGCTCTCTTCCTCGGCAGGGCCTGTTTCCTAGAAGGCACACGTCCGGCTCCTTGTCCCACACGGAAGGTGGCAGACCTGAAAGCTGTTGCTGGCCTTCACCGTCCCCCTGCAGCCTATTCACAGGTACAACAGGATCTGGGACCCGGGCTTGCCCAGAGGAGGAACATCTCATGGCTCTCGTCCTCCGCAGGGCCTGTTTCCGAGAACGCACACGTCCGGCTCCTTGTCCCACACGGAAGGTGGCAGACCTGAAAGCTATTGCTGGTCTTCACCGTCCCCCTGCAGCCTATTCACAGGCACAACAGGATTCAGGGCCAGGGCAGGACCCGGGCTTGCCCAGAGGAGGAACATCTCATGGCTCTCGTCCTCGGCAGAGCCTGATTCTTAAAAGGCACACATCCGGCTCCTTGTCCCACACGGAAGGTGGCAGCCCTGAAAGCTGTTGCTGTTCTTCACCGTCCCCCTGCAGCCTATTCACAGGCACAACAGGATTTGGGACCCGGGCTTGCCCAGAGGAGGAACATCTCATTGCTCTCGTCCTCGGCAGAGCCTGTTTCCGAAAAGGCACACGTCCGGCTCCTTGTCCCACACGGAAGTTGGCAGCCCTGAATGCTGTTGCTGGTCTTCACAGTCCCCCTGCAGCCTATTCACAGGCACAACAAGATTCAGGACCCGGGCTTGCCCAGAGGAGGAACATCTCATGGCTCTCTTCCTCGGCAGGGCCTGTTTCTGAAAACGCACACGTCCTGCTCCTTGTCCCACAAGGAAGGTGGCAGACCTGAAAGCTGTTGCTGGTCTTCACCGTCCCCCTGCAGCCTATTCAGAGGCACAAGGGTATTCAGGACCCGGGCTTGCCCAGAGGAGGAACATCTCATGGCTCTCGTCCTCGGCAGAGCCTTATTCCGAAAAGGCACACGTCCGGCTCCTTGTCCCACACGGAAGGTGGCAGCCCTGAATGCTGTTGCTGGTCTTCACCGTCCCCCTGCAGCCTATTCACAGGCACAACAGGATTCAGGACCCGGGCTTGCCCAGAGGAGGAACATCTCATGGCTCTCGTCCTCGGCAGAGCCTCATTCCGAAAAGGCACACGTCCGGCTCCTTGTCCCAAACGGAAGGTGGCAGCCCTGAAAGCTGTTGCTGGTCTTCACCGTCCCCCTGCAGCCTATTCAGAGGCACAACAGAATTCAGGAGCCGGGCTTGCCTAGAGGAGGAACATCTCATGGCTCTCTTCCTCGGCAGGGCCTGTTTCCGAGAAGGCACACGTCCGGCTCCTTGTCCCACACGGAAGGTGGCAGCCCTGAAAGCTGTTGCTGGTCTTCACCGTCCCCCTGCAGCCTATTCACAGGCACAACAGGATTTGGGACCCGGGCTTGCCCAGAGGAGGAACATCTCATGGCTCTCGTCCTTAGCAGGGCCTGTTTCCGAGAAGGCACACGTACGGCTCCTTGTCCCACACGGAAGGTGGCAGACCTGAAAGATGTTGCTGGTCTTCACCGTCCCCCTGCAGTCTATTCACAGGCACAACAGGATTCAGGGCCAGGGCAGGACCCGGGCTTGCCCAGAGGAGGAACATCTCATGGCTCTCGTCCTCGGCAGAGCCTCATTCCGAAAAGGCACACATCCGCCTCCTTGTCCCACACGGAAGGTGGCAGCAATGAAAGCTGTTGCTGGTCTTCACCGTCCCCCTGCAGCCTATTCACAGGCACAACAGGATTTGGGACCCGGGCTTGCCCAGAAGTGGAACATATCATTGCTCTCGTCCTCGGCATAGCCTGTTTCCGAAAAGGCACACGTCCGGCTCCTTGTCCCACACGGAAAGTTGCAGCCCTGAATGCTGTTGCTGGTCTTCACAGTCCCCCTGCAGCCTATTCACAGGCACAACAAGATTCAGGACCCGGACTTGCCCAGAGGAGGAACATCTCATGGCTCTCTTCCTCGGCAGGGCCTGTTTATGAAAACGCACACGTCCGGCTCCTTGTCCCACAGGGAAGGTGGCAGACCTGAAAGCTGTTGCTGGTCTTCACCGTCCCCCTGCACCCTATTCAGAGGCACAACAGCATTCAGGACCCGGGCTTGCCCAGAGGAGGAACATCTCATGGCTCTCGTCCTCCGCAGGGCCTGTTTCCAGAAAGGCACACGTCCTGCTCCTTGTCCCAAACGGAAGGTGGCAGCCCTGAATGCTGTTGCTGGTCTTCACCGTCCCCCTGCAGCCTATTCACAGGCACAACAGGATTCAGGACCTGGGCTTACCCAGAGGAGGAACATCTCATGGCTCTCGTCCTCCGCAGGGCCTGTTTCCAGAAAGGCACACGTCCGGCTCCTTGTCCCACACGGAATGTGGCAGCCCTGAATGCTGTTGCTGGTCTTCACAGTCCCCCTGCAGCCTATTCACAGGCACAACAGGATTCAGGACCCGGGCTTGCCCAGAGGAGGAACATCTCATGGCTCTCGTCCTCGGCAGAGCCTCATTCCGAAAAGGCACACGTCCGGCTCCTTCTCCCAAACGGAAGGTGGCAGCCCTGAAAGCTGTTGCTGGTCTTCACCGTCCCCCTGCAGCCTATTCAGAGGCACAACAGGATTCAGGAGCCGGGCTTGCCCAGAGGAGGAACATCTCATGGCTCTCGTCCTTCGCAGGGCATGTTTCCAGAAAGGCACACGTCCGGCTGCTTATCCCACACGGAAGGTGGCAGCCCTGAAAGCTGTTGCTGGTCTTCACCGTCCCCCTGCAGCCTATTCACAGGCACAACAGGATTCACGAGCCGGGTTTGCCCAGAGGAGCAACATCTCATGGCTCTCGTCATCGGCAGAGCCTGTTTCCGAAAAGGCGCACGTCCGGCTCCTTGTCCCACACGGAAAGTGGCAGCCCGGAAAGCTGTTGCTGGTCTTCACCGTCCCCCTGCAGCCTATTCAGAGGCACAACAGGATTCAGGAGCCGGGCTTGCCTAGAGGAGGAACATCTCATGGCTCTCTTCCTCGGCAGGGCCTGTTTCCTAGAAGGCACAAGTCCGGCTCCTTGTCCCACACGGAAGGTGGCAGCCCTGAAAGCTGTTGCTGGTCTTCACCGTCCCCCTGCAGCCTATTCACAGGCACAACAGGATTTGGGACCCGGGCTTGCCCAGAGGAGGAACATCTCATGGCTCTCGTCCTCGGCAGGGCCTGTTTCCGAGAAGGCACACGTCCGGCTCCTTGTCCCACACGGAAGGTGGCAGCCCTGAATGCTGTTGCTGGTCTTCACCGTCCCCCTGCAGCCTATTCACAGGCACAACAGGATTCAGGACCCGGGCTTGCCCAGAGGAGGAACATCTCATGGCTCTCGTCCTCGGCAGAGCCTCATTCCGAAAAGGCACACGTCCGGCTCCTTGTCCCACACGGAAGGTGGCAGCCCTGAAAGCTGTTGCTGGTCTTCACCGTCCCCCTGCAGCCTATTCACAGGCACAACAGGATTTGGGACCCGGGCTTGCCCAGAGGAGGAACATCTCATGGCTCTCGTCCTCGGCAGGGCCTGTTTCCGAGAAGGCACACGTCCGGCTCCTTGTCCCACACGGAAGGTGGCAGCCCTGAAAGCTGTTGCTGGTCTTCACCGTCCACCTGCAGCCTATTCACAGGCACAACAGGATTCAGGGCCA